>NC_041384.1:319754500-319839763 GCF_002162155.2 Triticum dicoccoides
GCCGCCGTCCGCGCCCGCCGATGCCGCCAAGCTTTTCCCGCGCCGGCGTAGGCCACCGCCGTCGTCCGCGCCTGCCGGCGACGCCGCTCCCCGCTGCGGCCGCGCCACCGCACCTCGCCAGCCTCTCCGGCGAGCTCCTCGCTGATCTGCAGCTCCGGTCGGCCTCCTCCTCGACGCCGGTGTCAACTCCGACCGCCACGCCTCCCAACTCCTTCAATCCTCGTTTTCAGTGCGACCCTAGATCCAGATCTGGAGAGGTTGACTTTTTGCCCCGTTTTAGTAATTTTTGCATATTTTCATCATGTCATAACTCATCATCTGTGGCTCCATTTTGGGCGTGTAGCATATCAAATTGTTCGCCTTGACGAGTACTTCATTTCATTCCATTGCACCATGTTCATTTGAGCTCATCTTGATGCCCTAAATGCTGTTGCAAGAGTGCTAGTTTATATTACTTTCAGATTCTTATCAGTAATTGGACTTCTGTCATTTTTGCCATGATTAATGTGTGCCTCCTATGAACTTGAGCCCTGCATGTGTTTTGAAGTATGCCATGTCATCTTTACAGAGCTGTGTGCCATGTATTATTGTGTTCTCTGTGGTACCTAGCACAAGCATGCAAAGTAGCTCTCGTAATGTTGCTGATTTCAGGGACTTAGAAATCTTCTAAGTCTTTGCCATGTCCATATTTTTATGCCATGTATTCGTGTTGCTACAGAGTGATCCATGCCTCTTTTGAGCATGATCAGTAAGGATGTTTTGTAGATATTGTTGTGCTCTATCCATCCATGTCTTTGTTTGCAATTATGGAGCACCCTAGCTTGACTCAATCGAGCTCTACTTTTGCTATAAAATGTTCCTGGCAGATTGTTTACGTGTTAAGCAATTTTGCCGAGCTTGTTGTAGTTGATACGTGCATGCTATGAGGTTGTTCTTGCCATGTCTAGCTTCTATGTCATGTCTACTTGCTGGGTGTATGCTTAGTTTGTCATGCAATGCCTTATGGTGAGTGCATCGAGCTCGTAAACATGCCTACTTAATATCTGCTTTGCCATGTTCCAGTTTTCTACTAAGTCTGAATCTCTTAACGATAATTGTTATGTTCACATGGTTGCCATGGTATTTTTTGATCCTTTTTGGCTCATGGTCAGTAAGGGACTTTTGTTGTATGCTTTGAGTAGCTTCATGCCATGCCTTGATTTGCCATGATATGTTTATGTAGCATGTTATTATCTTGCTCTAAACATTGCTTCCTGATGTTAAATTCCTGACATGTTGTTTTCACTAAGTCTGTAGCCTGATATCTTTTGCACTTTTGCCATGCTTGTTTGAACCTGTTATTGAGTTAATTATCCGTAGCTCAGTGTTCATCTTTTTTCAAGCATCTTGAGTGGATCCCTGCCATTTTCTTTGTTGCTATGTTAGAGTGTTGTAGCTTATTTTTCTTGATGCATTTAGATGGCCTCGTGCTGTTAATCGCAGATCAGTGCCATATTTGTTTTGCTTGCCATTTGCAATCCATGCATCCGATTCCGGTGATCTTTATATTGATTTCGACCGAAATCAACTCATCTTTCCAGTGGCACACTTGGTTTTCCATGTTGAGGACAGGTTCAATCTTTCCTTTCTGAAACATGCATATGCATCGCTTATCACATCCCGCATATCATGCCATGTTTTGCATCATGTTGCTTGTGCATTGCACGTGGTTGATTGTGTCTCCCTTTGCATGTGTTCTTGCTTTGGGTAGAGTCGGGAGACGAGTACGTGATCGAGGAACCAGTTAAGTACGCTTACGAGGATCAAGCTAACGTCAACTCGAAGAACTTTGCAGGCAAGATGACCATACCCTCGAAATCACTTCTATCGTTGCTTGCTAGATGCTCGCTCTATTGCTATGCCTATGCTATGATACCTACCACTTGCTTATCATGCCTCCCATATTGCCATGTCAAACCTCTAACCCACCTTGTCCTAGCAAACCGTTGTTTGGCTATGTTACCGCTTTGCTCAGCCCCTCTTATAGCGTTGCTAGTTGCAGGTGAAGATTGGAGTTTGTTCCTTGTTGGAACATGTTTATTGTTGGGATATCACTATTATATCTTGTCTACTTTAATGTATCTATATACTTGGTAAAGGGTGGAAGGCTCGGCCTTATGCTTGGTGTTTTGTTCCACCCTTGCCGCCCTAGTTTCCCTCATACTGGTGTTATGTTCCTTGATTTTGCGTTCCTTACACGGTTGGGTTAATAATGGGAACCCCTTGCCAGTTCGCCTAGAATAAAACTCCTCCAGCAATGCCCAACATTGCTTTTACCATTTGCCACCTAGCCTCTTTTCCCTTGGGTTTCGCGGACACAAGGGTCATCTTTATTTTAAACCCCCAGGCCAGTGCTCCTCTGAGTGTTGGTCCAACCTGTCAGCTGCTGGTGGCCACCAGGGGGCAACTCTGGGCTGGCCTATCGCAACCTTGGACAATTCTGTGTGCCCTGAGAACGAGATATGTGCAGCTCCTATTGGGATTTGTCGGCACATCCGGGTGGCTCTGCTGGTTTAGTTTTACCATTGTCGAGATGTCGTGTAACCGGGATTCCGAGTCTGATCGGATTGTCTTGGGAGAAGTAATATCCTTCGTTGACCGTGAGAGCTTGTGATGGGCTAAGTTGGAACTCCCCTGCAGGGATTTGATCTTTCGAAAGCCGTGCCCGCGGTTATGGGCAGATGAGAATTGGTTAATGTCCGGTAGTAGAAAACCTTAAGCTTAACTTAATTAAAATGAATCAACAGAGTGTGTGGCCGTGATTGTTTCTTTTCGGCGGAGTTCGGGAAGAGAACACGGTCTTGAGTTATGCTTGAACATAGGTTGTCCTAGGATCACTTCTTGATCATAGTTTATCGATCGTGCATTTGCCTTCTCTTCTCGCTCTCATTTGCGTATGTTAGCCACCATATATGCTAGTGCTTGCTGCAGCTCCACCTCATACCTTTTACCCTTCCTATAAGCTTAAATAGTCTTGATCGCGAGGGTGTGAGATTGCTAAGTCCCCGTGACTCACAGATTACTTCCAAAACCAGATGCAGGGACCGATGATACCGCTCCAGGAGATTTGACTGAGCTCAAGTGGGAGTTTGATGGGGACTCAGGACAATACTACGTTTCCTTTCCAGACGATCAGTAGTGGAGCCTAGTTGGGGCGATCGGGGACTTTGTTGCATTTGGGGTTGTTCTTTATTTTGGTTCCGTGGTCGGACCTTGATTGTATCTGGATGAATGTAATGATATTTATGCTATTGTGTGACATGGCGATTGTAAGCCAACTATGTACCTCTTTTCCTTATTCATTACATGGGTTGTGTGAAGATTACCCCACTTGCGACATTGCTTACAATGCGGTTATGCCTCTAAGTCGTGCTTCGACACGTGGGAGATATAGCTGCATCATGGGCATTACACACATCCACATCCTTACTACATCCAATGGTTCAACAACAGCGGCAAGGTTAAGGTAACACGTACTATTCATGTGCACTTTAGTATCTCTACATATGCTGATTTTGTTGATTGTGATGTGGTACCTATGCAAGCATGTTACTTATTACTTGGTAGACCATGGCAATTTGATAAAAATTCTATACACCATGGTAGAAACAATCAGTATACTCTTGTTCATAAGGACAAAAATATTATTTTGCTTCCTATGACTCCTGATTCCATTTTGAAAGATGATATTAATAGAGCTAATAAAGCAAAATAGGAGCAAAATAAGAGTGAAAATCAGATTGTGGCAAAAGAATTTGAGCAACACATGAAGCCTAATAATAAACCATCTAATGTTGTTTCTGAAATTAAATTGAAAAGTGCATGTTTACTTGCCACCAAATCTGATATTGATGATCTAGATTTCAGCAAATTTGTTTGCTATGCTTTTGTGTGCAAACAGGCATTATTTTCATTCGAGGACGTGCCTTCCTCTTTGCCTCCTGCTGTCACTAACATTTTGCAGGAGTTCGCTGACATCTTTTCACAAGACGTGCCACCGGGATTACCACCTATTCGAGGGATTGAGCATCAAATTGACTTAATTCCCAATGCATCATTACCCAACCGTGCACCATACCGTACCAATCTAGAGGAGACGAAGGCGATTATGCGTCAAGTACAAGAGCTGCTCGACAAAGGTTATATACGTGAATCTCTTAGTCCTTGTGTTGTTCCTATTATACTAGTGCCTAAAAAGGATGGTACATCGCCTATGTGTGTTGATTGTAGAGGCATTAATAATATTACTATTCGTTATCGTCATCCTATTCCTAGGCTAGATGATATGCTTGATGAATTGAGTGCCTCTACAATATTCTCCAAAGTTGATTTGCGTAGTGGATACCATCAAATTCGTATGAAATTGGGAGATGAATGGAAAATAGCATTTAAAACTAAGTTTGGATTATATGAGTGGTTAGTCATGCCTTTTGGGTTAACAAATGCACCTAGTACTTTCATGAGATTAATGAACAAAGATTTACGTGTTTTCATTGGATGATTTGTGGTAGTTTACTTTGATGACATATTGATTTATAGCAAATCTTTGGTGGAACATTTGGAACATTTACATGCTGTTTTTATTGCTCTACGTGATGCACGTTTGTTTGGTAACCTTGGAAAGTGCACCTTTTGCATCGACCGAGTATCTTTTCTTGGCTATCTTGTTACTCCACGGGAAATTGAAGTTGATAAAGCCAAGATTGAAGCTGTTGAGAGTTGGCCGCAGCCCAAAACGGTCACACAAATGAGGAGTTTCCTTGGCCTTGCTGGTTTCTATAGGCGTTTTGTGAGAGATTTCAGCACCATTGCCGCACCTCTCAACGAGCTTACAAAGAAGGATTTGCCTTTTGTTTGGGGTACCGCACAGGAAGAAGCCTTCACGGTATTGAAAGATAAGTTGACACATGCTCCTTTACTCCAACTTCCTGATTTTAATAAGACTTTTGAGCTTGAATGTGATGCTAGTGGAATTGGATTAGGAGGTGTGTTGTTATAAGAGGGCAAACATGTTGCATACTTTTCTGAAAAATTGAGTGGGCCTAGTCTGAACTATTCTACTTATGATAAAGAATTATATGCTCTTGTTTGGACCTTAGAAACAAGGCAACATTATTTATGGCTCAAGGAATTTGTTATGCATTCTGATCATGAATCTTTGAAACACATTATAAGTCAAGCAAAACTGAACCGTCGACATGCTAAATGGGTTGAATTCATTGAGACTTTCCCTTATGTCATTAAACACAAGAAGGGTAAAGAAAATGTTATTGTTGATGCATTGTCTCATCGTTATACTATGCTTTCACAACTTGACTTTAAAATATTTGGTTTGGAGACCATCAAAGATCAATATGTGCATGATGCTGAATTTAAAGATGTATTGCAAAATTGTAATGAAGGGAGAACTTGGAACAAGTTCGTTGTTAACGATGGATTTGTGTTTCGTGCTAACAAGCTATGCATTCCAGCTAGCTCCGTTCGTCTTTTATTGTTGCAGGAGGCGCATGGAGGAGGATTAATGGGACACTTTGGCGTCAAGAAGACGGAGGATATACTTGCTACACATTTCTTTTGGCCAAAGATGAGACGGGATGTTGAGCGTTTTGTTGCTCGCTGCACTACATGTCAAAAAGCTAAGTCACGACTTAATCCTCATGGTTTATATATGCCTTTGCCTGTACCTAGTGTTCCTTGGGAGGATATATCTGTGGACTTTGTTTTAGGTTTACCTCGAACAAAGAAGGGGAGGGATAGCATATTTGTTGCCATGGATAGGTTCTCAAAAATGGCACACTTTATACCATGTCATAAAAGCGATGATTCTGTTAATGTTGCTGATTTGTTCTTTCATGAAATTATTCGCTTGCATGGTGTGCCAAATACTATTGTTTCAGATCGTGATACTAAATTTCTTAGCCACTTTTGGAGATGTTTATGGGCTAAGTTGGGGACTAAACTGCTTTTTAGTACTACTTGTCACCCCCAAACTGATGGACAAACTGAAGTAGTCAATAGAACATTGTCTACTATGCTTAGGGCTGCTTTGAAGAATAATAAGAAAATATGGGAAGAATGCTTGCCTCATATTGAATTTGCTTATAATCGTTCATTGCATTCTACTACTAAGATGCGCCCTTTTGAAATTGTGTATGGTTTCCTACCTCGTGCACCTATTGATTTGTTGCCTCTTCCATCTTCGGAGAAGGTTAATTTTGATGCGAAAGAACGTGCTGAATTGATTTTAAAAATGCATGAGTTAACTAAGGAAAACATTGAGCATATGAATGCTAAATATAAACTTGCTGGAGATAAGGGTAGAAAACATGTTGTGTTTGCACCTGGAGATCTTGTTTGGTTACATTTGCGTAAGGATAGATTTCCTAATTTGCGCAAATCAAAGCTAATGCCACGTGTTGATGGTCCTTTTAAGCTGTTAGAGAAAATAAATTATAATGCATATAAACTTGAGCTGCCTGCAGATTTTGGGGCTACTCCCACTTTTAACATTGCAGATTTGAAGCCTTATTTGGGTGAGGAAGATGAGCTTTCGTCGAGGACGACTTCTTTTCAAGAAGCGGGGATGATGAGGACATCAATACCATTGTTACACCCACAGCCCCTGCTGCTATACATACTGGACCAATTACTAGAGCTCGCGCATGCTAATTGAATTATTAAGTACTTTCGTTTGTTGGTAACGATTCTAATGTTCATGAGAATATGATGCTGCCTAAATTGGATACATTTGTTTTGCTTACAAATGAAGGGCCTAACTTGGACAATAAAGATGAACCTTGGAGCAAGTTCAAGCATGGAGATGATGGCATGCACAAGGGGATCAAGAACGGAGTTACAAGTGACGATTTCAGGACTTTGAAGCCACCATAAGGAGTGCATGAAGCCTTGAACGAAATATACAAGATGCCACTTCATAAATTTTGTCCAGAGGCTATTCTAGGTGCTACGTCACCTTATTATTGGGCCAGGCCCATGTATTTTCGAAATACTTAAGTATAGGCTGTTTTTAGAGTCCGTATGTGTGGGGAAACAAGAGTTAGGGTTGGTTTCAGACCCCTCCTCCAAGGGCCACGAAATTCCCCCCTCTTCCTCCATATATACAGCCCTTAGGGCGTCGTTTAGACTCTGGGTTTTGTTTAGATTAAAAGTTCGCCATAGCTGCAACTTCGCGTACTTCGTTTGTGTCCAACGACCAGACCAAGACGTCACAGAACCCCACCTTCATTAATAAAGCTTTCCTCTTTTATACGCAATATCCAGATTGCAATCTCAGTTTCTTTCTTGTTCTTCGTTTGCTCGTAGGAAATAGACCCTCGTGGTCGGGTTGATCGTGCTCCAGCATGGTCAATAACCCTCGGAAGTTGGTTTAGCGATTGCTAAGGCGCGACGCCTTCGCACGTTCGTAGTCGGATCGTCAAAGTCGACTCCCACAGAAAACGATAGCTATCTCATCTAAACATGAGGACACCTTCGCCTCTATCAGAGATATATGACAAGAAGCAGTAACAATCATGTGCAAAGCATGTAGATGGTTGTCATCAACCGCATGAAGGGAGCAAGTATGAATCATTGGTGATGCAACATAAGCAAGCATAGTAATCATGGCGTGTAAACTAGTGGAGCGAAGATGCAACACACTAGAGGAAATCCTGGCAATCATGTCATGTGAGCAAATAATAGGCAAAGGCAATGCACATGACATATCGCAAGCACGAGCACAAAGCAAGATCATAATATCATCATAGGAATGGGTCATAGATGGAACATGGCAATAACTAGTAATATCTCCACCAAGCTTGCAAATACACATACAAGTACTAGAATCAATCATCATGTGTAATGCAAAGCATGGGTCACAAATGCATGGCAAAGGCATAGGAATGAGCATATCATGCAAACTGAACATGGCAAGGTGGGCATAAAATATGTATTGGACAATAACCCGTAGCCAAGGGAGGGTCATGTAGAAGAAATGTGCAAAGTCTTTGCACGAAGAGAGCAGTGGGAAAGACAATCCATAGGATCCCACGCTATCGTTGCTCTCTAGAGCTCGTTTTGTCAACTCGTGGGATTGCGAGGTTGACAAGTATTCATGGGTACATACACAAAAGAAACACAAATGAAAGAGATTGTGTGTGGTAAATGTACACATCATCCATCATGATGTGTATGTGCACGTGTGAGTTAGCACAAGATAAGCAATGCTCGAAGAAATTTGATGCATGGTATAAGAACATGTCATCCATCATGAGAGAATAGTTATTGTGTATAACACGATGGGATGCAATTGAGCATACAAGTATAAGGATCATGCAATGGATGGGAGTGATCCAAATCTCCTAAAATGTATGAGGAAACTATGGGGGTCTCCTCATGAGCAATATTGGAAACATCATATGGAGAAAATGGACAACATCCAAAACAATGCATATCCGAAGCTAGGTGGCCATGGCATGGCATATGAGATAAAGGATGCAAAGGGAGCATATCAATACCATCAAAAGAAAAAAATGCCAATAACCATGGGCTTGTCATCTATGCCATAAGTGAAAATTGGGTTGATCTTAATGGCATATGCATAGTCACTATGAAGAGATTGCAAATATGACATGTGGTCGATCTCATGCATAGCATATGACAAGTCAAGCGGATTGGCAAACATGATGTGACCGAGAGAATTAGCACAAGAAATCCTATGTAACATGGCATCACAACTAATATACTCCACATGTAAATCATCATACTCATCATAAATGGGTAAATCATCGCATGGGGAAGTCACACTAGCATGAAGCATGGAAATAGGTTGATCAACATCATGCAAGCAATCAACGTCAAGAATGTCCACTAGTGGGACTGGAGCATCACCTTCACCTATGTTACCTTTGTCATTCCACTCATGTGGTGTAGGTGAGGTGGGAAAGACCAAATGGTGGTCATCTTCATCTTGATGGAACCATGTGGGGGGGTGCATCACATTCCACCATGGCCATCGTCTTGTCCAAACGTAGGACGAAGTCGTCGAGAATCGGCGCGTCATCATATAAGGGACCTAGCACCAAATGAGAAGACACAATACAGGTAGAGGTCAAGTCGTTAGTGTTGAAAGTGGCCTCACATGACCTATCAACTCTCTCACTCTCTCTATGTGGTGGTTCACTCACTCCCTCAAAATAGGTGCACTCAAACTCACATATGGTGGAGTCACTCATCTCACTCAAGCGGTGGGGGTTGTGGATCTCCTCACATGTGAATTGTGGCAACACATATATGGGGCTAGTGGTGAAGTCACTCTCACTCTCTATATGGTGGCACAAGTCACTCAAGTCATCATACGTCGTCGTGGTCGAAGGGAAAATCTCATGCTCAACCATCTCGTTGTTGTCGCCGTGGATGAAGGGCGAAGATGGCACATCATCACTCTCGCCTCCTAAGATGGAAGCATCATCCTTGCTCGCCACCTTGTCACTCGCCTCCAAAGCTTGGCCTTTGAGGTTCTCCGTAGTCGTACTTGTTGTTGCACCATCTTGAAAAAGAGTCGAAGTAGACTCGGCATCATCAATGCCACAAAGAGGGATGGCGGTGAAGTCGAACTTGGGAGCATCGTCTTGGAGTTCGTCGGGCTTGGAAATCTTGGTGGTACTAGCCTAATGCTCGTTCTCATGGAGATTGGCCGTCGCGAAGTGAGCTTGCGGTGGAGAAACTTTGGCCTTCATGAGTTCTTGTTCCGCCTTGAGAGCACCAATGTAGTTGTCGTCGAGGGACTTGTAGTTCTCGAGGAAGATTGTTTTGGAGATGTCGTTGTCTAATCCCATCATGAAGTGGAACTTCATCGAAATGGGGTCATCCATGCCATCTCGTCACAAGGCAGTCTTCATCTCCTTGAAGTACTCGTCGATGGATTTGGATCCTTGGATGGTGTTCTCCAATTGGCGATGAAGTTGTTCCGTGTAGGTTGGGGGCACGAACTCATGCCGCAAAGCTCTCTTCGTCTTGGTCCAACTCATGTCGTAGGTCTCCGAAGGTGCGTGAAGCCACCATGTGGACGCGTAGTCATGGAAGTTCCTTGTGGCACACTTCACTTGATCTTCGGGAGGAACTTGATGTAGCTTGAGGTAGTCGTCCATCAAACGCTCCCACTCGAGATACTCCTCGGGTTCTAGAGTCCCATAGACAGGAATCTCATGGTCGATGTCGAGGTCGTAGTAGCTCGTGTAAGTCACGGACTTGATCTTGGGGAGCTTCTCTTGAAGTGCTTGTGGGCGAAGATGTCGTATGTCCGTAGGCGAAGATGCCTTGGAGTCGCTTGGCGAAGATGCCAAGGGCGATGGTGAAGTCGTTGAGCGGTTGTTGGTGTTGAGCTCTTGACCTTCACGTTCATGGTGGTGATGGTGTCGATGCCGATGTGACCTTGCCGGAGATGGTAGCTCGGAGGCATGTGCTCTTGAGCGTCTTCTCGAAGATGAGGAAGACCGCTTGTAGGACTTGATGAGGGCTTTGATCTCCTCCATTTGAGCTTGCATCTTGGCGTCGGTGCAGTTTTGCATCGCATCGAACTCGTCGTTGTTGTTGTAGACCGAAGATGAAATGCCTTGCCTATCCATCACAAGACTCGAGCAAATATGAGTGGGAGAAAGAGAAGAACGAATACCAAATGTACCTTGACCGAAGTGGAAAGTGGATCAATGATCACTCCAATGTGGACAAGGAAATAGCACAATTGGTACCAATTCTTGTCGGTTTCTCACACCTACACAAATAAGGCTTATGGTGGAACTCGGTGAGGATAGTGGCACAAAATTTGATGCAAAATGTTAGCAAGAGTCAATAATGTTGGAAGAGATTCACAAATTCGCAAGTGTAACAAGTAGACCAATAGCAATATGGGTGGCACACAAAAACGCACACATGGATAGATAAATGGGGTCGTGCAACCAAGGATGAGCTCAAAATGTGGAATCCACGGAAAATGCTCTTGTTGCACAACTCTAGAAAGACGCTAGCACGATTGCTCAATAGGCGGATACAACACTTGTGCACAACCTATAGGAGACAAAAATGCAACGACTTCTATCCCAAGTATGCTATGTATATGATGTTCCGGTGGTATGATCCAAGATGATCGGATATGACAATCTTATATGCAATGTGGTATGATGCTATAGCACTTTCTTACAAGATTCTTTGCTCTTTCTCTTTTGCTTAAAAGCTTTATTCTTCTTCTTTTTGTATGGCCACAATGCGAACTGCACAAACCAAGGTAGCAAATGGGTATATACGGGAACAATCTTGTGACACAAGGGATGATATGATACCAATATGATATGGTATGTATGCAATGTATGGTGTAGATCACTAATGTGCACAAGTAACGTTGCGGCAATACTCAAATGGCTAGTCTCGATAGGCAAGTAACGCAAAACGGTCTAGGGGTTAACAATGCAATTACTAGGGGAATATACAATGGAGGGATACCACGATACCAAGATGATATGGAGGTTACCGTCCGTGTCGATGATGAGTGGGGGTGATCTAGATGGAGATACCAAGATGATGGTGACTCGTCCCTAAGTAGCCGAAACACCTTAGGAAACGGAAAAACCGCGAACTCAAAATCTGAAATGTCAAATGGTGGTAGCGGGATGCGATGGTGGTTGCGGAAGCTCAATGGGATTGCGGAAATGCAATGATGGGTTTTGTGAGTAGGCAATGCAGAAGTGGAGGGTAAGGTGGTGTACTATACACGGTGTCGTAATTGAAAGCAGGGTCCCTAAGTAGCCGAAACACCTTAGGAGACACAACTCACAACACGAACAAAATTGGGTTAAGTTGGGGTGGTGGAAGTGTATGGTGGTCAAGCCTATGCGGGAGTTATGGTGGTGGTGGTGGTTGATGAAGAAGCAATCGTCCCTAAGTAGCCTAAACACCTTAGGAGACTCAAATCACAACTCAAATAACCACTAATGCTATAAGGAACAAAATTGGTTAGGTTGCAGAAGTCGGTGGTGGTTATGCGGAGGTTGTGGTGGAAGCCCTAGGCAAAGATGCCAAAGTTCCAAAAAGTTTATTGAGTCAAATAGTAATGGTAGTATTTTTGTGGGAAGCGGGATGTCAAGATCTTTTCAACGAGCTAAAGAACGTCAAAAACGGACTCCGTATGAATTAATTATGGACAAAACGGTGAAACGGGGGTGGCTGAGATGTCAGGGGCCGGACATCCGGGCTCGGGGCCGGAAATCCGGGACCTGATGTCCAGAACCGCGCGTGAATTGCGCTCCAGGAGCCGGATGTCCGGCTTGGGGCCCGGATGTCCGAACAGGTGCCCTGGATGTCCGGCCTGAGGCCCGGATGTCTGGCCCGACGATTCCAGATCGGGATTTGGACTTCGAAACTCGATTTGGGGCAGAAATTGATGATTTTGGGGGCAAAATTTGACGGATTTTGTGGATGGAAATTGGGGAAAAGTGGATGGAAATCTATATCTACCTGCAACACACGAAATCCTCGGATCAAATCCAACAAAACTTCATCACACCAACAAATCACAAAAAAAATTGGGGCTATTTTTGTGGGGAATTTTCGAATTAGGGACAAAATAACCAAAACTAGGCCAGAAAACACAACGGGGAGGCTCCGAAATCGTGATCAATGTGGCTCATGATACCAAGATGATGTAGGGTAGAACCCTAATCGGCTGATCTTTCACGAAAGGAGCGGATCCCGCGAAGAACACGAAGAATACGAGGGGGGGAAACAAGGGGAATCATGAGGGGAAACATGAGAGAAACACTAAAACCAACAAGAATGATCACACATGCGCTAGATCCATGAACAGAAAGGAAGATACAAGATCCACGATCAACAAGGGAGGATACAAAGGGTAACCGGTCTTCTCCAAAGGAGGTCTTGAATCCACGAGGGGATCTTCTCCGCGAGGAGGTCTTGAATCCAAGTGGATCTTCTCTGCGAGGAGGTCTTGAATCCAAGTGGATCTTCTCCGAAGAGGGGCCGCGGTCTATCTCATGGAGTAGATCCGGATGGATGAGCGAAGCTCTATCTCACAAATGAGCTAACACAATGCTAACCCTAACTAGGAGGAGGGGGGTAGTATATATAGTCTAAGCCACGAAGGGGTAAGTGGGGAAGAGGGATACATGGGCCTTTGGCCCGACTCTGCGCGCAGGCAGGCACCGGATGTCCGGGCTGGGGGCCGGATGTCCGGCCGTTCGCGGGAGGCCAGATGTCCGGGGCACGGGCCGGATGTCCGGGCTGAAGTGGCAACTCGAGTCCTTCTCTAGATAGGGGATGCCGAATTTCCGGGCGGGATGACGGATGTCCGGGCGTTGCTGAGGCGCCGGTTGTCCGGGCACATGGGCCGGATGTCCGGCCGCTGATGCTTCGGCCATGTGTTGGTGCAGCTCCTTGGAGGCTGCACAGGCACCGGATGTCCGGCCTCTGGCCCGGATGTCCGGCCGCTGTAGCTTCAGCAGCTCAGTCTTCTTCCGTCGTCGCTTCCAGGCTTCCCTCGCGGATGGTGTAGTTGTTCCTTGGCGCTTGCACTCCTCCTCAACATCCGTGAAGCTTCGACAATACCTATGCATGCACACGGGAGAAGTGTCAAGTAGTATACCATCCTCGAAGGGGTGAAGTGAGCACATGTAACGGAGATGATTCACCTTTATGTATGTGAAGTAGATGTTGCACGTGTCACTTGCCAAACGGACTCTTGACATGGTGATGCCCATAGGATGCTCCGCATCAAGTATATATAGTCTAGGGAGAGAAGGGGTACACGGGCCTCGGCCCTTCACTGTGCGCAGACAGGGGAGGCTGGACGTCCGGGCGTCGGGCCGGATGTGCGGGGTTTCACGCGAGGCCGGATGTTCGGGCTAGAGAGGCCGGATGTCCGGGCTGGAGCGGCGGGTTTGTTGCTCTCGGGTTCGGAGGGGTCCGGATATCTGGGCGCTCGGGGAGGGCCGGACGTCCGGGCTGGCGGGGCTGGATGTCCGGGGCTTGTAGGGGCTTGGTGGCTGGAATGCTGCTGTAGATGAAGTCTTCAGCGGCTGGACGTCCGGGCTCGGGGCCGGATGTCCGGGCCCTGGAGATGCCTTCTTCTCCTTCCGGCGTTCCTCTTCATCTGTGGACTTGGCGTCTTGTCTGTCTTCACGTGCATCTATGGGAGGGTCCTCTTGGTACCTAATCATGCACAATGTCTCGGACTTAGGTAGTAGCCATGTCTCGAGAGGATCATATGTAATATCACTAAGAAGAGAAGTCACCTCGGTCTCGAGTGCTCTAGCTCTAGCTCGTGTCATGGTCCTCTTGCCTCTTGTTGAGGCGATGGTAGGTCCATGGGGATGACCGTAGGATGCTTTGCATCACAAATTCGATTTATTCCTCACATGCACAACAATACAAAATTCTACCCATGACAATTAGACATCGCATTGCAGAATTGAACTAAGCTATTAACTAAACACCACAACAAATGAACCAAACATTAACTAAGCACCACATTGCACAATATAACATACTCCTAATATAAGATCAGACAGTTAACCAAACCAAGCATGCTTAACAACTTGGAAATATAGCAATTGTATTTGTTTCTCATGTATTTTGTACAGCCAAATTCAATTTATTCCTCACATGGTATACAATAATAGAATGCCCCCACAAAAATTGAACATCGCATTGCAGAATTGAACCAAACAAAGCAGTTACCTAAACACCACAACAAATGAACTAAACATTAACTGAGCATGACATTGCACAATATAACATACTCCTAATAGAAGATCAGACAGTTAACCAAACCACGCATGCTTAACAACTTGGAAATATAGCAATTGTATTTGTTTCTCATGTATTTAGTACAACCAAATTTGATTTATTTCTCAGATTGTATACAATAACAGAATACACCCACAACAATTGAACATCGCATTGCAGAATTGAACCAAACAGCCAACCACATCGCGTCGACGGTGGCCTCGACGGTGAGGTGCTCCTCCAAGATCTGGGGGTCGACACGAATGGCAGCCATTGCGACCTCATCCGTGTGCGGCCGTGATTTGCTTCTCCGCTGCCAAGTGCTCCTTGAGATCCTTGCTATACTACGTGCACCATGGCTTAGGGAGACGCTTATTTGGTGGAGGGGTCGGTGATTTGGGTGGAAGGTATCGCGCCGGTGGTCGGGGCATGTGGGATGTGGAAGGAGGAGGAGGATGGGGGTCGGGTGTGGATTACCTGCCTGGATAGGCGAGGCCGAGCAGCGTGAAGGAGGGTCGACGGCGAGGAGGCGGCGCTACAAGCAAGGAGTGAAGGTTTCAACTTGGAAAGGAAGGCAAAAATAGGGAAAATGTGGCTTTTGGCAAGGGGGAGGGGGCAGGGAGGTAGATATTTCCGCGGAAGCCAAAATTTTGGAATCGCTTCAGCTAAAAAACTGGCGCACAAAGTGTCATCAGACACGGTCCCTTATTCAACTGTGTACGATATGTGAACATCACAAACGATTCAGATAGCTTAACCCATGTGTGATGAGTTTGAACGTCAAAAATTTTGGTTCGAATTTCGCTGGTTACAGTGGTCACCCACATCATTGCATAATTTGGGTACACAAAGGAGACTACATCACACCCACACTTCTTAATCGACCAAGTTCAGTAATTAAATAGAGCTAGCTGACCTAAACATTACTCTAACAAATTAAAGACCAGCGCTCTTAATTAAACAAAACAAAGAGTACTAATACGGCTGGTGCTCGTCGATCTCTGCCGCCGCCTCCATGTCCAGCTCGCGCCCGAAGGTCTCCTGGGGAAGGGGCTCCATGGCATCAATTGCACCATACTCGGCAAGCATCTCGCCATCTGCGTCCTACATATCTTTGGAATAGGCCGCCACGAGATGGGCGTGGGCGGCTTCGATCTAGGCTTTGGTGGGCTCCGTCGTGTCAAGGTATGCCGCGCAGGAACGGACGGTTGCTCTAACTCTCTCGGCAATTGCCAACTACTTTTCGGTCGTGGGTTGCCGACCATTGTCGGAGAAGCTACGTTCGATTTGTCCGGTGACCGCAATGAGCTGGGCATGGACGGCCTCGACATGGTGGTGGGCGGCGTCCATCAGGGCTAAGGCCGCCGATGCGGAATGGACAGCTGCTTGATGTCTACTACACAACCTTCTTCTTGTAGACGTTGTTGAGCCTCCAAGTGCAGAGGTTTGTAGGACAGTAGCAAATTTCCCTCAAGTGGATGACCTAAGGTTTATCATTCCGTGGGAGGCGTAGGATGAAGATGGTCTCTCTCAAACAACCCTGCAACCAAATAACAAAGAGTCTCTTGTGTCCCCAACACACCCAATACAATGATAAATTGCATAGGTGCACTAGTTCGGCGAAGAGATGGTGATACAAGTGCAATATGGATGGTAGATATAGGTTTTTGTAATCTGAAAATATAAAAACAGCAAGGTAGCAAGTGGTAAAAGTGAACGAAAACGGTATTACAATGCATTGAAACAAGGCCCAGGGTTCATACTTTAACTAGTGCAAGTTCTCTCAACAATAATAACATAATTGGATCATATGGCAATCCCTAAACATGCAACAAAGAGTCACTCCAAAGTCACTAATAGTGGGGAACAAACGAAGATATTCTTGTAGGGTAAGAAACCACCTGAAAGTTATCCTTTCTGAGTGATCTATTCAGGAGTCCGTAGTAAAATAACACGAAGCTATTCTTTCCGTTCGATCTATCCTAGAGTTCGTACTAGAATAACACCTTAAGACACAAATCAACCAAAACCCTAATGTCACCTAGATACTCCAATGTCACCTCAAGTATCCGTGGGTATGATTATACGATATGCATCACACAATCTCAGATTCATCTATTCAACCAACACAAAGAACTTCATAGAGTGCCCCAAAGTTTCTACCGGAGAGTCAAGACGAAAACGTGTGCCAACCCCTATGCATAAGTTCACAAGGTTATAGATGATGCGGAGCATCCCACGGTCATCCCCATGGACCTACCATCGCCTCAACAAGAGCTAAGAGGACCCATGACACGAGCTAGAGCAAGAGCCCTCGAGAACGAGGTGACTTCCTTCCTTAGTGATATTACATATGATCCTCTCGAGACATGGCTACTACCTCAAACGGAGATGTTTTGTGTGCTTAGGTACCAAGGAACCAGCGTGGAAGGAGCTATGGACCGAGATGGACGTCAAGAGCCTGAAGAGGAGCCGCACACACTAGGATGAGCGGTACTACCGCTGGCGAGCGTGTAACGCCCCGAGACCGATGCGCCAGGTGTCTTCCAGTTATTCGCCGATGTTGCCATGTCATTTGCTTGCGTGTTGCATCTCCTCATGTCATCATGTGCATTGCATCATCATGTTTTCAAAACTTGCATCTGTCTAGGTTCCCCAATGCCATCCGTTGTCCGTTCTGAGCCCAGACACACTTGCACGCGCCCGCGGCACATCCGAAATATTGTTTTATAAGTGGCTGGAAATATTCTCGGAATGGGTTGGAAGTTGGCGTGTGGTCTTATTATAGTGTAGATAGACCGCCTGTCAACTTTCATCGCATTCGGAGTTCGTTTGATAGCCCAACCGTTAAACTATAGCAGCATTATAGCCGGACACGCATCAGATGTTTTCGGTCTCCGGAAACAGTCGCTGGGTCTCTCTCTCTTCTCTTCTCTCAGCCTGAGGACTTCTGCACAGTCCACTACCTACCGCCAGGCCCAACCTAACCTCTCTCGTCAGCCCGTGGCCCTCCTCGCGCGCGTTCGAAAATTATCCCGGACCCGACCCGGGCAGTCATTACCGTTGTGTCCGAATCATCCCCAAACATCTACAAAACGTCTCCGTTTTGTTATTTGGACTTCCTAACATATTTTTCTCGACCGCCCAATTACGATCGGAGAGACGAGGTAGCCCCTACCCAAATATCCACATACTATATATGGACTAGTCTAACCCTAAAATCAAGGAGGGCTGTCCCATCCTTCCCCCTCGCGCCGCCACTTTCCAAATCCCACATCGGGATCCTCCCTGATCCCCTCGTCCACCTTGTTTTCCCCGTCGCTCGAACCAGGGCCTCCCCTGCCTTCCCGATCCATCCATCCATCCAACCATCAGCCAGCCGCAGCGCCTCCCTGGTCGATCGTGTGCTCGAGGCGCCCGAGCACCTCGTGCTTCTCCTCGTCGCTGGAGACGAGCACCAGGACCAGGTCGTCCTCGCACCGCACCCTGCCTCTCCTTCTCTTTTCCTTCTTCCCCTGCTTCTTCTCCCTTCCTCACCCCGTGGTCTCTCTCTCTTTCTTCAGGGAGAACAGGAGCTTGCCCGCCATGGCCGTCTCTTCCCGGAGCAAGCTCGTCGGCCTCCTCAACCACCCCGCGCCACCACCGGCAGCTCGTCGCAAGTGACCACTTTTAGCAAGACCCCCGCGCCCATGCCTCTCCCTTCTTCTTCCTTCCCTCCTCCTTCTCTCACCTGCTCTCTCTATTCGTGCAACAGGGAGCCACCGAGGAGTTTGCGCCGGCCATCCTCGCCTCTCGTGCCCGGAGGTCGTCGTCCTTGAGCTCCTCAACCCGTTCCCGCCTACCTCGTCGCCGGACCCAAGCCATGGCTGCCGCCAAGTTCATCGGGACGCTGCTGCTTCCAACCGCCCGGACCCGGCCTGGAGTCGGCGCCCTCAGCCGTTTTCCCCGCCGTCTCCGACAACCACGAGAACCTCCTCGTCCCCGCCGCTGCCTCGCTGGAGGGCTCATGCCGTCCGATGCCATCGTCATTTGAAAACTCAATCGCCACCTTCGCGGCCATCCGTGAAACCCGACGAAGCCAATCACCAGGACACGCAGAATCCATCTCCGGTGACTGACCGACGAGCCCCGTTGCCGGTGAGAACCTCCATCGCGCTCCTGCCATCTCCTTGCAGTCTCTCTCCTGTCCATCTCTTCCTCTCTCTGAATCCTCTCTCGTTTCTTCGACAGGAGCTGTCGCCGCCGCTGCAGTTCGTCCTCCTGCAACACGCCGCCCCTTGCGGCATGCTTGCGTGCCCCCCACCACGGCCTCCCTAGCAGGTTTCCGCATCCCCACAGGTCCTCTGCAACCACAGCAGCAGTTGTTGTTCGCTCCCGTCGCCGGCGAATCCCCGTGCGCCCGCTTCAGGTTGTGTCTTGGCCCTGGTGCCCATATGCTTTAATTTCTGTTCGTATCTCTTTGCATCACAAACACAGAGCTAGCTCAGTGGCTAGCGCAGCCTCTAACCATTCGAGGGGTCTGGGGTTCGAATCCCAGCAACCCCCATTTTGCTTTGCTTTCATGTTATTTTTGCACACCCATGTCTGCTTCGGGCTAGATCTGTTGTTGGGCTTGCATAGTGCGTTGCATTCGGCCCAGCTATATTTTTTCCCTGCTGACGAATTTCCTAATATCTAGTGCATGCATAATTACATCAATTTTCCACTATTTTGCATTGTTAATAACTTAATAACCGTGCATCGGATTAAAACAAACTTTATATGAAATATGCTTAGTTTTTCATCTAGTTTCATAATATGTCACTTTCATCTATGTTTAAAATGCTTAAAATGCTGTTTGATTAAATTTGCTCATATGGCATGCTAAAATGATTTAATTCATAACTAAATAACCGTAGCTCGGATTTAAATAATCTTTATATGTAAATGGGGTAGAAAAATGCCTAGTTTAACATGGTGGCGTCACTTTGCTTGTTTAACAACCCTAAAATTGTGTTTAGGGCAGAACAGTACCAAAACTAATATATGCATATGAGGAGTTTCCAGACTTGTTGTTTTGTTATTCCGACCTCATTTAAGCTTGCCTAGATTAGATAGTTTCTTCATGCTTCACCCTCTTGCCATGTTAATCAACATTTAATCTTGTTGGGTACATAAACGAGAGAGAACTAAATAAGTCACGTGGTGTTCCGTCAATATGCAACTCGTTGCATATTGAGCTCCACTTAATTTGTAGGATTGCTTGTGTAGTTTGCCATGCCATGCATATTTAAACCAGACATGCATCATACTTGTTTGCGCATCGTGCCATGTTTATGTGATGGTTGTTTACTATGTTGTTTGCTTCTTTTCCGGTGTTGCTTCTTCGGGTTGGTTCCGATAACGTCGTGTGTGTGAGGATCCATTCGACTACGTCTGTTTATCTTCTTCTTGGACTCGTTCTTTGTCCTTGCGGGATTTCTGGCAAGATGACCATACCCTCGAAATCACTTCTATCTTTGCTTGCTAGTTGCTCGCTCTTTTGCTATGCCTATGCCGCGATACCTACCACTTGCTTATCATGCCTCCCATATTGTTGAACCAAGCCTCTAACCCACCTTGTCCTAGCAAACCGTTGTTTGGCTATGTTACCCCTTTGCTCAGCCCCTCTTATAGCGTTGTTAGTTGTAGGTGAAGATTGAAGTTTGTTCCTCGTTGGAACATGGAGATGTTGTTCCTTGTTGGAACATGTTTACTTGTTGGGATATCACAATATCTCTTATCTAATTAATGCATCTATATACTTGGTAAAGGGTGGAAGGCTCGGCCTTATGCCTGGTGTTTTGTTCCACTCTTGCCGCCCTAGTTTCCGTCATATCAGTGTTATGTTCCCGGATTTTGCGTTCCTTACGCGGTTGGGTATAATGGGAACCCCTTGACAGTTCGCTTTGAATAAAACTCCTCCAGTAATGCTCAACATTGGTTTTACCATTCGCCACCTAGCCTTTTCTTTCCCTTGGGTAGGCCTGCCCAAGGGTCATCTTTATTTAACCCCCCCGGGCCAGTGCTCCTTTGAGTGTTGGTCCGAACTGAGCTGCCTGCGGGGCCACCTCGGGGAAACTTGAGGGTTGGTTTTACTCGTAGCTAGTCTCATCTGACTGTGCCCTGAGAACGAGATATGTGCAGCTCCTATAGGGATTTGTCGGCACATTCGGGCGGTGTTGCTGGACTTGTTTTACCATTGTCGAAATGTCTTGTAACCGGGATTCCGAGTCTGATCTGGTCTTCCCGCTAGAAGGAATATCCTTCGTTGACCGTGAGAGCTTGTGATGGGCTAAGTTGGGACACCCCTGCAGGGATTTGAACTTTTGAAAGCCGTGCCCGCGGTTATGGGCAGATGGGAATTTGTTAATGTCCGGTTGTAGAAAACCTGAAGTTGACCTTAATTAAAATACAGCAACCGCGTGTGTAACCGTGATGGTCTCTTTCCGGCGGAGTCTGGGAAGTGAACACGGTGTTGGAGTTATGCTTGACGTAGGTTGTTCTAGGATCACCTCTTGATCATAGTTTCTCGACCGCACTTTGCCTTCTCTTCTCGCTCTCATTTGCGTATGTTTAGCCACCATATATGCTAGTCGCTTGCTGCAGCTCCACCTCATACCTTTTATCCTTCCTATAAGCTTAAATAGTCTTGATCGCGAGGGTGTAAGATTGCTGAGTCCCCGTGACTCACAGATACTTCCAAAACCAGTTTGCAGGTGCTGATGCTACCGAGCAGGTGACGCAACCAAGCTCAAGGAGGAGCTCGATGATGATCTTGTCCTTTATGTTGCTTCGTTCTAGTTGATCGGTAGTGGATCCCAGTTGGGGTCGATCGGGGATTTGTGTAGCATTTGGGGTAGTCTTCTTTTGTTTTGGTTCCGTAGTCGGACCTTGATTGTATCTGGATGATGTAATGCTTTATTCATGTAATTGTGTGAAGTGGCGATTGTAAGCCAACTATGTATCTCTTTCCCTTATGTATTACATGGGTTGCGTGAAGATTACCTCACTTCCGACATTGCTTTCAATGCGGTTATGCCTCTAAGTCGTGCTTCGACACGTGGGAGATATAGCCGCATCGAGGGCGTTACAGAGCGGTACTACCGCTGAAGCCCTCCAAGCGGTACTACCATCGGGCATCCACTCCACTGCCGCTCAACCCGACAAATCCCTGTGTTCGCACGACCCGGGTCCGGTACTACCGTCCGTGCCAGCGGCACTACCGCTTTAGGCGGTACTACCGCCTGTCACCCGGTACTACCGCCCTGCCTGTGCGCAGAGAACGGGCCTAGGGCCCATGTATCCCCTCTTCACTTACCCTTTCATGGATTCAGACTATATATACTCCCCCCATCCTCCTAGTTAGGGTTAGCATTGGTTTACCTCATTTGAGAGATAGAGCTACCCTCATCCACTTGGATACCTTCTCCACGGAGATTCGAGCCTCCACCGGAGAAGATCCTTCAAGCGGATTCAAGACCCCTCTTTAGGGAAGAATATCAAGACCTCCTCACGGAGAAGATCAGCTACCCGTGTATCGTCCTTGGTTGATTGTGTATCGTGTGAACCCTATGTATCCGAGGATCTAGCACTTTGTGACTTGTTCTTGTTAGTTTGATTGTTCCTCTTGTGTTTCCCCTTGTGATTTCCCTCATTCCCTCCTCGTGTTCTTCGTGTTATCGCGGGATCCCGCTCCTTTCATGAAAGATCGGGCGATTAGGGTTCTACCCTACATCATCTTGGTATCATGAGCCTCGTTGATCACGATTTCGGAGCCTCCCCGTTGTGTTTCTAGCCTAATTTTGTTGTTTTTCATCCTAATTCGAAAATTCCCCACAAAAAATAGCCCCAATTTTTTTTGTGATTTGTTGGTGTGTTCATGTTTTGTTGGATTTGATCCATGGATTTGCTTGGCTTAAAGTGGATCTAGCATTCTCCCCAATTTTCTCCACCTTCCATCCATGAAATCGCTCGACTTTTGACCACGTAATCATCCTTTTCCGCCCCAAAAACCACCCGATCCAGATCTTGCGATTTTTTCTGACACCAGCGGTACTACCATTGTTGGAAATATGCCCTAGAGGTAATAATAAAAGGATTATTATTATATTTCCTTGTTCATGATAATTGTCTTTTATTCATACTATAATTGTGTTATCCGGAAATCGTAATACATGTGTGAATACATAGACCACAATGTGTCCCTAGTGAGCCTCTAGTTGACTAGCTCGTTGATCAAAGGATAGTCATGGTTTCCTGACTATGGACATCGGATGTCATTGATAACGGGATCACATCATTAGGAGAATGATGTGATGGACAAGACCCAATCCTAAACATAGCACAAGATCGTGTAGTTCGTTTGCTAGAGTTTTTCCAATGTCAAGTATCTTTTCCTTAGACCATGAGATCGTGTAACTCCCGGATACCGTAGGAGTGCTTTGGGTGTACCAAACATCACAACGTAATTGGGTGACTATAAAGGTATACTACGGGTATCTCCGAAAGTGTCTGTTGGGTTGACACGGATCAAGACTGGGATTTGTCACTCCATATGACGGAGAGGTATCTCTGGGCCTACTCGGTGATGCATCATCATAATGAGCTCAAAGTGACCAAGTGTCTGGTCACGGGATCATGCATTACGGTACGAGTAAAGTGACTTGCCGGTAACGAGATTGAACGAGGTATTAGGATACCGACCATCGAATCTAGGGCAAGTAACGTACCGATTGACAAAGGGAATTGTATACGGGGTTGCTTGAATCCTCGACATCGTGGTTCATCCGATGAGATCATCGAGGAGCATGTGGGAGCCAACATGGGTATCCAGATCCAGCTGTTGGTTATTGACCGGAGAGTCGTCTCGGTCATGTCTACATGTCTCCCGAACCCGTAGGGTCTACACACTTAAGGTTCGGTGACGCTAGGGTTGTAGAGATATGAGTATGCAGTAACCTGAAAGTTGTTCGGAGTCCCGGATGAGATCCCGGACGTCATGAGGAGTTCCGGAATGGTCCGGAGGTGAAGAATTATATATAGGAAGTGCAGTTTCGGCCATCGGGAGAGTTTCGGGGGTCAACGGTATTGTACCGGGACCACCGGAAGGGTCCCGGGGGTCCACCGGGTGGGGCCACCCATTCCGGAGGGCCCCATGGGATGAAGTGGGGAGGGAACCAGCCCATAGTGGGCTGGTGCGCCCCCCCTTGGGCCCCCCATGCGCCTAGGGATTGGGAACCCTAGGGGTGGGGGCGCCTCCACTTGCCTTGGGGGGCACTCCACCCCTTGGCCGCCGCCCCCCCTAGGAGATCCCATCTCCTAGGGCCGGTGCACCCCCCTAGGGGGCCTATATAAAGGAGGGGGGAGGGAAGGCAGCCACACCCCTGAAGTCTTGGCGCCTCCCTCTCCCCTGCTACACCTCTCCCTCTCACAGAAGCTTGGCAAAGCCCTGCTGCGGTCACTGCTGCATCCACCACCACGCCGTCGTGCTGCTGGATCTTCATCAACCTCTCCTTCCCCCTTGCTGGATCAAGAAGGAGGAGACGTCACGCTGACCGTACATGTGTTGAACGCGGAGGTGCCGTCCGTTCGGCGCTAGGATCTCCGGTGATTTGGATCACGACGAGTACGACTCCTCATCCCCGTTCTTTGAACGCTTCCACTCGCGATCTACAAAGGTATGTAGATGCATCCGATCACTCGTTGCTAGATGAACTCATAGATGGATCTTGGTGAAAACGTAGAAAAAATTTTGTTTTCTGCAACGTTCCCCAACAGTGGCATCATGAGCTAGGTCTATGCGTAGTTCTCTTTGCACGAGTAGAACACAATTTGTTGTGGGCGTAGATGTTGTCAACTTTCTTGCCGCTACTAGTCTTATTTTGCTTCAGCGGTATTGTGGGATGAAGCGGCCCGGACCAACCTTACACGTACGCTTACATGAGACCGGTTCCACCGACTGACATGCACTAGTTGCATAAGGTGGCTGGCGGGTGTCTGTCTCTCCCACTTTAGTTGGAGCGGATTCGAAGAAAAGGGTCCTTATGAAGGGTAAATAGAAGTTGACAAATCACGTTGTGGATTTAACATAGGTAAGAAAATGTTCTTGCTACAATCCTCTTGCAGCCACGTAAAACTTGCAACAACAATTAGAGGACGTCTAACTTGTTTTTGCAGCAAGTGTTTTGTGATGTGATATGTCCAAAGTTGTTATGAATGATGAATGATATATGTGATGTATGAGATCATGTTCTTGTAATAGGAATCACGACTTGCATGTCGATGAGTATGACAACCGGCAGGAGCCATAGGAGTTGTCCTTATTTTTTGTATGACCTGCGTGTCATTGAGAAACGCCATGTAAATTACTTTACTTTATTGCTAAACGTGTTAGCCATAGTAGTAGAAGTAATAGTTGGCGAGCAACTTCATGGAGACACGATGATGGAGATCATGGTGTCATGCCGGTGACAAGATGATCATGGAGCCCCAAGATGGAGATCACAGGAGCTATATGATATTGGCCATATCATGTCACTATCATTTGATTGCATGAGATGTTTATCATGTTTTTCCATCTTATTTACTTAGAACGACAGTAGTAAATAAGATGATCCCTCATAATAATTTCAAGAAAGTGTTCCCCCTAACTGTGCACCGTTGCGACAGTTCGTTGTTTCGAAGCACCACATCATGATCGGGTGTGATAGATTCCAACATTCACACACAACGGGTGTAAGACAGATTTACACATGCAAACACTTAGGTTGACTTGACGAGCCTAGCATGTACAGACATGGCCTCGGAACACAGAAGACCGAAAGGTCGAGCATGAGTCATATAGAAGATACGATCAACATGAAGATGTTCACCGATGTTGACTAGTCCGTCTCACGTGATGATTAGACACGGCCTAGTTAACTCGGATCATGTTATACTTAGATGACTGGAGGGATGTCTATCTGAGTGGGAGTTCATTGAATAATTTGATTAGATGAACTTAATTATCATGAACTTAGTCTAAAATCTTTACAACATGTCTTGTAGATCAAATGGCCAACGTTATCCTCAACTTCTACGTGTTCCTAGAGAAAACCAAGCTGAAAGACGATGGCAACAACTATACGGACTGGGTCCGGAACCTGAGGATCATCCTCATAGCTGCCAAGAAAGATTATGTCCTACAAGCACCGCTAGGTGAAGCACCTGCTCTCCCTGCAGAACAAGACGTTATGAATGCTTGGCAGACACGTACTGATGATTACTCCCTCGTTCAGTGCGGCATGCTTTACAGCTTAGAACCGGGGCTCCAAAAGCGTTTTGAGAGACACGGAGCATATGAGATGTTCGAAGAGCTGAAAATGGTTTTTCAAGCTCATGCCCGGTCGAGAGATATGAAGTCTCTGACAAGTTCTTCAGCTGTAAGATGGAGGAAAACAGTTCTGTCAGTGAGCACATACTCACTATGTCTGGGTTACATAACCGCTTGACTCAGCTGGGAGTTAATCTCCCAGATGACTCCCGGATACCGTAGGAGTGCTTTGGGTGTACCAAATGTCACAACGTAACTGGGTGAATATAAAGGTATACTACGGGTATCTCCGAAAGTGTCTGTTGGGTTGACACGGATCAAGACTGGGATTTGTCACTCCATATGACGGAGAGGTATCTCTGGGCCCACTCGGTAATGCATCATCATAATGAGCTCAAAGTGACCAAGTGTCTAGTCACAGATCATGCATTCCGGTACGAGTAAAGTGACTTGCCGGTAACGAGATTGAACGAGGTATTGGGATACCGACGATTGAATCTCAGGCAAGTAACGTACCGATTGACAAAGGGAATTGTATACGGGGTTGCTTGAATCCTCGACCTTGTGGTTCATCCGATGAGATCATCGAGGAGCATGTGGGAGCCAACATGGGTATCCAGATCCCGCTGTTGGTTATTGACCGGAGAGTCGTCTCGGTCATGTCTACATGTCTCCCGTGCCCGTAGGGTCTGGCACTTAAGGTTCGGTGACGCTAGGGTTCTAGAGATATGAGTATGCAGTAACCCGAAAGTTGTTTAGAGTCCCGGATGAGATCCCGGACGTCACGAGGAGTTCCGAAATGGTCCGGAGGTGAAGAATTATATATAGGAAGTGCAGTTTCGGCCATCGGGAGAGTTTCGGGGGTCAATGGTATTGTACCGAGACCACCGGAAGGGTCCCGGGGGTCCACCGGGTGGGGCCACCCATCCCGGAGGGCCCCATGGGATGAAGTGGGGAGGGAACCAGCCCATAGTGGGCTGGCGCGCCCCCCCTTGGGCCCCCCATGCGCCTAGGGTTGGGAACCCTAGGGGAGGGGGCGCCTCCACTTGCCTTGGGGGGCACTCCACCCCTTGGCCGCCGCCCCCTAGGAGATCCCATCTCCTAGGGCCAGCGCACCCCCATAGGGGGCCTATATAAAGGAGGGGGGAGGGAGGGCAGCCGCACCCCTGAAGTCTTGGCGCCTCCCTCTCCCCTGCTACACCTCTCCCTCTCACAGAAGCTTGGCGAAGCCCTGCTGCGGTCACTGCTGCATCCACCACCACGCCGTCGTGCTGCTGGATCTTCATCAACCTCTCCTCCCCCCTTGCTGGATCAAGAAGGAGGAGACGTCATGCTGACCGTACGTGTGTTGAACACGGAGGTGCCGTCCGTTCGGTGCTAGGATCTCCAGTGATTTGGATCACGACGAGTACGACTCCCTCATCCCCGTTCTTTGAATGCTTCCGCTCGTGATCTACAAAGGTATGTAGATGCATCCGATCACTCGTTGCTAGATGAACTCATAGATGGATCTTGGTGAAAACATAGAAATTTTTTTGTTTTCTGCAACGTTCCCCAACAACCATCCCACCGAGCGGCACTACCGCTTAAGTGCCACCAGCGGTACTACCGCCTGTAACAGCGGTACTACCATTCCGCCCAGTTTCCGCCCATCCGATTGGCATCTTTGCCTCAACCATTTCTACACCATCACCACTTCCGCATAACACCACCATTGTGCCCGTTCCGCACTCCAACACGTGTTGCCACTTCAAGGTTTGAGAATTTGAGTTGCGGTACCGTATCATTTTGTGTTTCGGCTATTTAGGTATGGTTCGACATCGACATCACCGCCGCTCATCTTCGCCATGGACGCGTCATCAACAACGACAACCTCGACTAAACTTTGGTATTCGCACCACCATTTTGACACCATACCGAAGCAAGAACGGTAAATTCATCTTGGTATCGTGATACATCATTCTTGCCATTACATTGATAGACATCATAGCCTTACTCCTTTGTGTTGCTTACCCATCGAGACTAGCCATTGAGTATTGCTAGCAACGAGACTTGTGCACATTAGTGATCATTGCTGCATTTCTTGGTATCATCTCTTGTGTCACAAAGTTGTCATCGCATACTCACTTGCTATATCGGTTCATAAAGCATTGCATGAGAAAATAGCTCAAACATCAAAGAGCCAAACAATCTTTTAAGCAAAGAGAAAAGATAAGCAAAGAGCTTTTAAGCAAGAACCATAGCACCATACAACATTAAGATTGTCATACTCGATCATCTGGGATCATATCATAGCAACACCTTGCATAGAGCATACTTGGGATAGAAGTCGTTGCATTTTTGCTACGTAGGTTGTGCACAAGTTCTTGTATCTGCCTATTGTGCAATCATGCTAGAGTCTCTCTAGTGTTGTGCAACAAGAGCATTTTTGTGGATTCCACATTTTGGCTCACCCTTGGTTGCATGACCCCACTTATCTTTTTGCGCATGTGTTTCCGTGTACCTTATATGCTTGGTACTTGTTACATTGAATCTTGCGAATATTTTCCAACATTATTAAAGCTCACTTACAAATTGCATCAAATTTTATGCCACCATCCTAACCAAGCTCCACCATAAGCTTTTACTTGTGTATGTGTGAGAAACCAACAAGAATTGGTACCAATTGTGCTATTTCATTGTCCTACATTGGAGTGATCATCGATCCCCTTTCAACTTCGGTCAAGGTACATTTGGTATTCGTTCTTCTCTCTCTACCACTCCATTTGTCTTGGAATGATGGATAGGCCAAGTACTTCTACCAACCCACTCTTCATGGAGCAAGACGATGACGTGAACTCTTTCGTCACCAAGAGTCACCTCTTTAGTGCACAACCTGCTTTGCATCAAGAGCAACACGCCATGAGTGACCGCATCGACAACCTCGCCACCGACTTGCGACTCTCCGAGCAACATACAAGAGACTACTTCGACCACAAGCTCGAAGATCACAAGCAAGAGAATGATGCAAGGATGGACGAGATTCGAGCTTTGTTGCTCAACCGATCTTCTTCCACTTCAAGAAGGAGCCGTTCAAGCCGCCATCCCGACTTTACCCTCTCCGGCTCAAGTACACCATCGTCGAACACTCTTCGCCATGCCGCGCGCAACAAGCATCAAGCAAGCCTCAATCCTCGACGTGACACCGACTCACAAGAGCACCACGACGTCAAAACCAAGAAGCCTTTGCTCTAGCACGAGAACGGCAACGACAACGCCAACATGAAGAGGAAGAGCACGCATGTCTACACCAAAATGCACAAGATGCCGAGGCACAACGTCAAGAACAACAACTCCGTGACGATCAAGCACTTAAGGCGCAACAAGACCTACGAGATTCAAGTCGAGCCGTAGCCGATCGAGGCTGACAAGCTCGTGAACATGCCGAAGCACTTCGCGAAGAAATTCAAGAACGAAGATTCAAGCCCATGTGCATCATCAAGTCCCTCCTCGAGCTCGACAAGCTCCTCCACAAGCTCGCCAAGAACAACAAGTTCGTCAAGAGCATGAAGACAATGGAGATCCTCCATGATAAGAACAACATGAGGATTACAACCCTCCGTGCCAAGAGCACCACGAGTTGAACAATCATCAACAACATGGGCGTCATCATCCCCGACCCCAACACAATGAAGAGCAACATTATGGCAAACTCAAGTTCACCATGCCCAAGTTCAATGGAATCAACGACCCCGAAGAGTACCTATCATGGAAGGTCAACAAAATCTTCCATTTGCACAACTATGAAGAAGAGAAGAAGATCGCGATGGCATACCTTGAGTTCCAAGACTATGTCCTCATTTGGTGGGAACAAGTCATCGAGTGCCGTGAGGCAAGAGGTGAACCACCCATCACTACTTGGGTGCAAATGAAGGATATCATGAGAGCACACTTTGTACCTACCTACTACAACCGTGACCTCTTCAAGAAACTCCAACAACTCAAGCAAGGCACCAAGAGCGTTGAAGAATACTACAAGGAGATGGAGATTGCCATGATAAGAGCCAACGTCACGGAAGATGATGAGCAAACTATGGCACATTTCTTGAATGGACTCAATCATCCCATCAAGAAGATCGCCGACTTCCAACCATACTCGAACCTCATCGAGCTAGTGCACCAAGCTACCAAAGCGGAACGCCAAGTGCAAGATGATTTCAAGTATGCCAAGTTCTCATCCAAGTCATACGGCTTCTCCAACAACCAAGCTTCAACGACTCAAATACCGACTACCAAGCCTTCTACTAGCACCATCGACAAGTCGAGTTCCAAGAAAGCTTCGTCAACTCCAAGTCATCCTCCTACTACAAGCAACTTCAAGCCGAGAGCTTCATCATCATCAACTCCAACCGATGAGACCGTCAAAACGAGTTCCTTCAAGTGTTTCACTTACGGAGGCCGAGGCCACAAGTCCTACGAGTGCACCCACAAGCGGACCATGATCCTCAACGACGACGGCACTTACGACTCAATGAGTGAAGAAGAAATGGACGCCATCGAGCAAGTCGCCATGCACCGGCAAGTGAATGATGAAGAGGAACAAGTCTTTTGCGATGAAGATTCAAGTCCCGCCCTTGCTGTCTCCAAGGTCTTGACTCTCCAACATCTTCAAGAAGAAGACCAAATATGTCATATATTTCATACCAGGGCCGGCACCAATGGACGATCCGTCAAGGTCATCATCGATGGAGGAAGTTGTCATAATATTGCAAGCGAAGAACTTTGCTCCAAGCTCCAATTGCCCAAGACAAAGCATCCCCATCCATACAAAGTGCAATGGCTTAGCGACTTCGGCACCATCCTAGTCGAGCACCGAGTACAAGTCTCCTTCAAAATTGGCGCCTACAAAGACACCTTGGAGTGCGACGTCGTTCCAATGACCGTTTGCCATATTCTCCTAGGACGCCCTGGCAATTCGATAGAGGAGTCATCCACAATGGCCGAACGAACCACTACATCTTCAAGATGAAGGGCAAGGAGTATGTACTTCGTCCCATGTCTCCAAGTCAAGTGATCGCCGACAAGCAAGCCACCCATCGTGGAGAGAATAGTGAGAGAGCGAGCCACCAAAAAGAGAGTGAGCACCACAAGCCCAAATCGAACACCTCCATGATGAGTGAAAAGAAGAACTTAGTCCTATTTGCCACCAAAAGTGAGATAAGAGGAGTGTGTGAGAACCCATCTAGTGTCCTACACTACGTCCTTGTGTGCAAGGACAATGCACCACAAACTAATACTTCTCACACTCTTCTTCTAGTGGTGTCTTCTCTTTTGCAGGAATTTCACGACGTTTTCCCTGACGAGCTACCACCGGGACTACCTCCACTACGAGGCATTGAGCACCGCATCGACCTCTTCCCTGGAGCACCGCTTCCGAACAAAGATCCCTACCGCGTCAACCCCGAAGAAACCAAAGAAATACAAAGGCAAGTAAAGCATCTCATAGACCATGGACATGTGCGTGAAAGTTTGAGCCCTTGTGTCGTCCCGGTCATTCTTGTGCCAAAATGTGATGGTAGCTTTTGCATGTGCTCCGATTGTAGACCTATCAATGCTATCACCGTCCGCTATAGGTATCCCATTCCACGCCTAGATGATATGCTTGATGAACTTAGTGGTGCCACTATCTTTTCCAAAATTGATCTTAAGAGTGGTTACTATCAAATCCGCATACAAGAAGGTGATGAATGGAAAACCGCCTTCAAAACCAAGTTTGGTTTGTATGAGTGGTTAGTCATGCCTATGGGTCTCTCGGAAGCACCGGGCACTTTTATGCGCCTTATGAATCATGTCTTTTGCCCTTACATTGGTATATTTGTTTTGTTTTACTTCGATGACATTCTTGTGTTTAGCAAATCTATCAAAGAGCATGTTACCCATGTCCGCACCGTTTTGCAAACTCTTAGAAAAGAGCGCCTCTATGCTAATATGGAGAAATGCCTTTTTGGTGTTGATAAGCTCGTTTTCTTGGATTTTGTTGTTTTTTCTAAGGGTGTTCATGTTGATGAGTCCAAGATCAATGCTATTAATACTTGGCCGCAACCAACCAACTTGCATCAAGTGCGTAGTTTTCTTGGCCTAGCGGGTTTCTATCATCGCTTTGTGAAGGATTCTAGCACCATTGCTTCGCCTTTGCATGCTTTGAGCAAGAAGAATGTGCCTTTTATTTGGGGACCATCCCAAGATACCGCATTCAATGAGCTTACGAATTTGCTTACTCATGCTCCCGTGCTTGCTTTACCCAACTTTGACAAGCCTTTTGAGATTCATTGCGATGCTAGTGGTAATGGCATAGGAGGTGTGTTAACGCAAGAGAAGCGACCCATAGCTTACTTTAGTGAGAAACTTTCCGGAGCGCAACTCAATTACCCCATCTATGACAAAGAGCTATATGCTTTAGTCCGCGTTTTGCATGAATGGGAACATTACCTTCGTCCCCATGAGTTTATCATTCATACCGATCATGAGACTCTCAAGTATCTTAAGGGTCAAACCAAGTTGAACAAGCGTCATGCTAAATGGAGTGAATTTGTTGAGTCTTTTCCTTATGTCATCAAGTACATCAAGCGTAAAGAAAACATCGTAGCGGATGCTCTTTCCCGCATATGCATGTTTGTTACACAACTTGAGTTAGATGTCATTCGCTTCAAGCATATCAAAGACTTGTATGAGCATGATGCAACTTTTGCTACTCCTTATGCCAAGTGTTTGTCACATACATCTTGGGAACGCTATTACATCAAAGATGGATATCTTATGCGAGCTAACAAACTTTGCATCCCCGAGTCTTCTCTTCGTTTGTTGCTTTTGCAGGAATCTCAGGGAGGGGGCCTAATTGGACATTTTGGACGCAACAAGATGTTCGCCACGCTCTCGAAGAACTACTTTTGGCACAAGATGTTTCGGGACGTTAATCGTTTCACCAACCGATGCTCTACATGGTGCAAAGCTAAGTCCAAAGCTCAATCGCATGGCCTCTATATGCCTCTACCAATTACATACCAACCATGGGAAGACATTAGCATGGACTTTGTACTTGGTTTGCCTAGGACTCGAAATGGGAAAGATTCCATATTTGTCATTGTGGACCGTTTCTCTAAGATGGCACATTTCATTCCTTGCAACAAGATAGACGATGCTTCACATGTTGCTAATCTCTTTTGTAGGAAAATATTGCGTCTACATGGTGTGCCAAAAACTATCGTCTCGGACCGCGACGTCAAGTTCCTCAGCTACTTTTGGAAGACCCTATGCGCCAAGCTCGGAATCAAGCTACTCTTCTCCATGTCTTACCATCCTCAAACCGACGGCCAAATGGATGTGACCAACTGCACACTCTCCTCTCTACCTCGAGTACTCATCAAGAAAAACATCAAAGAGTGGGAGGAGTGCCTACCTATCGCCGAGTTCGCCTACAATCAGGCAAGACACTCAACAACCGGCAAGTCCCCCTTCGAGGTCGTCTAGAATTCAACCCATTGTCACCATTGGACATTCTTCCTCTACCACTCCAAGAGCGCATCAATTTGGACGCAAATGCACGAGCGACACATCTCAAGAAGGTGCATGAGGATACAAGAAACGCCATCGAGCGCCAAGTACAACGTCTTGTGACCAAGCTCAACGTCAACAAGCATCCTATGGTATTCAACATTGGAGATCTCGTGTGGCTACACCTTCGCAACGACCATTTTCCCCAAGAACGCGAGTCCAAACTTCGACCACGTGCGGATGGACCCTTGAAGGTGCTTGCATGCTACAACAACAATGCATACAAGATCGACATTCCACGAGACAAGTACTCCGTGAGCGACATATTCAACGTCAAGGATCTCTCGCTTTACCATGGTGATGAAGATTTTGATCGGAGGTCAGATCTTCCCCAAGGGAGGGGAGATGATGCGGAGAATCGCACGGTCATCCCCATGGACCTACCACCGCCTCAAGAAGAGCCAAGAGGACCCATGACACGAGCTAGAGCTAGAGCTCTCGAGAACGAGGTGACTTCCTTCCTTAGTGATATTACATATGATCCTCTCGAGACATGGCTGCTACATCAAACAGAGATGTATTGTGTGCTTAAGTACCAAGGAACTAGCCTGGAAGGAGCTACGGAGCGAGATGGACGTCAAGAGCCTGAAGAGGAGCCGCACATGCCAGGACGAGCGGTACTACCGCTGGCGAGCGGTACTACCGCTGAAGCCCTCCAAGCGGTACTACCGCCGGGAATCCACTCCACTGCCGCTCAACCCGATAAATCCCTGTGTTCGCACGACCCGGGTCCAGTACTACCGTCCGTGCCAGCGGCACTACCGCCTGTCACCCGGTACTACCGCCCTGCCTGTGCGCAGAGAACGGGCCTAGGGCCCATGTATCCCCTCTTCACTTACCCTTTCATGGATTCAGACTATATATACACCCCCCATCCTCCTAGTTAGGGTTACTGTTGGTTTAGCTCATTTGAGAGATAGAGCTACCCTCATCCACTTGGATACCTTCTCCACGGAGATTCGAGCCTCCACCGGAGAAGATCCTTCAAGCGCATTCAAGACCCCTCTTTAGGGAAGAACATCAAGACCTCCTCACGGAGAAGACCGGCTACCCGTGTATCGTCCTTGGTTGATTGTGTACCGTGTGAACCCTATGTATCCGAGGATCTAGCACTTTGTGACTTGTTCTTGTTAGTTTGAGTGTTCCTCTTGTGTTTCCCCTTGTGATTTCCCTCGTTTCCCTCCTCATGTTCTTCATGTTCATCGCGGGATCTCGCTCCTTTCGTGAAAGATCGGGCGATTAGGGTTCTACCCTACATAAATAGAACTCGCAAGTTGATCACCAACACATACATCAAGTGGATCACATGAATATCCCATTGTCACCACAGATAAGCACATGCAAGACATACATCAAGTGTTCTCAAATCCTTAAAGACTCAATCCGATAAGATGACTTCAAAGGGAAAATTTAATCCATTACAAGAGAGTAGAGGGGTGAAACATCATAAGATCCAACTATAATAACAAAGCTCGCGATACATCAAGATTGTGCCAAATCAAGAACACGAGAGAGAGAGAGGGAGATCAAACACATAGATACTGGTACATACCCTCGGCCCCGAGGGTGAACTACTCCCTCCTCGTCACGGAGAGCGCCGAGGTGATGAAGATGGCCACCGGTGATGGATGCCCCCCTCCGGCAGGGTGCCGGAGCGGGGTCCCGATTGGTTTTTGGTGGCTACAGAGGCTTGCGGCAGCGGAACTCTCGATCTAGGTTATTTTCTGGAGGTTTCAGTATTTATAGGAATTTTTGGCGTCGAGAACAAGTCAGGGAGGTGCCCAAGTCGTCCACGAGATAGGGCGGTGCGCCCGAGGGGTAGGGCGCGCCCCCCACCCTCGTGGACGGCCCGGGACTCTCTGGCCCAACTCTTTTACTCCAGGGGCTTATTTTCATCCATAAAAATCAACAAAAATTGGCACGTCAATTGGACTCCATTTGGCATTCATTTTCTGTAAAACTCAAAAACAAGGAAAAAACAAATATTGGCACTGGGCTCTAGGTTAATAGGTTAGTCCCAAAAATCATATAAAATAGCATATAAATGCATATAAAACATTCAAGGTTGATAATAGCATGGAACAATCAAAAATTATAGATACGTTGGAGACGTATCACTGCTGTGCCACTCTCGCCAGTTGCTATCCCCAAAGCAGATGCTGCCGCCGCCGCGTGAGAAGCAACAGCGGTCATTTGGCCTGCCTTGGCCGCCCGGACGCAGATTGTGGTCGCCCTCACAAAGCTTGTTAGCACGCGCCTGGCAGCTATGGCTGCACTCTCGCCGGAGTGGGTCGCCGAAGCTGCCCTCATGACGCAGCTCCATGTCCTCATCTTTCACTAGCGACGATTGAATAGTGAAATGATATTTGAGGAGCGGGCTAGTGTGCTTGACACTCCGACGGTGCTCCAAGATATTTTGTGCTGCATCTCTCACGGTTGGTGATAGTAAACTATGTGTGATCTACTTGATTTTTCGTCTTGATTTGAATTACATAATGGGGTCACAGCTGCAAAGGATGGTATTTGAATTGCTAGAACTTTTATCTACAGTGAACATGCAACTATAGGTGTGTCATCAAAAAAATGGAATTATTCAGGGTTCGTTTGGACTCTTACATTAACTCGGTTTCGTAGGCATTTCAGGTGCATAATTCAATTTTGAACTACATGCACATGCTACAGTGCATATAAACGGGTTGAAAAATCAAATATGTGTCCTTGGTTGCATGCTTAGGTCCCATGCAAGAAATGGGAATGAATGTCAAACACCATGCCACCGTCACTCGGCCGCAAACATTGAGATACCTGGTTTTTTAATTCTAGTAAATCCAAAATTCGTCTTAAATTCATGAAACTTCGCATGCTATCATGGAGCGGCATCAACATGGGGTGGTAAAAAATTGTCCTATTTGGGGTAGATTTGGGTATAAGCTTCTCCCAAACCAGATCTTCTCACAAGAAGCGTGATGGTTTCGGTAGGGAACATGCCACCTTTGGGGACGAAACGATATTCGTTGCCTCTTATTGCTTTCAAAAAAATTCTAGTGTCAACATAGAACAACAGGAGTGTTGTGTTTAATTTTGGAATTTTTTGGGATTCGTTTGGACATTTTTATACATTAACTCGGTTTTCCAGGCATTTTATGTGCATAATTAAAATTTGAACTACATGCACATGCTCCAGTGCATATAAATTGGTTGAAAAATCAAGTTTGTGTCCTTCGGTGCATGCTTAGGTCCCATGCAAGAAGTGGGGATGAATTTCAAACACCCTGCCACCGTCACTCGGCCGCAAACATTGAGATACTTGGTTTTAAAATTCTAGTAAATCCAAAACTCGTCTGAAATTCATGAAACTTGGCATGTTATCATGGAGTGGCATCAACATTTTGTGGTAAAATATTTGTCCCGTTTGGGGCAGGTTTGGGTATAAGCTTCTCCCAAACCAGAGCTTCTCACAACAACCGTGATGATTTCGGTAGGGAACGTGCCACCTTTCTAGACAAAACGATATTCGTTGCATCTTATCGCTTTCAGAAAAATTCTAGTGTCAACATAGAACAACAGGAGTGTTGTGTTTAATTTTGAAATTTTTCGGGGTTCGTTCAGACATTTTTATACATAACTGGGTTTCTAGCCATTTCAGGTGCATAATTCAAATTTGAACTACATGCACATGCTCCAGTGCATATAAATTGGTTGAAAAATCAAATTTGTGTCCTTCAGTGGATGCTTAGGTCCCATGCAAGAAATGGGAATGAATTTCAAACACCCTGCCACCGTCACTTGGCCGCAAACATTGAGATACTTGGTTTTAAAATTCTAGTAAATCCAAAACTTGTCTGAAATTCATTAAAGTTGGCATGCTATCATGGAGCGGCATCAACATGTCGTGGTAAAACATTTATCCCATTTTGGGCAGGTTTGGGTATAAGCTTCTCACAAACCAGAGCTTCTCACAACAAGCGTGATGGTTTCGGTAGGGAACATGCCACCTTTGGGGACGAAACGATATCCGTTTCCTCTTATTGCTTTCAGAAAATTTCTAGTGTAATCATAGAACAACAGGAGTGTTGTGTTTAACTTTGGACATTTTTATACATTAACTTGGTTTTCCAGGCATTTCAGGTGCATAATTCAAATTTGAACTACATGCACATGCTCAAGTGCATATAAATTGGTTGAAAAATCAAATTTGTGTCCTTCGGTGCATGCTTAGGTATCATGCAAGAAATCGGAATGAATTTCAAACACCCAACCACCGTCACTCGGCCGCAAACATTGAGATACTTGGTTTTTAAATTCTAGTAAATCCAAAACTCGTCTGAAATTCATGAAACTTGGCATGCTATCATGGAGTGGCATCAACATGTCATGGTAAAATATTTGTCCCATTTGGGGCAGGTTTGGGTATAAGTTTCTCCCAAACCAGAGCTTCTCACAAGAAGCGTGATGGTTTCGGTAGGGAACGTGCCACCTTTGCGGATGAAACGATATCCGTTGCCTCTTATTGCTTTCAAAAAAATCTAGTGTCAACATAGAACAACAGGAGTGTTGTGTTTAATTTTGGAATATTTTGGGATTCGTTTGGACATTTTTATATATTAACTGGGTTTTCCAGGCATTTTATGTGCATAATTAAAATTTGAACTACAATCACATGCTCCAATGCATATAAATTGGTTGAAAAATCAAGTTTGTGTCCTTTGGTGCATGCTTAGGTCCCATGCAAGAAATGGGAATGAATTTCAAACACCCTGCCACCGTCACTCGACCGCAAACATTGAGATACTTGGTTTTAAAATTCTAGTAAATCCAAAACTCGTCTAAAATTCATGAAACTTTGCATGCTATCATGGAGTGGCATCAACATTTCATGGTAAAATATTTGGCCCATTTGGGGCAGGTTTGGGTATAAGCTTCTCCCAAACCAGAGCTTCTCACAACAAGCGTGATTATTTCGGTAGGGAAGGTGCCACCTTTGTGGACGAAACGATATTCGTTGCCTCTTATTGCTTTCAAAAAAATTCTAGTGTCAACATAGAACAACAGGAGTGTTGTGTTTAATTTTGGAATTTTTCGCGGTTCGTTTGGATATTTTTATACATTAACTGCGTTTCCAGGCATTTCAGGTGCATAGTTCAAATTTGAACTACACGCACATGCTCCAGTGCATATAAATTGGTTGACAAATCAAATTTGTGTCCTTCGGTGGATGCTTAGGTCCCATGCAAGAAATGGGAATGAATTTCAAACACCCTGCCACCGTCACTCGGCCGCAAACATTGAGATACTTGGTTTTAAAATTCTAGTAAATCCAAAACTTGTCTGAAATTCATGAAACTTGGCATGCTATCATGGAGTGGCATCAACATGCCATGGTAAAAAATTTGTCCCATTTGGGGCAGGTTTGGGTATAAGCTTCTCACAAACTAGAGCTTCTCACAACAAGCATGATGGTTTTGGTAGGGAACATGCCACCTTTGGGGACGAAATGATATTTACTGCCTCTTATGCTTTCAAAAAAAATCTAGTGTAATCATAGAACAAGAGGAGTGTTGTGTTTAATTTTGGAATTTTTCGGGGTTCGTTTGGACATTTTTATACATCAACTTGGTTTTCCAGGCATTTCAGGTGCATAATTCAAATTTGAACTCCATGCACATGCTCGAGTGCATATAAATTGGTTGAAAAATCAAATTGGTGTCCTTTGGTGCATGCTTAGGTCTGATGCAAGAAATGGGAGTGAATTTCAAAGACCCTACCACCGTCACTCGGTCGCTAACATTGAGATACTTGGTTTTCTAATTCTAGTAAATCCAAAACTCGTTTGAAATTCATGAAACTTGGCATGCTATCATGGAGCGGCATCAACATGTCGTGGTAAAATTTTGTCCCATTTGGGTCAGGTTTGGGTATAAGCTTCTCACAACAAGCGTGATGGTTTCGATAGGGAACGTGCCACCTTTGGGGATGAAACTATATTCATTGCCTCTAATTGCTTTCAAGAAAATTCTAGTGTCAACATAGAACAACAGGAGTGTTGTGTTTAATTTTGGAATTTTCCGGGGTTCATTTGGACATTTTTATACATTAACTTGGTTTTCCAAGCATTTCAAGTGCATAATTCAAATTTGAACTACATGCACATGCTCTAGTGCATATAAATTGGTTGAAAATCAAATTTGTGTCCTTCGGTGCATGCTTAGGTCCCATGCAAGAAATGGGAATGAATTTCAAACACCCTGCCACCGTCACTTAGCCTCAAACATTGAGATACTTGGTTTTTAAATTCTAGTAAATCCAAAACTCATTTGAAATTCATGAAACTTGGCATGCTATCATCGAGCGGCATCAACATATTGTGGTAAAAAATTTGTCCCATTTGGGGCAGGTTTGGGTATAAGCTTCTCACTAACCAGAGCTTCTCACAACAAGCCTGATGGTTTCGGTAGGGAATGTGCCACCTTCGGGGACGAAACGATATCCGTTGCCTCTTAGTGCTTTCAAAAAAATTATAGTGTCAACATAGAACAACAGGAGTGTTTAGTTTAATTTTGGAATTTTTGGGGGTTCGTTTGGACATTTTTATACATTAACATGGTTTTGTAGGCATTTGAGGTGCATAATTCAAATTTTAACTACATGCACATGCTCCAGTGCATATAAACTGGTTGAAAAATCAAATATGTGTCCTTGGTTGCATGCTTAGGTCCCATGCAAGAAATGGGAATGAATTTCAAACACCCTGCCACCGTCACTCGGCGGCAAACATTGAGATACTTGGTTTTAAAATTCTAGTAAATCGAAAACTCGTCTGAAATGCATGAAACTTGGCATGCTATCATGGAGCGGCATCAACATGCCGTGGTAAAAAATGTGTCCCATTTGGGGGCAGGTTTGGGTATAAGATTCTCACAAACCGGAGCTTCTCACAACAAGCGTGATGGTTTCGGTAGGGAATGTGCCAGCTTTGGGGATGAAACAATATTCGTTGCCTCTTATTGCTTTCAAAAAAATTCTAGTGTCAACATAGAACAACAGGAGTGTTGTGTTTAATTTTGGAATTTTTCGGGGTTCGTTTGGACATTTTTATACATTAATTTGGTTTTGTAGGCATTTTAGGTGCATAATTCAAATTTGAACTACATGCACATGCTCCATTGCATGTAAACTGGATGAAAAATCAAATATGTTTCCTTGGTTGCATGCTTAGGTCCCATGCAAGAACTGGGAATGAATTTCAAACACCAGGGCACTGTTGATTGCCAGCAAAACGTTGAGATACTTTATTTTTAAATTCTAGTAAATCCAAGACTTGTCTGAAATTCATGAAACTTGGCATGCTATAATGGAATGGCACCCGACATGCTGTAGTATTTTTCATTTCCATTTCAAGAGAAGGCACACTCGAATAACAGGCAACAAAGGCATTTTGAAACAAATAGCTAGCACTGTAACATCTCAAACATTTTGTATAATATAAATTGTGTGCATTCTGTTAACCATTCACGTGACGCCACGCCTCACTCTTTTAATGGCTAGTAGGTGTTGTGCGAACAGGTGCTTGAGTGCTTGACTAAACGGGAGGCTTGCGAGCTGTACTCCAATGCGGAGGCTCATCGGGAAGCGTGCGAGCTGTACGCCGTGCAGGCTCACCGGGAAGCGAGCCCTTTGACTTCCATGGCCATCGGCCTTGCTCGCATCCTCTCCATTAATGGCGCCCAAGCTGCAATTATTACGGTTTTTAAATATAAAACACTCATCACAAACGTTTTAGTTAGAACACCTATATGCAAAACTGACAACTTCCCTAGGAAGCCAAGGGAAAATGTGCCTAGCAGGATTTGTGCAGCTCTTGATCGCAAACGTTTTAGTTAGAACACCCGTATGCAAACCGACAGCTTCCCCAGGAAGCCAAGAGAAAATGTGCCGAGCGGGATTTCTACATCTCTTGATTACAAACATTTTAGATAGAACACCCGTATGCAAAGTGCGAGCTATGGTCTCCCCCCTTAAGTCGAGGGAAAATTCGCAGCGCGGGATTTGTGCATCCCTTCAATGCAAACGGTTGTTTGGATGACCCATGTGCCATTTTTCATTTGGGTATGTTGCCATTTGTTAAACTAGAAAGAATGACATTTGTTGATCTAGTAACATTGCCATTTGGCAATCCTTGTAACACTGCGATTTGTCAAAATATGTAGCTAAAAATAACGCCTTGCTCTGCTCGCGTCCGTTGGCACACTCTGCTCACGTCCATCGGCGCACTCGGCTTGTGGACAGATTTTCCTTGTGTCTTCAACTGCTATATGCATATATATATGGTTGCTCACCGTTGAGGCAACTGCGGAGCGCTCTGCTCGCGTCCCTCCACGCACGCTCTGCCAGCGATTGGGCATGCGCACGATCATGTCGGGGGGCCCATATGCATGCGGTTGCACCGCGCGCGTTGCCGCGCGATGCAGTTACGTGCGGCACGACTGAGTTACGCGCTGCAAATTAGAACTGCCATCAGGGCTTGCCGATATGTCTGGTCGTCCTGCTTCCCCTTTAATTCCCACGGCCATTATAACCTTAGTCTCTTCAACCTTTCGATCGCACCCCACAACACAACAAGCACACCCACGACGACACATAGAGAGGGGATGTCTAGCGGCGCTCCAATGGAGTTCGGCGAGCATAGAGTGGAGACCCACGCGAGGGAGACGGATCTCTCGGTGGTGTACACCATCGATCCACTCATGGTGGACGACTACATCTACAGTGTTGAGCAGCTGCTTGCTCAAGACAAGTACAAGGTGGTCGGCATCGACCTCCAGTACACCGCTGGTCGTCCAGCATAGATCAGAAGGTTGTCGTCGCCCAATTGTGCATGCGCCATCATGTCCTCATCTACCACTACTGCATGGCCACAGAGCCTTGCGGCCGTTTCAACAGGTTTGTCAATAACACCGACTACAAGTTCGCCATGGTGGAAACCACCGACGGTGTAAAAGTGCTCAGTGTTACAGGCTTGACCTGCAAGAACCTTCTTGAAATCCATGACCACTACAGGGTCTGGGGTAGCACGAAGAAGGACTCCCTGGTCGAACTTGCCTCGGCTATCATCGACCCCTACTACGAAAAGATGAAGCAGGATGCCCAGAGAATAAGTCCCGTATCCTGGCACAGGGCCTGGACGCAGCAACTGGATGAACCTCACCTCAGGTTCACAGCCAAGAGCGTGTACACATGCTACAAGATGTACAGGCGGATCGTTGACATGAGGAAGTGCCTCGTTTGCAATGGAGGACATACAGTTCAGTGTTTGATGCATCCTCTATCGCAAACATTTTGCACCTTTTGACGGTTCTTTTACACCACTGTTTGTGATTATTGACGGGTCTCTGATCGTAGTGTCGCGTTAGCAGCATCCTGCAATAGTGCAAGCCTACAGTCTTCTTTGGAAAAACTGGAGAAGATCAAGGTGGATTTTGAAATTGCCAAAACCGCTTTTGAAATTGAAAAGCTGCCCTGGTAAAGCGTGCAGAAGCCGTCGAAGGCCAATTGAAGCCAGTCATAGAAGAGCTAGCCGGGTTAGAACACCATATCTCCCAAATGACCCAGGCCATAGTTGGTAAGGTGCTCTTTAAGCTTGATACTGACATCTCGTCGGATGGCTCATATACATGAAATAAATTTCCTGTCGGCTCACACACATTGAATATGTCGCAGGTAATAGAAGTCGCAACCTCCAGGGCGACAACTTAATGAAGCAGAAAGCTGTATATTTTCTCGTGGAGAAGTTGTATGCTGGAAGCATGTATACCATTAAGGTTATAATGGGTCCAAAAGAGCTGGCGTAATTCATAAGAGACATGCTAGGGCGACTCTCTACCATTCCAAAGCAGATAGAAGAGCTGAAGAAATCCTTCGCCCGAGCAGGAGCAATGATCTCTCTAAGTCGGGCTATAGCTTATGCGCCAGAGTTAGATACTTCAGAGATGGATGGCGGGTTTCCACAGTATAAAGATGATGGGACTGAATTTTCACCCACCGATTACGCCCGTTGTGTGAAGGAAACTCAAGTGTTGGCGAGTGAACTTGTCGTGCATATGGGTTTGAAGAAATATCAGGCGGCTTATGACGACAACAACACATGAATTCAAGGGCAAACATTTGAATCTTTCTATTTGACTCCACAATGGCATAAGCATACTTTTTCCCCTGATGCCGACCCATCTCCTATCATGCATGACGAAGCCATATTCCAAGTCTTAACAGATGTCAACTGGAATCTGGACAACTCTCATATCAAAGACGTAGAAAGGTCGACGCAGGGTGAGATGGAGGCATCACCTCTAGGGGTGAACAAGGAGCTAACCTGGAGGGGAACAAACCAGACGGCACAGGAACCGGCTTGCAGGAGTAGTATCAACTCCATAAAAAACTGCATTGAATATTTTGGGCGCAACTATAGCCTTGTGATAGGTTCTAGCAAAACACTTGGCTGCTTTGTCGTGCCTTCGCGCACGCTTTGACTTGTGATCCAAAACTTCTCCCATCTAATGAAGAGCTTGGATCTATGTCTTTTAATAACCCACCTTCGGCCTCTTGTCCTTATTATTGTGCATCTTTTGCTAGCACTAACCTTTCGATAAGTTATCCATAATAACGTGTTGATGTAGAAGCTCCATGTGACTGTAAAAAATTCCACCCAAGCTCCACGTGACTATAAAAATTCCACCCAAAAATAATTGGAATAATTGGTGTGAAATAACCTGGCAATTTTCCCACCGGTGACTTATGATCATGATGCTTGATTGCTGAACATAACTCTGGATTGATAAGCCGACGACTCACGGTTGATAAAAGCTCAATGCTGATCATTAGTAACCCGGAGTTCTTTTGACCCGGAGATATATAGTCATTAATATAATGTGATCTAGAACAAAAAGAATTCATGCACAGATATGAATAAACAATGGCAATATATATATTGAATTATAAGTCAGCTTTCGAGGCTCGACAAAAAGACCGGCTTTCGAGGCCCAAGTCTTGCTTCGATGAAGCTGGCATGATAGCCTTGGTTTATCCTTGCTTTTTGTAAGCCGGCTCTCACATGACTTAAGCTGTCGTTTTGACCTTGACAAGTTCAGGGTCATAATGATTGACTGTCAAGAGTACGACATCTTTTTGCAGACAGGCAGGTTTAACCAACATATTGTGGCATTTTTGTCAGGTCAAGACGGTGAGAAAGCTAAACTCGGTGAGTTGGAAGCCCCCAAGTGACCTATGATCAACACATAAAAGACTCATGCACCATATATGAGATGAAACGACAGAGGCCCCGAGTTTCGGGGATGCCGGCTGTATTATATTTGATCATAAAAAGGTATATACATGATAAAGTTATATACAATGATTAAAGCCAGTGGCTTAGGTATAATAAAGCCGAAGATGAGCAATGTTCCAGGTCATGTTGGTCTCCTCCTCAGAGAGTACGTGACGTATTGTGTTCACGTATATCAATAAGATAATATGACCCATTGTTGAGGTTTTTGCTAACCACAAAGGGGCCTTCCCAAGGAGGTGAAAGCTTATGCATTCATGTCTGATCTTCAATCAAACGGAGCACTAAGTCTCCCTCCTGGAAAGTGCGGCTTCCAACCCTGCGGCTATGAAAGCGACGCGGATCTTGGTGGTAAATTGCAGATCGAGTCTCCACAAGATCACACTATTCTTCCAAGGCATCCAAGGCATTTTGACGAGTCATCTCAATGTTTGTTTCGACATAAGCTGCCACCCTAGGCAAGTCATGACGAATATCACTTGGGAGAACCGCATCTGCACCATAAACCATGAAGAACGGCGTGTAGCATGTTGATCTGTTAGGGGTAGTCCTTATGCTTGAAAGAACAGCAGGAAGCTATTCAACCCAACAACCCGGAGTACGCTCCAAAGGACGATGAGTCGAGGCTTGATCCCTCGCAGTATCTCCTGGTTAGCATGTTCGACCTGGCCATTGGACTGTGGATGAGCCACTAATGAAACATCAAGGTGGATGTGTTCCCTCTAATAGAACTCGTTCATAGCACCTTTAGAGAAATTCTTCCCATTATCAATGATAATACTATGAGGATAACTAAAGCAGAAAATTGGTTTTTTCACAAACTAAACTGCAGTCGCTGCCTCACAATTGCTGACTAGCTCTGCTTCAACCCATTTGGTAAATTTATCAACTACAACCAAAAGTTGAGTCTTCTTATCCTTAGACCTCTTAAAGGGCCCGACCATATCAAGCCCCCAGACCGCAAACGGCCAAGTTATTGGCATCATCCTTAATTCTTGAGCCGGCACATGAGCTTGTCGTGCAAACTTCTGGCAACCATCACACTTGAACAATGTCCTCTACATCAGCATGAGCGGTTAACCAGAAGAAACCTTGTATGAAAGCTTTGGCCACTAAAGATATTAACCCGGCATGATGACCACAGTCTCCTGCATGAATTTCCTATAGAATCTCATGGCCTTCCTCAAGGGAAACACAGCGTTGGAATACACCTGTCACACTGCATCTATGCAACTCACCATTGACGATTGTCATGGACTTAGATCATCATATGATCTGTCAAGCCATGATTTCATCTTCTGGAAGCTCACCTCGAGTCAAATACACCAGATAAGGCATCACCCAATCTGGAATAGCATGCAGAGCCGCTACTAATTGCCCTTCCGGGTCAAGGATAGCAAGATCTTCCTCTGAAGGCAATTTGACCGAAGGATTATGCAACACATCCAGGAACACACTGGGGGGAACCGACTTGCGTTGAGAACCCAACTGAGACAAAGCATCAGCCGCCTCATTATGGCGTTGGTCTATGTGATCCACTTGATAACCTTTGAAGTGACCAGCAATATTCGTCACTGTCTGACGATAAGCCGCCATGAGCGGGTCTTTAGAATCCCAAGTCCCTGATACTTTCTGTGCAACAAGATCTAAGTCGCCAAGGCATCTGGCCTGACTCAAGTTCATTTCCTTAGCCATGCGGAGCCCATGTAGCAAAGCTTCATATTCAGCTACATTGTTAGTACAGGGAAACATAAGCCCCAAGACATAACAAAACTTAGCACCTTGGGGGAAGATAAAATAACTCCAGCCCTCGAGCCTTCCAATTGCGTGGATCCATCAAAGTGTATCGTCTAATATGTATTGTCTGGCCTTTCCTCAGGCGTTTGTAGCTCTGTACGGTCATTGATAAAATCCACCAAAGCCTGAGACTTGATGGCGGTTCTGGGCACATATTTCAGATGATGTGGCCCAAGCTCAATTGCCCACTTAGCAACCCGGCCTATGGCTTCTCTGTTTTGGATGATATCCCCCAAAGGAGCTACACTGACCATAGTGATTGGGTGCCCAAGGAAATAATGCTTCAGCCTGCGACTAGCCATGAACACCCCAAACACCAATTGCTGCCCTTTGCTTGGGCTCTGTCAAGACCCCACTGACATAATAAATCGTCTGTTGGACTGGGTACTCTTTCCCCGCCTCCTTGCGCTCCACAACAACTGCCATGCTTACGTATTTATTATTAGCCGCCACGTACAAGAGCATAGGATATCTGTCTATCGGAGCAACCAAGATGGGCGGTCCACCAACTGCTTCTTAAGTGCCTCGAAAGCCTCGTTAGCAGCATTACTCCACACAAAATTATCAGTCTTCTTCATCATCTGGTACAGGGGAATCGCCTTCTCACACAGGCGGCTTATGAACCGGCTCAAGGCAGCAATACGACCCACCAGGAGCTGAACATCATTGATACAGGTCATCTTAGACAGAGCAGTGATAGCTTCGATCTTCTCCGGGTTAGCTTCGATGCCCCTTTCTAAAACCACAAAGCCTAGCAATTTTCCTGCAGGTACACCAAAAACGCATTTGGTCGGGTTAAGCATCATTTTGTATACCCAAAGATTGTCAAAGGTTTCCTTCAAATCAAGCAAAGTTTCCTTCTTCCTTGACTTAAACACAATGTCGTCCACATAAGCATGAACATTGCGTCCAATATGCCCATGGAAGCAATTCTGAACACAATGCCGATAAGTCGCCTGGGCACTCTTGAGCGTAAAAGGCATAGAAACATAGCAGAACGCTCCAAAAGGTATGATGAAGGTTGTTTTCTCCTAATCTTCAACTACCATCTTGATCTGATGATAACCAAAATAAGCATCCAGGAAACATAGGCTCTCACAACCCGTCGTTGCATCAATGATATGGTCGATATGGGGGAGAGCAAATGGATCAGCTGGGCAAGCCTTGTTGAGATCTGTGTAATCAACACACATACGCCAAGTGCCATTCTTCTTAAGAACAAGCACAGGATTAGCCAACCACTAAGGGTGAAAAACTTCAACTATGAACCCGACGGCTAACAGTCGGTCCACTTCTTCTCCAATGGCCTTACGCCTCTCCTTGTTAAAACGACGAAGGAATTGTTAGACAGGTTTCATCTTAGGATCCACATTAAGGTGGTGCTCAGTGAATTCTCTCAATACACCTAGCATATCCGAAGGCTTCCATGCAAAGATGTCCTGATTCTCACGGATGAACTCGATGATTGCGCTTTCTTATTTGGGATCCATCCCTGTCCCAATGGTGAACTGTTGTGAAGAATCACTGGGGACAAAGTCAACTTGCTTTGTATCTTTTGTCGACTGGAACTTGAGCAGAGGGTCCTTCTCGGTGGTCGGCTTCTTTAGAGGTGTCATGTTAGCCGGGTCGACATTGTCCTTATAAAACTCGAGCTCTTCAGCAGCAGAAGACGTCTCGTCATAGGCAGCATCTCCTTCCTCACAATCTAGAGCTATCTTATGATCCCCATGAATCATGAGTGTCCCTCGTGGCCATGGCATCTTAAGCTGCAGATATATGTAACAAGGGCGAGCCATGAACTTAGCATAAGTCGGTCATCCAAACAGCTCTTGATCTTGACCACCTCAAACCAGAGTGTCTCTGCTCTGTAGTTATATTCATCACCGAAAGCCACCTCCAGAGCAATCTTCCCTACAGGGTAAGTCGACTTGCCAGGAACGACTCCGTGAAATACCGCAGAGGAACATGGCAACATTATTTATGTCCCAAAGAATTTGTTATACATTCTGATCATGAATCTTTGAAGCACATTAAAAGTCAACCAAAATTGAACCATAGACATGCCAAATGGGTTGAATTCATTGAAACTTTCTCTTATGTCATTAAAGACAAGAAGGGCAAAGAAAATGTTATTGCTGATGCATTATCTCATCATTATATTGTGCTTTCACAACTTAACTTCAAAATATTTGGTTTGGAGACCATCAAAGATCAATATATGCATGATGCTGAATTTAAAGATGGCTACAGGATTGTAAACAAGTGCATAATTAATGATGGATTTGTGTTCCGTGCTAACATGCTATGTGTTCCAGCTAGCTCCGTTCATCTTTTGTTGTTAAAGGAGGCACATGGGGGAGAACTAATGGGACACTTTGGTGTGAAGAAGGCAAAGGACATGCTTGCTAAACATTTCTTTTGGCCAAAGATGAGACGAGATGTTGAGTATTTTGTTGCTCTCTGCACTACATGTTAAAAGGCTAAGTCATGACTCAATCCCCATGGTTTATATATGCCTTTGCATGTACCTAGTGTTCCATGGGAGGATATATCTATGGACTATGTTTTAGGTTTACCTCGAATAAAGGGGGGATAGCATATTTGTTGTCGTGGATAGATTTTCCAAAATGGCACACTTCATACCATGTCATAAAAGCGATGTTGATGCTAATGTTGCTGATTTGTTCTTTCGTGAAATTATTCGCTTGCATGGTGTGCCAAATACTATTGTTTCAGATCATGATACTAAATTTCTTAGCCACTTTTGGAGGTGTTTATGGGCTAAGTTTGGGACTAAACTGCTTTTTAGTACTATATGTCACCCCCAAACTGATGGACAAACTGAAGTAGTTAGCAGAACATTGTCTACTATGCTTAGGGTTGTTTTGAAGAATAACAAAAAATGTGGGAACAATCTTGCCTCATATTGAATTAGTTTATAATCGTTCGTTGCATTCTACTACTAAGTTCCCTTTTGAAATTGTTATGATTTCTTACCTCATGCACCTATTGATGTGTTGCCTCTTCCATCTTCGGAGAAGGTTAATTTTGATGATATACAATGTGTTGAATTGATGTTGAAAATGCATGAGTTAACTAAGGAAAACATTGAGCGTATGAATGCTAAATATAAACTTGCTAGAGATAAGGGTAGAAAACATGTTGTCTTTGCACCTGGAGATCTTGTTTGGTAACATTTGTGATGCGGAGCATCCTACGATCATCCCCATGACACGAGCACAAGCTAGAGCTCTCGAGAAAAAGGAGACTTCTTTCCTTAGTGATATCCCATTGATCCTCTCGAGGCATGGCTACTACCTAAGTCCGGAATGTTATGCATGATTAGGTATCAAGAGGACCCTCCTAAAGATGCACATGAAGTCAGACAAACCGCCAAGTCCATGGATGAAGAGAAACGCCGAAAGGAGAAGAAGGTGCTACCTCTTAAGCTTGCGTTGGATTTCCCCGAAGAGGAAAGGATGATGCAGCAGAGTAGCGTAAGTATTTCCCTCAGTTTTTGAGAACCAAGGTATCAATACAGTAGGAGGCCACGCTCAAGTCCCTCGTACCTGCACAAAACGATAGCTACTCGCAACCAACACGATTAGGGGTTATCAATCCCTTCACGGTCACTTACGAGAGTGAGATCTGATAGATATAATATTTTTGGTATTTTTGGTATAGAGATGCAAAGAAAAAAGTAAAAGGCAAAGTAAAAAAGCAAAGCAAGATTAAAATTATGGAGATTTATATGATGAGAATAGACCCGGGGGCCATAGGTTTCACTAGTGGCTTCTCTCAAGAGCATAAGTATTCTACGGTGGGTGAACAAATTACTGTTGAGCAATTGACAGAATTGAGCATAGTGATGAGAATATCTAGGCATGATCATGTATATAGGCATCACGTCCGTGACAAGTAGACCGAAACGATTCTGCATCTACTACTATTACTCCACTCATCGACCGCTATCCAGCATGCATCTAGAGTATTAAGTTAAAAACAGAGTAACGCTTTAAGCAAGATGACATGATGTAGAGAGATAAATTCATGCAATATGAAATAAACCCCATCTTGTTATCCTCGATGGCAATGATACAATACGTGCCTTGCTGCCCCTTCTATCACTGGGAAAGGACACCGCAAGATCGAACCCAAAGTTAAGCACTTCTCCCATGGCAAGAACTACCAATCTAGTTGGCCAAACCAAATGGATAATTCGAAGAGACTTGCAAATATAACCAATCATACATAAAAGAATTCAGAGAAGATCAAATATTATTCATAGATAGACTTGATCATAAACCCACAATTCATCGATCTCAACAAACACACCGCAAAAAGAAGATTACATCGAATAGATCTCCACAAGAGAGGGGGAGAACTTTGTATTGAGATCCAAAAAGAGAGAAGAAGCCATCTAGCTACTAACTATGGACCCGAAGGTCTGAGGTAAACTACTCACACTTCATTGGAGAGGCTATGATGATGTAGAAGCCCTCTGTGATGATGGCCTTCTCCGGCGGAGCTCCGGAACAGGCCCCAAGATGGGATCTCGTGGATACAGAAAGTTGCGGCGGTGGAATTAGGTTTTTGGCTCCTGTTCTGTTCGTTTGGGGGTATGTAGGTATATATAGGAGGAAGTAGTACATCGGTGGAGCTCCGAGGGGCCCACGAGGCAGGGGGCGCGCCCTAGGGGGGCGCCCCCCACCCTCTTGACCGCCTCTCTGATGCCTTGGCGTAGGGTCCAAGTCTCCTGGATCACGTTCGGCGAGAAAATCATGTTCCCGAAGGTTTCATTCCGTTTGGACTCTGTTTGATATTCTGTTTCTTCGAAACACTGAAATAGACAAAAAAACAGCAATTCTGGGTTGGGCCTCCGGTTAATAGGTTAGTCCCAAAAATAATATAAAAGTGGAAAATAAAGCCCAATATAGTCCAAAATAGTAGATAATATAACATGGAGCAATCAAAAATTATAGATATGTTGGAGACGTATCAGGCATCCCCAAGCTTAATTCCTGCTCGTCCTCGAGTAGGTAAATGATAAAAAAGAGAATTTTTGATGCGGAGTGCTACTTGGCATAATTTCAATGCAAATCTTCTTAATTGTGATATGAATATTCAGATTAGAAAGATTCAAGACAAAAGTTTATATTGACATAAAAAATAATAATACTTCAAGCATACTAACAAAGCAATTATGTCTTCTCAAAATAACATGGCTAGAGAAAGTTATCCCTACAAAATCATATAGTCTGGCTATGCTCTATCTTCACCACACAAAATATTTAAATCATGCACAACCCCGATGACAAGCCAAGCAATTGTTTCATACTCTAACTTTTTCAAAACTTTTTCAATCTTCACGCAATACATGAGCGTGAGCCATGTATATAGCACTATATGTGGAATAGAATGGTGGTTGTGGAGAAGACAAAAAGAGGGGAAGATAGTCTCACATCAACTAGGCGTATCAACGGGCTATGGAGATGCCCGTCAATAGATATCAATGTGAGTGAGTAGGGATTGCCATGCAAAGGATGCACTAGAGCTATAAGTATATGAAAGCTCAAAAAGAAACTAAGTGGGTGTGCATCCAACTTGCTTGCTCATGAAGACCTAGGGCAATTTAAGGAGGCCCATCATTGGAATATACAAGCCAAGTTCTATAATGAAAGATTCCCACTAGTATATGAAAGTGATAACATGAGAGACACTCTACTATGAAGATCATGGTGCTACTTTGAAGCACAAGTGTGGTAAAAGGATAGTAACATTGTCCCTTCTCTCTTTTTCTCTAATTTATTTATTTATTTTTTATTTGGGCCTTTTCTCTTTTTTTATGGCCTCTTTTCTTTCTCTTTTTTTTGGCTTCTTTGGCCTCTTTTATTTATTTTTCGTCCGGAGTCTCATCCCGACTTGTGGGGGAATCATAGTCTCCATCATCCTTTCCTCACTAGAACAATGCTCTAATGATGATGATCATCACACTTTTATTTTTCTTACAACTCAACAATTACAACTCGATACTTAGAACAAAATATGACTATATATGAATGCTTCCGGTGGTGTACCGGGATATGCAATATGACAATGATGGAGTGTGTCATAATAAACGGAACGGTGGAAAGTTGCATGGCAATATATCTCGGAATGGCTATGGAAATGCCATAATAGGTAGGTATGGTGGCTGTTTTGAGGAAGGTATATGGTGGGTGTATGATACCAGCGAAAGGTGCGCGGTATTAGAGAGGCTAGCAAAGGTGGAAGGGTGAGAGTGTGTATAATCCATGGACTCAACATTAGTCATAAAGAACTCATATACTTATTGCAAGAATCTACAAGTTATCAAAGAAAAGTATTACGCGCATGCTCCTAGGGGGATAGATTGGTAGGAAAAGACCATCGCTCGTCCCCGACCGCCACACATAAGGAAGACAATCAATAAATAAATCATGCTCCGACTTCATCACATAACGGTTCACCATACGTGCATGCTACGGGAATCACAAGCTTCAACACAAGTATTTCTCAAATTCACAACTACTCAACTAGAATGACTTTAATATTATCACCTCCATATCTCAAAACAATTATCATGCTTCAATCTTTTCTTAGTATTCAACACATTCAAAATAAAGTTTCACAAATCTTGAATACCAAGCATATTATTATTAAGCAAATTACCATGCTATTAAGAGATTCTCAAAATAATTTAAGTGAAGCATGAGAGATCAATAGTTTCTTTAAAACAAATCCACCATCGTGCTCTAAAAGATCTAAGTGAAGCACATAGAGCAAAATTATACCGCTCAAAAGATATAAGTGAAGCACATAGAGCAAAACTACTTAGATCAAAATATATAAGTGAAGCACATAGAGCAAAATTATAATGCTCAAAAGATATAAGTGAAGCACATAGAGCAAAATTATAACGCTCAAAAGATATAAGTGAAACACATAGAGTATTCTATCAAATTCTAATTCATGTATGGCTCTCTCAAAAGGTGTGTACAGCAAGGATGATTGTGGCACACTAACAAACAAAGACACAAATAATACAGGACGCTCCAAGCAAAACACATATCATGTGGTGAATAAAAATATAGCTCCAAGTAAAGTTACCGATAGAAGTAGACGAAAGAGGGGATGCCTTCTGGGGCATCCCCAAGCTTTGGCTTTTAGGTGTCCTTAGATTATATTGGGGGTGCCATGGGCATCCCCAAGCTTAGGCTCTTGCCACTCCTTGTTCCATAATCCATCAAATCCTTACCCAAAACTTGAAAACTTCACAACACAAAACTTAAGGTAGAAAACTCGTGAGCTCCGTTAGCGAAAGAAAACAAAAGACCACTTCAAGGTACTGTAATGAACTCATTATTTATTTATATTGGTGTTAAACCTACTTTATTCCAACTTCTCTATAGATTATAAAATATTTTACTAGCCATAGATTCATCAAAATAAGCAAACAACACACGAAAAACAGAATCTGACAAAAACAGAACAGTCTGTAGTAATCTGTAGCTAGCGCAAGATCTGGAACCCAAAAAATTATAAAATAAATTTTTGGACGTGAGGAATTTATCTATTAATCATCTGCAAAAATAATTAACTAAATAGCACTCTCCAAATAAAAATTACAGCAGTTCTCGTGAGCGCTAAAGTTTCTGCTTTTTACAGCAAGTTCAACAAGACTTTCCCCAAGTCTTCCCAACGGTTCTACTTGGCACAAACACTAATTAAAAACAAAAAACACAACCAAAACAGAGTCTAAATAATTTATTTATTACTAAACAGGAGCAAAAAGCAAGGAATAAAAATAAAATTGGGTTGCCTCCCAACAAGCGCTATCGTTTAACGCCCCTAGCTAGGCATAAAAGCGAGGATAGATCTAGGTATTGCCATCTTTGGTAGGCAATCCATAAGTGGCTCTCATGATAGTTTCATATGGCAATTTTATTTTCTTTCTTGGAAAGTGTTCCATGCCCTTTTTAATGGAAATTTAAATCTAATATTCCCTTCCTTCATATCAATAATCGCACCAACCGTTCTAAGGAAAGGTCTACCAAGAATAATAGGGCAAGAAGGATTGCAATCAATATCAAGAACAATGAAATCTACGGGCACATAATTCCTATTTGCAACAATAAGAACATCATTAATCCTTCCCATAGGTTTCTTAATAGTAAAGTCCGCAAGATGCAAGTTTAGAGAGCAATCATCAAAATTGCGGAAATCTAGCAAATCACACAAAGTTTTGGGGATAGTGGAGACACTAGCACCCAAATCACACAAAGCATAAAACTCATGATTTTTAATTTTAATTTTAATAGTTGGTTCCCACTCATCATAGAGTTTTCTAGGGACAAAAACTTTCAACTCAAGTTTTTCTTCATAAGATTGCATCAAGGCATCAACAATATGTTCGGTGAAGGCTTTCTTTTGACTATAAGCATGTGGAGAATTTAGCACGGATTGCAACAAGGAAATACAATCAATTAAGGAGCAACTTTCATAATTAAATTCCTTGAAATCCAATATAGTGGGTTTAGCAACATCTAGATTTTTATTTCTTTCAATCCCACTTTCGTCAATTTCATCATAAAGATCTAAATACTCCGAATTTTTAGAACGCCTTCTAGGTAAAGGAAGATCATATTCAGTTTCATCAAGATTCATATTGCAAAACAAATATTTGATAGGAGACACATCAATAACTTTTAGGTCTTCATCTCGATTTTCATAGGAACTGGAAGAACACGCTTTAATAAAGGCATCTTTGGAAGCACGCATCCTAGCAGTTCTTTCCTTGCACTCATCAATGGAAATTCTCATGGATTTGAGAGACTCGTTGATATCATGCTTAGGAGGAATAGATCTAAGCTTTAGAGAATCAACCTCAAGAGAAATTCTATCAACGTTCCTAGCCAAATCATCAACTTTAAGCAATTTCTCTTCAAGCAAAGCATTAAAATTCTTTTGTGAATTCATAAACTCTTTAACACTATTCTCAAATTCAGAGGGCATCTTATTATAATTTCCATAAGAGTTATTGTAGGAATTCCCATAATTATTAGAAGGATTAATAGGATATGGCCTAGGATTAAAATTCCCTCTATAAGCATTGTTACCAAAATTATTCCTACCAACAAAATTCACATCCTTAGATTCATTGTTATTCTCAATCAAAGTAGACAAAGTCATATCATTAGGATCAGAAGAAACCTCTTAGTAGCAAATAATTTCATAAGTTCATCCATCTTTCCACTCAAAACATTGATTTCTTCTATCGCATGCACTTTTTTATTAGAAGATCTTTTAGTATGCCATTGAGAATAATTAACCATAATATTATCTAGGAGTTTAGTAGCATCTCCTAAAGTAATTTCCATAAAAGTACCTCCCTCGGCCGAATCTATAAGTTTTCTAGAAGCAAAATTCAATCTGGCATAAAAATTCTGTATAATCATCCACAAATTCAAACCATGAGTAGGGTAATTACGCATCATTAATTTCATTCTCTCCCAAGCTTGTGCAACATGTTCATGATCAAGTTGCTTAAAATTCATAATATCCTTTCTAAGAGAGATGATCTTAGCAGGAGGGAAATATTTAGAGATAAAAGCATCTTTGCACTTGTTCCAAGAATCAATACTAATTTTAGGCAAAGACGAAAACCAAGCTTTAGCACGATCTCTAAGCGAAAAAGGAAATAGCTTCAATTTAACGACATCATTATTGACATCTTTTTTCTTTTGCATATCACATAAATCAACAAAGCTATTCAGATGAGTAGCGGCATCTTCACTAGGAAGGCCGGCGAATTGATCTTTCATAACAAGATTCAACAAAGCAGTATTGATTTCACAAGATTCGGTATTGGCAAGAGGAGCAATCGGAGTGCTAAGGAAATCATTATTATTGGTATTGGTGAAGTCACACAATTTGGTAGTATCTTGAGCCATCGCGACAAACAAGCAATCCAACACACGGGCAAGCAAAAAGGCAAGCGAGAAAAAGGCAAACGGAGAAAGAGAAGGAGAAGGAGATTGGGAAAGAGAGGGCGAATAAAACGGCAAGGGTGAAGTGGGGGAGAGGAAAACGAGAGGCAAATGGCAACTAATGTAATGCGAGAGATAGGGATTGTGATGGGTACTTGGTATGTTGACTTTTTGCGTAGACTCCCCGGCAACGGCGCTAGAAATTCTTCTTGCTACCTCTTGAGCTTGCGTTGGATTTCCCCGAAGAGGAAAGGACGATGCAGCAGAGTAGCATAAGTATTTCCCTCAGTTTTTGAGAACCAAGGTATCAATCCAGTAGGAGGCCACGCTCAAGTCCCTCGTACCTGCACAAAACGATAGCTACTCGAAACCAACGCGATTAGGGGTTGTCAATTCCTTCACGATCACTTACGAGAGTGAGATCTGGTAGATATAATATTTTTGGTATTTTTGGTATAGATATGCAAAGTAAAAATTAAAAGGCAAAGTAAAAAAGCAAAGCAAGATTAAAGTGATGGAGATTGATATGATGAGAATAGACCCGGGGGCCATAGGTTTCACAAGTGGCTTCTCTCAAGAGCATAAGTATTCTACGGTGGGTGAACAAATTACTGTTGAGCAATTGACAGAATTGAGCATAGTTATGAGAATATCTAGGCATGCTCATGTATATAGGCATCACGTCCGTAACAAGTAGACCGAAACGATTATGCATCTACTACTATTACTCCACTCATCGATCACTATCCAGCATGCATCTAGAGTATTAAGTTAAAACAGAGTAACGCTTTAAGCAAGATGACATGATGTAGAGAGATAAATTCATGCAATATGAAATAAACCCCATCTTGTTATCCTCGATGGCAACGATACAATACGTGCCTTGCTGCCCCTTCTGTCACTGGGAAAGGACACCGCAAGATCGAACCCAAAGCTAAGCACTTCTCCCATGGCAAGAACTACCAATCTAGTTGGCCAAACCAAACGGATAATTAGAAGAGACTTGCAAAGATAACCAATCATACATAAAAGAATTTAGAGAAGATTCAAATATTATTCATAGATAGACTTGATCATAAACCCACAATTCATCGTTCTCAACAAACACACCATAAAAAGAAGATTACATCGAATAGATCTCCACGAGAGAGGGGAGAACTTTGTATTGAGATCCAAAAAGAGAGAAGAAGCCATCTAGCTACTAACTATGGACCCGAAGGTCTGAGGTAAACTACTCACACTTCATCGGAGAGGCTATGATGATGTAGAAGCCCTCCGTGATGATGGCCTTCTCCGGCGGAGCTCCGGAACAGGCCCCAAGATGGGATCTCGGGGATACAGAAAGTTGCGGTGGTGGAATTAGGTTTTTGGCTCCTGTTCTGTTCATTTGGGGGTACGTAGGTATATATAGGAGGAAGAAGTACATCAGTGGAGCTCCGAGGGGTCCATGAGGCAGGGGGGCGCGCCCTAGGGGGGCGCCCCCCACCCTCGTGACCGCCTCTCTGATGCCTTGGCGTAGGGTCCAAGTCTCCTGGATCATGTTCGGCGAGAAAATCACGTTCCCGAAGGTTTCATTCCGTTTGGACTCCGTTTGATATTCCGTTTCTTTGAAACACTGAAATAGGCAAAAAACAGCAATTCTGGGCTGGGCCTCCGGTTAATTGGTTAGTCCCAAAAATAATATGAAAGTGGAAAATAAAGCCCAATATGGTCCAAAATAGTAGATAATATAGCATGGAGCAATCAAAAAATATAGATACGTCGGGGATGTATCAGAAGGCAGCTCCAGGACCCAGACATCCGGCCCCAGGCCCGCACATCCGGCCGCTGGAGGGGACCACTACAGTAATAGTCGCCCAGCCGCCAAGTGCTCCAGGCCTCGGACATCCGACGTCAACCCCGTACATCCGGCGTCTCGCCAAGTCCCGGACATCCGGCCATGCCAGCCCGGACATCCGGCTCTCCGTGAAGCCCCGGACATCCGGCCCGTCACACGGATGTCCGGCCTCCCCTGCCTGCGTGCAGTGCATCTACACCAAGGCCCATTACCCCTTCGCCCCTTAGACTATATATACTCCCCCTCCACCCATGTTTTAGGGTTAGCATTGGTTTAGCTCATTTCAGAGATAGAGGATTGCTCATCCACATCGGATCTACTCCACGAGAGAGACCGCGGCCTCTACAGAGAAGATACCTTTGGATTCAAGACCTTCTTGCGGAGAAGATCATCAAGACCCCCTCTTGGGTGGCCCCATCAAGACCTCCTCATGGAGAAGACCGTTACCTTTTGTATCGTCTGTTGTTGATTGTGGATCGTGTATCTTCTCTTATGTACTCGAGGATCTAGCATACGTGTGACTATTTCCTATTGGTTGAGTGACTCTCGTGTCTCCCCTCATGATTTCCCTCGTTTTCCCCCTTGTGTTCCTCGTGTTCTTCGCGGCATCCGCTCCTTTCATGAAAAATCGGTCGTATAGGGTTCCACCCTACATCATCTTGGTATCATGAGCCACGTTGATCACGATTTCGGAGCCTCACCTCTTTGTTTTCTAGCCTATTTTTGTTGATTTCGTCCTAAATTTCGAAAATCCCCACCAAAAATAGCCCCAAATTTTTTTGTGATTTGTTGGTTTGATGAAGTTTTGATGACTTTGATCCATGGATTTGCTTGGTTTCGAGTGGATCTAGCATATCCCCAAGTTTCCCCACTTTTCATCCACGAAATCCATCAAATTTTGCCCTTGGAATCATCAATTTCCGTCCTCAATTCAAAAATTTCCGCCCCAAACGAGATCTGGAATCGTCGGGCCGGACATCCGGGCCCCAAGCTGGACATCCGGCTCCTGGAGCGCCAAATCTGCACGGTTCTGGACACTGACCCCCGGATATCCGGCCCCCGAGCCCAGATGTCCAGCCCCTGACATCTCAGCCATCCCCGTTTCTCCGTTTTGTCCATAACTAATTCATCCGGAGTCCGATTTTCGTGTTCTTTAGCTCGTTGAAAAGCTCTTGACACCCCCCTTCCCACAAAAATACTACCATCACCATTTGACTCCATCAAAGTTTTGGAACTTTGGCATCTTTTCCTAGGGCTTACACCACATCATCCGCTACACCACCACCGACTTCCGCAACCTAACCAATTTTATTCCCCATCGTATTAGTGGTTGCTTGAGGAGTGATTTGAGTCTCCTAAGGTGTTTAGGCTACTTAGGGATGATTGCTTCTTCATCAACCACCACCACCACCATAACTCCCACATAGGCTTGTCCACCATACACTTCCACCACCCCGACTTAACAATTTTGTTTGTGTTGTGAGTTGTGTCTCCTAAGGTGTTTAGGCTACTTAGGGACCGTGCTTCCAACTCCGACACCGTGTATAGCCAACCTTACCCTCCACTTTCACATTGCCTACTCGTATAACCCCTCATTGCACTTCCACAAAACCACCACCGCATTCCTGCTACCACCATTGGACGTTTGAGATTTTGAGTTCGCGGTTTTTCCGTTTCCTAAGGTGTTTCGGCTACTTAGGGACGAGTCTCCATCATCTTGGTATCTCCATCAAGATCACCGCCACTCATCATCATCGCGGACGGTAACCTCCATATCATCTTGGTATCATGGTATCCCTCCATTGTATATTCCCTTGCCATTGCATTGATAACCCATTGCCCATTTTGCGTCACTTGCCTATCAAGACTAGCCATTTGAGTATTGCCGGCAATGTTACTTGTGCACATTAGTGACCTACACCATACATTGCATACATACCATATCATATCGGTATCATAGCATCCCTTGTGCCACAAGTTTGTTCCCCCATATATACAATTGCTATCTTGGTTTGTGCATTTCGCATTGTGGCCTTACAAAAAAGAATAAAGGTTTTAAGCAAAGAAAAAGAGTGAACAAAGAGCTTATAAGCAAGTGTCATAACATCATACCACATTGTCATATCCGATCATCTTGGATCATACCTCTGGAACATCATATACATAGTATACTTGGGATAGAAGTTCATACATTTTGCATCTTATAGGTTGTGCACAAGTGTCGTATCTGTTGGGGAACGTTGCAGAAAACAAAAAAAATTCCTACGGTTTCACCAAGATCCATCTATGAGTTCATCTAGCAACGAGTGATCGGATTGCATCTACATACCTTTGTAGATCATGCGCGGAAGCGTTCAAAGAATGGGGATGAGGAAGTCGTACTCGACGTGATCCAAATCACCGGAGATCCTAGCGCCGAACAGACGGCACCTCCGTGTTCAACATACGTACGGTTAGCACGACATCTCCTCCTTATTAATCTAGCAAGGGGGGAGGAGAGGTTGATGAAGATCCAGCAGCACGACGGTGTGGTGGTGGATGCAGGGCGTCACTGCAGCAGGGCTTCGCCGTTATACTGCGAGAGGGAGAGGTGTAGCAGGGGAGAGGGAGGCGCCAAGACAAAAGGGTGCGGCTGCCCCCTCCCTCCCCCCCCCTTTATATAGGCCCACTAGGGGGGTGCGCCGACCCTAGGAGATGGGAACTCCTAGGGGGGCGGCGGCCAAGGGGTGGAGTGCCCCCCAAGCCAGGTGGGGCGCCCCCCACCCTAGGGTTCCCAACCCTAGGCGCATGGGGTGGGCCTAGGGGGGCGCACCAGCCCACTATGGGCTGGTTCCCCTCCCCACTTTGGCCCATGGGGCCCTCCGGGATGGGTGGCCCCACCCGATGGACCCCCGGGACCCTTCCGGTGGTCCCGGTACAATACCGGTGACCCCAAAACTCTCCCGATGGCCGAAACTGCACTTCCTATATATAATTTTTCACCTCCGGACCATTTCGGAACTCCTCGTGACGTCCAGGATCTCATCCGGGACCCTGAACAACTTTCGGGTTACTGCATATTCATATCTCTACAACCCTAGCGTCACCGAACCTTAAGTGTGTAGACCCTACGGGTTCGGGTGACATGTAGACATGACCGAGACGGCTCTTCGGTCAATAACCAACAGCGGGATCTGGATACCCATGTTGGCTACCACATGCTCCTCGATGATCTCATCGGATGAACCACGATGTCGAGGATTCAAGCAACCCCGTATACAATTCCCTTTGTCAATCAGTACGTTACTTGCCCGAGATTAGATCGTCGGTATCCCAATACCTCGTTCAATCTCGTTACCGGCAAGTCACTTTACTCGTACCGTAATGCATGATCCCATGACCAGACACTTGGTCACTTTGAGCTCATTATAATGATGCATTATCGAGTGGGCCCAGAGATACCTCTCCGTCATACGGAGTGACAAATCCCAGTCTTGATCCGTGTCAACCCAACAGACACTTTCGGAGATACCCGTAGTATACCTTTATAGTCACCCAGTTATGTTGTGACGTTTGGTATACCCAAAGCACTCCTACGGTATCCGGGAGTTGCACGATCTCATGGTCTAAGGAAAAGATACTTGACATTGTAAAAACTCTAGCAAACGAACTATACGATCTTGTGCTATGTTTAGGATTGGGTCTTGTCCATCACATCATTCTCCTAATGATGTGATCCCGTTATCAATGACATCCCCATGTCCATAGCCAGGAAACCATGACTATCTGTTGATCAACGAGCTAGTCAACTAGAGGCTCACTAGGGACACATTGTGGTCTATGTATTCACACATGTATTACGATTTCCAGATAATACAATTAAAGCATGAACGATAGACAATTATCATGAACAAGGAAATATAATAATAATTTTATTATTGCCTCTAGGGCATATTTCCAACAGTCTCCCACTTGCACTAGAGTCAATCATCAAGTTACATTGTGATGAATCAAACACCCATGGAATTCTGGTGTTGATCATGTTTTGCTGTAGGGAGAGGCTTAGTCAACGGATCTGCTACATTCAGGTCCGTATGTACTTTACAAATCTCTATGTCTCCATTTTGAACACTTTCACGAATGGAGTTGAAGCGACGCTTGATATGCCTGGTCTTCCTGTGAAACCTGGGCTCCTTGGCAAGGGCAATAGCTCCAGTGTTGTCATAGAAGAGAGTCATCGGGCCCGACGCATTGGGTATGACTCCTAGGTCGGTAATGAACTCCTTCACCCAGACTGCTTCGTGTGCTGCCTCCGAGGCTGCCATGTACTCCGCTTCACATGTAGATCCCGCCACAACGCTTTGCTTGCAACTGCACCAGCTTACTGCCCCACCATTCAAAATATACACGTATCCAGTTTGTGACTTAGAGTCATCCAGATCTGTGTCGAAGCTAGCGTCGACGTAACCCTTTACGACGAGCTCTTCGTCACCTCCATAAACGAGAAACATTTCCTTAGTCCTTTTCAGGTACTTCAGGATATTCTTGACCGCTGTCCAGTGTTCCTTGCCGGGATTAATTTGGTACCTACCTACCAAACTTACGGCAAGGTTTACATCAAGTCTGGTACACATCATGGCATACATAATAGAACCTATAATAGAACCTATGGCTAAGGCATAGGGGATGGCACTCATCTCTTCTATATCTTCTGTCGTGGTCGGACATTGAGCTGAGCTCAATTTCACACCTTGCAACACAGGCAAGAACCCCTTCTTAGACTGATCCATATTGAACTTCTTCAATATCTTATCAAGGTATGTGCTTTGTGAAAGACCTATGAGGCGTCTTGATCAATCTCTATAGATCTTGATGCCTAATATATAAGCAGCTTCTCCAAGGTCCTTCATTGAAAAAACTCTTATTCAAGTAGGCCTTAATGTTGTCCAAAAGCTCTATATCATTTCCCATCAAAAGTATGTCATCTACATATAATATGAGAAATGCTACAGAGCTCCCACTCACTTTCTTGTAAACGCAGGCTTCTCCATAAGTCTGCATAAACCCAAACGCTTTGATCATCTCATCAAAGCGAATGTTACAACTCCGAGATGCTTGCACCAGCCCATAAATCGAGCGTTGGAGCTTGCACACCTTGTCAGCATTCTTAGGATCGACAAAACCTTCCAGCTGCATCATATACAGTTCTTCCTTAAGATGACTGTTAAGGAATGCCGTTTTGACGTCCATTTGCCATATCTCATAATCATAGTATGCGGCAATAGCTAACATGATTTGGACGGACTTCAGTTTGGTTCGGGAGAGAATGTCTCATCGTAGTCAACCCCTTGAACTTGTCGATAACCCTTAGCGACAAGCCTAGCTTTATAGATGGTCACATTACCATCCGCGTCTGTCTTCTTCTTAAAGATCCATTTATTTTCTATGGCTCGCCGATCATCGGGCAAGTCCATACTTCGTTTTCATACATGGATCCTATCTCGGATTTCATGGCTTCCAGCCATTTGTCAGAATCCGGGCCCGCCATCGCTTCTTCATAGTTCGAAGGTTCACCGTTGTCTAACAACATGATTTCCAAGACAGGGTTGTCGTACCACTCTGGTGTGGAACGTGTCCTTGTGGACCTTCGAAGTTCGGTAGGAGCTTGATCAGATGTATCTTGATCATCATCATTAACTTCCTCTCTAATTGGTGCAGGCACCACAGGAACATTTTCCTGAGTTGCGCCACTTTCCGGTTCAAGAGGTAATACTTCATCAAGTTCTACTTTCCTCCCACTTACTTATTTCGAGAGAAACTCCTTCTCTAGAAAGGATCCATTCTTGGAAACAAAGATCTCGCCTTCGGATCTGAGGTAGAAGGTATACCCAATAGTTTCTTTAGGGTATCCTATGAAGACGCATTTTTCTAACTTGGGTTCGAGCTTTCTAGGTTGAAGTTTCTTGACATAAGCATCGCATCCCCAAACTTTTAGAAACGACAGCTTAGGCTTCTTCCCAAACCATAATTCATACGGTGTCGTCTCAACAGATTTCGACGGAGCCCTATTTAAAGTGAATGCGGCGGTCTCTAAAGCATAGCCCCAAAATGACAGCGGTAAATCGGTAAGAGACATCATAGATCGCACCATATCCAATAGAGAGCGATTACGACGTTCGGACACACCATTACGCTGAGGTGTTCCAGGCGGCGTGAGTTCTGAAACTATTCCACATTTTCTTAAGTGTGTGCCAAATTCATGACTCAAGTATTCTCCTCCACGATCTGATCGCAAAAACTTGATTTTTCTGTCACGTTTATTCTCAACCTCACTCTGAAATTCCTTGAACTTTTCAAAGGTTTCAGACTTGTGTTTCATTAAGTAGATATACCCATATCTACTCAAGTCATCAGTGAGGGTGAGAACATAACGATAGCTACCACGAGCCTCAACACTCATTGGACCGCACACATCAGTATGTATGATTTCCAGTAGGTTGGTTGCTCGCTCCATTGTTCCTGAGAACGGAGTCTTGGTCATCTTACCCATGAGGCATGGTTCACACGTGTCAAATGATTCGTAATCAAGAGACTCTAAAAGTCCATCTGCATGGAGCTTCTTCATGCGTTTGACACCTATGTGACCAAGGCGGCAGTGCCACAAGTATGTGGGACTATCATTATCAACCTTACATCTTTTGGTATTCACACTATGAATATGTGTAGCATTACGCTCGAGATTCATTAAGAATAAACCATTCACCATAGGAGCATGACCATAAAACATATCTCTCATATAAATAGAACAACCATTATTCTCGGATTTAAATGAGTAGCCATCTCAAATTAAACGAGATCCTGATACAATGTTCATGCTCAAAGCTGGTACTAAATAACAATTATTGAGGTTTAAAACTAATCCCGTGGGTAAATGTAGAGGTAGCGTGCCGACGGCGATCACATCGACCTTGGAACCATTCCCGACGCGCATCGTCACCTCGTCCTTCGCCAGTCTCCGTTTATTCCGCAGCTCCTACTTTGAGTTACAAATGTGAGCAACTGCACCGGTATCAAATACCCAGGAGCTACTACAAGTACTGGTAAGGTACACATCAATTACATGTATATCACATATACCTTTCCTTTTGCCGGCCTTCTTGTCCGCTAAGTATTTGGGGCAGTTCCGCTTCCAGTGACCACTTCCCTTGCAATAAAAACACTCAGCCTCGGGCTTGGGTCCATTCTTTGGCTTCTTCCCGGCAGCTTGCTTACCAGGCGCGGCAACTCCCTTGCCGTCTTTCTTGAAGTTCTTCTTACCCTTGCCTTTCTTGAACTTAGTGGTTTTATTCACCATCAACACTTGATGGTCCTTTTTGACTTCTACCTCTGCTGATTTCAGCATTGCAAATACTTCAGGAATGGTCTTTTCCATCCCCTGCATATTGAAGTTCATCACAAAGCTCTTGTAGCTCGGTGGAAGTGACTGAAGGATTCTGTCAATGACCGCATCATCCGGGAGATTAACTCCCAGCTGAGTTAAGTGGTTATGTAATCCAGACATAGTGAGTATGTGCTCACTGACAGAACTATTTTCCTCCATCTTACAGCTGAAGAACTTGTCGGAGACTTCATATCTCTCGACCTGGGCATGAGCTTGGAAAACCATTTTCAGCTCTTCGAACATCTCATATGCTTCGTGTCGCTCAAAACGCTTTTGGAGCCCCATTTCTAAGCTGTAAAGCATGCCGCACTGAACGAGGGAGTAATCATCAGCATGTGTCTGCCAAGCGTTCATAACGTCTTGGTTCTGTGGGACGGGTGCGTCACCTAGCGGTGCTAGTAGGACATAATATTTCTTGGAAGCTATGAGGATGATCCTCAGGTTCCGGACCCAGTCCGTATAGTTGCTGCCATCGTCTTTCAGCTTGGTTTTCTCTAGGAACGCGTTGAAGTTGAGGACAATGTTGGCCATTTGATCTACAAGACATATTGTAAAGATTTTAGACTAAGTTCATGATAATTAAGTTCATCTAATCAAATTATATAATGAAATCCCACTTAGATAGACATCCCTCCAATCATCTAAGTATAACATGATCCGAGTGAACTAGGCCATGTCCGATCATCACGTGAGACGGACTAGTCAACATCGGTGAACATCTTCATGTTGATCGTATCTTCTATACGACTCATGCTCGACCTTTTGGTCTTCTGTGTTCCGAGGCCATGTCTGTACATGCTAGGCTCGTCAAGTCAACCTAAGTGTTTGCATGTGTAAATCTGTCTTACACCCATTGTATGTGAACATTGGAATCTATCACACCCGATCATCACGTGGTGCTTCGAAACAACGAACTGTCGCAACGGTGCACAGTTAGGGGGAACACTTTCTTGAAATTATTATGAGGGATCATCTTATTTACTACCGCCGTTCTAAGTAAACAAGATGCAAAAACATGATAAACATCACATGCAATCAAATAATAATAGTGACATGATATGGCCAATATCACATAGCTCCTTTGATCTCCATCTTGGGGCTCCATGATCATCTTGTCACCGGCATGACACCATGATCTCCATCATCATGATCTCCATCATCGTGTCTCCATGAAGTTGCTCACCAACTATTACTTCTACTACTAAGGCTAACACGTTTAGCAATAAAGTAAAGTAATTTACATGGCGTTTCTCAATGACACGCAGGTCATACAAAAAAATAAAGACAACTCCTATGGCTCCTGCCGGTTGTCATACTCATCGACATGCAAGTCGTGATTCCTATTACAAGAACATGATCTCATACATCACATATATATCATTCATCATTCATCACAACTTTGGCCATATCACATCACAAAGCACTTGCTGCAAAAACAAGTTAGACGTCCTCTAATTGTTGTTGCATGTTTTACGTGGCTGCAAAAGGGTTCTAGCAAGAACGTTTTCTTACCTACGTAATAGCCACAACATGATTTGTAAACTTCTATTTAACCTTCATAAGGACCCTTTTCAAAGAATCCGCTCCAACTAAAGTGGGAGAGACAGACACCCGCTAGCCACCTTATGCAACTAGTGCATGTCAGTTGGTGGAACCAGTTTCACGTAAGCGTACGTGTAAGGTCGGTCCGGGCCGCTTCATCCCACAATACCGCTGAAGCAAGATAAGACTAGTAGCGGCAAGAAAGTTGACAACATCTACGCCCACAACAAATTGTGTTCTACTCGTGCAAGGAGAACTATGCATAGACCTAGCTCATGATGCCACTGTTGGGGAACGTTGCAGAAAACAAAAAAATTCCTACGGTTTCGCCAAGATCCATCTATGAGTTCATCTAGCAACGAGTGATCGGATTGCATCTACATACCTTTGTAGATCACGCGCAGAAGCGTTCAAAGAACGGGATGAGGAAGTCGTACTCGCCGTGATCCAAATCACCGGAGATCCTAGCGCCGAACGGACGGCACCTCCATGTTCAACACACGTACGGTCAGCGTGACGTCTCCTCCTTCTTGATCCAGCAAGGGGGGAGGAGAGTTTGATGAAGATCCAGAAGCACGACGGCGTGGTGGTGGATGCAGGGCGTCACTGCAGCAGGGCTTCGCCGTTATAGTGCGAGAGGGAGAGGTGTAGCAGGGGAGAGGGAGGCGCCAAGACACAACGGTGCGGCTGCCCCCTCCCTCCCCCCCTTTTATATAGGCCCCCTAGGGGGGTGCGCCGGCCCTAGGAGATGGGAACTCCTAGGGGGGTGGCGGCCAAGGTGTGGAGTGCCCCCCAAGCCAGGTGGGGCGCCCCCCACCCTAGGGTTCCCAACCCTAGGCGCATGGGGTGGGCCTAGGGGGCGCACCAGCCCACTATGGGCTGGTTCCCCTCCCCACTTTGGCCCATGGGGCCCTCCGGGATGGGTGGACCCACCCGGTGGACCCCCGGGACCCTTCCGGTGGTCCCGGTAAAATACCGGTGACCCCAAAACTCTCCCGATGGCCGAAACAGCACTCCCTATATATAATTTTTCACCTCCGAACCATTCCGGAACTCCTCGTGACATCCAGGATCTCATCCGGGACTCCGAACAACTTTTGGGTTACTGCATATTCATATCTCTACAACCCTAGCATCACCGAACCTTAAGTGTGTAGACCCTACGGGTTCGGGAGACATGTAGACATGACGAGACGGCTCTCCGGTCAATAACCAACAGCGGGATCTGGATACCCATGTTGGCTCCCACATGCTCCTCGATGATCTCATCGGATGAACCACGATGTCGAGGATTCAAGCAACCCCGTATACAATTCCCTTTGTCAATTGGTACGTTACTTACCCGAGATTCGATCATTGGTATCCCAATACCTCATTCAATCTCGTTACCGGCAAGTCACTTTACTCGTACCATAATGCATGATCCCGTGACCAGACACTTGGTCACTTTGAGCTCATTATGATGATGCATTACCGAGTGGGCCCAGAGATACCTCTCCGTCATACGGAGTGACAAATCCCAGTCTTGATCCGTGTCAACCCAACAGACACTTTCGGAGATACCCGTAGTATACCTTTATAGTCACCCAGTTATGTTGTGACGTTTGGTATACCCAAAGCACTCCTACAGTATCCGGGAGTTGCACGATCTCATGGTCTAAGGAAAAGATACTTGACATTGTAAAAACTCTAGCAAACGAACTATACGATCTTGTGCTATGTTTAGGATTGGGTCTTGTCCATCACATCATTCTCCTAATGATGTGATCCCGTTATCAATGACATCCCCATGTCCATAGCCAGGAAACCATGACTATCTGTTGATCAACGAGCTAGTCAACTAGAGGCTCACTAGGGACACATTGTGGTCTATGTATTCACACATGTATTACGATTTCCGGATAATACAATTAAAGCATGAACAATAGACAATTATCATGAACAAGGAAATATAATAATCATTTTATTATTGCCTCTAGGGCATATTTCCAACAGTATCCGCCTATTTAGAAATCGTGCTAGCGTCTCTCTTGAGTTGTGCAACATGAGCATTTTCCGTAGATTCCACATTTTGTGCTCATCCTTGGTTGCACGACCCCATTTATCTATCCGTGTGTGCGCTCCCGTGTGCCACCCATATTGCTATTGGTCTACTTGTTTCACTTGCGAATTTGTGAATCTCTTTCAACATTATTGACTCTTGCTAACACTTTGCATCAAATTTTTTGTGCCACTATCCTCACCGAGCTCCACCATAAGCCTTACTTGTGTAGGTGTGAGAAACCGACAAGAATTGGTACCAATTGTGCTATTTCCTTGTCCACATTGGAGTGATCATTGATCCACTTTCAACTTCGGTCAAGGTACATTTGGTATTCGTTCTTCTCTTTCTACCACTCACATTTTTCTCTTGGAGTGATGGATAGGGAAGGCATTTCATCTCCGGTCTTCCACAACAACGACGGCGTGAACAACTACATCACCAAAGTGTCAATATTTGATCTACAATGACAAATGCGAGGCGCACAATCAAGATTGCGAGAGCGCATCGAGAACCTCTCCATCTACATTCGTCACTCCGAAGCAAGGAAAAGGGACTACATCGACAACAAGCTTTCCACACAAAAGGAGGAGCAAGATGCAAGGATGGAGGAGATTCAGACCTTGTTGATCAACCGTTCTTACCCTTCATCATCCTCAAGGTGGCGACATTCCAATCACAAGTCTTCAGAGCGTAAAAATGATGCAAGTGCAAGTCGTCCATGTCCACATCTCCATGGTGACCACCATCACGTTTGTGATCCACCTCGTCATGAAGGGCAAGTCACCTCCAAGCAAAATGTGCACGATGACGACGAGCGACATCTACTACGAGCTCAAGTACAACAACGACACCATCAACATGAAGATGCTCGAGATGCGCCTACCTACAAGTCCCAACAAGCTCTACATCAAGCTACGCCCAAACTTCATGAGCACAAGAGAAGACCGCGAGACGAGCACCACCAATATGGCGCTACGGCTACTACCACCAGCACTTTGGCATCTTCGCCTTTGGATGTACGACATCTTCACCTACTTCCCGTGAGTTCGCCTACATCGACATCATCAAGTACAAGGTGACCAACTACGAGCGAGGACGACACTTCCATCTTCGGAAGCCTCCCAAGGAAGATGGCGACGAGCTACGAGGTGCCACATCATATGGGCCTCCAACAACAAGACGGCGACAAGAAGGTCGAGGTAGGGCCATCCCCTTCGACCACGGCGACGAGCATGAACCTCTTCAACAACATGAAGACGACGCCCATATTGGACTCATACTCCGAGTCAAGCTACGAGACCGCACATGAGACCTTATCTTTGGTATTGGAGGCGAGTGATGATGTGCCATCTTCGGCCTTCATCCTCGGCTACGACAATGACATGATTGAGTATGGAGACGTTTGCACCTACATCTCTCGGACACCCATATGCCATGTGATGCCCCAATTTCCATGTGAGGAAAGCCACCAACACATGAGTGACATGAGTGAATCCACCATACATGACACTAAGAGCATTTCCTATGAGAGGATGAGTGTGACCACCACTAGCCCCACACTTGAGAGTATGCCAAACATCCTATGTGAGGTTGAGAGCCATATGAGTGACTCCACCAACCATATGAGTGAGAGCATCCAAGAGGGAGTGAGTGATCCACCACACTTAGTGAGTGAGGTAGTTGACACGGCACGTGAGGCCACTATGATTTCTAACGACCTAACCTCTACTCCGAGTGTGTTTTCTTCTTTGGTGCTAGGTCTCCTACATGACGACACGCCTATCCTCGACGAGTCCATAACTCCAATGGAGACGACGATGGCCATGGTGGACGATGATGCACCCCCCACATGGTTCCATCAAGATGAAGATGACCATGACTTGGTCTTCGACACGTCACCTACAACACATGAGCGATGCTCCAAAGGTAACATAGGTGATGGTGCTTCTCTTGTCCCACTAGTGGACTATTTTACGAATGATTGCTTGCATGATGTTGACACACCTATACCCATGCTTCATGCTAGTGCGACTTCTTCATGTCATGACTTACCTATTTATGATGAATATGATGCCGAGCATGTCGAGTTGCCTAGTTGTGATGTTATGCTCCATAGGATATCATGTGAAAATTCTATTGGTCACATCATGTTTGACAATCCATTGAACTTGTCATATGCTATGAGTGAGATCTCCCATATTGCATCATTTCAATCTCAACATAGTAACTATGCATGCCCCATTAAAACCAATCCCATTTGCACTTATGGAATAGATGACGAGATGATGGTCATTGGCTTTTGTTTTTCATGTGATGATATTGCCATGCTTCCTTTACATGATTTGCGCAATTCATCTACTATGCCATGCCATGATCACAATGTTCCAACTATGCATTATTTTGGATGTTGTCAATATTCCCCATGTGATGTTTCCACTAATGATCATGAGGAGACCCCCATAGTTTCCTCATACATATTTGGAGATTTTGATGCATTCCATACTTTGCATGTTTCTCATAATTGCTTTCACCATATGCATTCCACGCATAACAATGCTCTAGATATTTCCATGATGCATTACATAATTTGAGTCTCCATTATGATATACATAACAACAAACCTATCATGATGGATGACATGTTTCTATATCATGCATCTCATTTATTTGAGCATTGGATATTTTGTGCTAACCTACACAAGCATGTGCGCATCATGATGGATGATGTGTACATCTACCACGCACACACAATTTTCCCTTTGTCTTTGTTTTGTGTAGGTACTCACGTATACTCGTCAACCTCTCAATCCCAAGAGTTGACGAAACGATCTCTTGAGAGCAAAGATGACTTGAGATCCCGTGGACTATCCTTACCACCGTTTCTTTCGTGCAATGACTATACGCATCTCTCTCACTTGGCTCTCACACGGCTATGGGCTATATACCGCTTGTCACTTGATGCTCATTTTACCGTGTTCACTTTGCATGCTATGCTTGCTTCTATGCCTTTGCCATGCAATTGTGACCCTTGCTTGCATATACCCATGATTCACAATTATGTTACTCCTATGTGTATTTGCATGCCTGGTGGAGATCATTATTGCTATTGCCATGTTTATCATGTGCCTCATGCTATTGATGCTATTTTGCTCATATCCTCCTTTCATGCTTGTGATATGTCTTGTGCATTATTCATGCCACCATTTTCACACATGACATACTTGACATGATTCCTTCTAGTACGTTGCATCTTCGCACTACTAGCTTGTTTTCCTTCATTCACATGATTGCTTGCTTTGTTGCATCACCCATGTTCCATTCTTACTTGCTTTCTTGGGTGGATGACGTTCATGTTCATGCCTCTTACATGATATATTTTGTTCATTGTCGCTTGCCTCCAATCGTTGCACCTATGCTTATTGATCGTGGAGACTTGGACACTTTACTTGTGATGCATGCTTGCTTGATTGAGCCTATTGTATTTGGTTGTTCTCGCATCATCATATCCCTCCATACTATGAAATGCTCCCTTGTCCTTTCTTATGATGAGCATGATGCATACACTTGTTGGGTATTTTACCACACGAATGATAGGTTTTGCATCTCCGCTAACCTCATTTGTTTTTTGAGTGTTTGTCATGTTCTTTCATGTTGAAGGATTCACAAGGCGATACCGTCATGACACAATTTGGTCATGTGAAGGCATACACGATGTGCAACACCAACATTTGCGAGAATCTCCTAAAGGTGAACTCCTTCCCTTTGAGGCATCCTCAAATATGGATATTGGATGGGTCACTCTTTCATTGTTGGTTCCTTCTTCTTGTCTACATGTTACATCTATTGGATGGAGGACCGACATTGGAGATGGAACCCATGGACCTTCAAGTTGAGGAGCGCTCGGACTTATTGGATGCACCTTCGAGCCTCCACTCATGCCACGACATCGAGTATTGGTACTCCAACACCTCCATATTTGGCGATTGTGCTCACACATGTCATGCTTGATGGACATATCATACACATGACAAATTTGCATCTTATGCGTGGGTTGACTCACATTATGATTGCCTTGTTGCATCTTGTATTCCCATGTCATCCATGATATATGAGCTTGTGCATTTCCTTAGCAAATTTGTTGTGATCTTCCTTGATGGCATATTCATACATCATGCTCATATTGCCTACCATCAATTGCATGATAACTTATTCATATTGAGCATCCATTTCTATATTCATGCTATTGATAAATCGTCTCTCTATGACATCATTTTGCACCGTGGTTGCATTGATCATATTCACAATACATTTGGGTGCGCAATGAATGCTTTTGCTCCCATGAAGGCTTTACATCTCATTCCATATCATCTTGCTAAGCTTCATGCATTTTGTCACGAACATTCTTGCCGCATGGACTCATACTTCCTTGATGGACACTTTGTGTACGCTAACCATTGTATTTCCGAGTGTCGTTTGTGTTTGCTCTTCTTGCATGTATACCACTCTGGCGACACCTTGGAGTACTTGGATTGTGCAATGTCTTCAACTCTGTCCAACTACAAGTCCGTCCACAACAAGCATTTCCATGGTGATGAGGATCATGATCCGAGGTCGGATCTTCCCCAAGGGAGGGGATATGATGCGGAGCATCCTACGATCATCCCCATGACGCGAGCATGAGCTAGAGCTCTCGAGAACGAGGTGACTTCTTTCCTTCGTGATATCCCATTTGATCCTCTAGAGGCATGGCAACTACCTAAGTCCGGAATGTTATGCATGATTATGTATCAAGAGGACCCTCCTGAAGATGCATGTGAAGTCGGATAAACCGCCAAGTCCACAGATGAAGAGAAACGCCGAAAGGAGAAGAAGGCAGCTCCAGGCCCGGACATCCGACCCCAGGCCCGCACATCCGGCCGCTGGAGGCGACCACTACAGCAACAGCCGCCCAGCCGCCAAGTGCTCCAGGCCTCGGACATCCGGCGTCAACCCCGGACATCCGGCGCCTCGCCAAGTCCCGGACATCCGGCCTCGCCCCCGGAAATCTGGTGCCCTCCAAACAGAGAGCAACAAAGTCAGCTCCTCCAGCCCGGACATCCGGTCGTGCCAGCCCAGACATCCGGCTCTCCGTGAAGCCCCGGAAATCCGGCCCGTCGCCCGGACGTCCGGCCTCCCCTGCCTACGTGTAGTGCATCTGGGCCAAGGCCCATGTACTCCTTCGCCCCTTAGACTATGTATACTCCCCCTCCACCTACGTTTCAGGGTTAGCATTGGTTTAGCTCATTTCAGAGATAGAGAATTGCTCATCCACATCGGATCTACTCCACGAGAGAGGCCGCGGCCTCTACGGAGAAGATCCCTTTGGATTCAAGACCTTCTTGCGGAGAAGATCATCAAGACCCCCTCTTGGGCGGCCCCATCAAGACCTCCTCACGGAGAAGACCGTTACCTTTTGTATCGTGTATCTTCTCTTATGTACTCGAGGATCTAGCACATGTGTGACTATTTCCTGTTAGTTGAGTGATTCTCTCGTGTCTCCCCTCGTGATTTCCCTTGTTTTCCCCCTCATGTTCCTCGTGTTCTTCGCGGGATCCCATCCTTTCATGAAAGATCAGCCGTATAGGTTCCACCCTACATCAATTTGCGTAAGGATAGGTTTCCTAATTTGCGCAAATCAAAACTAATGTCACGTGCTGATGGTCCTTTTAAGGTGTTAGAGAAAATAAATGATAATGCATGTAAACTTGAGTTGCGCGCAGATTTTGGGATTGGTTCCACTTTTAACATTGTAGATTTGAAGCCTTATTTGGGTGAGGAAGGTGAGATTCCGTCAAGGACGACTTCATTTCAAGAAGGGTGGGATGATGAGGACATCAATACCATTGTTACAACCATAGCCCCTGTTCTCGTGGATTTGTCGCGGCAAATGTCCTAGTGTGAGGACTTGTCGTGAGGCCAACGCAATTAGGTAGTAGCTTGAAAGGGGTTGATTGGAATCAAGAGACGCAACACAAGACAAGGGTTTAGACAGCTTCGGGCCCCGGGAAACATCATCCGGTAATAACCCTACGTGATGTTTGTGGCTAGGTCTCATTATGCTCATGAGGGAGTCGCTATATAAGCCGGCTCCCCTTTGTTGTATCTAGCCTTAGCGATTATTTTCCTGTCCCTCTTGGGGTGCCCTGCTCCTCCTTATATATGTTGAAGGGGCGGGTTACATGACTAGTCCTAGTAGGATTAAGACTACAAGTGGAGTCCTAGTCTTGCTTCCTTTGTAGGAGAATATTCCTTATGCATTTCCTCTTAAGCCGGCCCACCATAACATGAGCCGGCCTTCTCGGCCTTGGGCCTAGTCCTCTATCTGACCCACCATCGGGGCCATCCGTGAGTCGCCAGGCTCATGAGTCGTCAGACAACTGAGCCGCCAGACTCGTGAGTCGCCAATCCTCCAGCGGGTTACCAATGAAACCCCAAGTCCCAGCTGGATCATATATCCGGTCGGGTCATACCGCAGGCTATATCCCCGACATTAGCCCCCGGTTTAATTTGGATTTATCCATGTTAAACTAATCCTGCAAAATAACACAAGAACAAATTTGACATGTTGTGCTCCGGGTTAACAGTTCTTGTAAGCCGGCAGCTGATCATACTTAAGTCATTGTTGTTTCCTCCTTCTGGAAAGTTCAGGTCAATAGACCAGCTTCATAATCAATTTGCTTGTAGAAGAAATATTGTAAATAAAGAGTCCGTTTGAGTCGGCCTTCAATGCTCTGACTTGACAAAAATATTGGTCTTCAAATATTCAAATGATATTCAGACGGCTTGAAAATGTAGAACTTGCTGAGCTATGATTTCCAGAATCACCGGGTTATAAAAACTGATGATTCTGGGTCATGACTGTTATAGACGCCGAGTCATGATTGTTGCTAACACCGGGTCACACAATTGATCTTCCTGGTTTTCTCAAACTGAGAATTTGAAGATGTTCCTCCTTTATATGCATATCACTTGTAGCCCCCAAGTCTTAAGAAGGGAGCATAGGAATAGCTTAAGACTTGCTTCAATATAAATATCACAACCTTGGAGAAATCCGGGTTGTTCATCTCAGTCACTAGTCATAAACTGAATATTCCACAGATGTAGCCCCCAAGTGCCGGGTTGTCATGCTTGCAGCAACCTGGGACTTGTAATTGCCTTATGCTTATAGAAACTTCCACTAGTGTAGCCCGCAAGGGCCGGGTCATTATGTAATAATAAGCAGCGACTTTGTAGATATGATTATGTAGACTCGAACAGCAACGTGTAGCCCCCAAGGGCCGGCTTGGTAAGATAATACTGAGTTGGTTCTTTATATATGCTTAATTTGAAAATAACATCATATGATGTGGCCTCCGTCGTAGGGCTTGAACCGACGTCCACAAGTTAAGAGCCTTGTGCTTTACCAACTAAGAAATGGACCCTTCAATATAATGGATTAAGGCTTGTGTACCTTGAATTTTTAACACGAGCAATTAGTAGCCCCCAAGGGCCGGCTCATTACGATGTGATGAGTCGGGTTTTCAACGAGGCAAGTAAAAAATGACTTTGCATTAGCCCCCAAGTGCCATGGTGCGTGCTGGAAGTGACATGGGACTTGCATATTTGATGTAATCTCAACTTGAAAAATGTAGCCCCCAAGTGTCGGGTCATAAGCCTGCAGCGACTCGGGACTATTCCTTCCATTGTAAAATAAATCATATTCATTGACGAAATAATAGCCATTGCGCTAAAGCGACTTTGAAAACCTCAATCATAACACTGGTTATTGATAACCGTAATAAAAATCCAGCCATGTTGGCTATTCAAGATTTGAAAAATATAATCCGATATGAAAACCTCAATCATTCAATATCATCATGAAAATCCAGCCAATTTTGGCTATGAAAGATGTGAATACCTTATCGGTTGACAAGTAAATCCGGAGTTTAAATACTCGGCGGCTCTTGGCCGATGGCGACTTAATGCACATTCATTATAAGCCGGAATTTTTATAACCCGATGGCTTATAGCCTTTGAGAAAATCCAGAATGGATAACCCTTTTGAAACATCAATTTTGATGATGAGCTTGAATTTATATGGCATAGTTCTGCAAATCCTGCACAGAGTTTAAACAACATATGCCCTGGCGACTTAACGTCAAAAGCCAGAGCGGGTAACAACCCAAACATAATATAGTCTTATGCAATTATGGAAAAGACTAGCATTAAGGCCATTCAAGCCTAAACATACTGGCAACTTAAAGTTAAAATCCAGGGCGGGTTATCAAACCTTGCATATTCATATAACCAGGAAAACATACATGTAGGATTGACTTATACTGCTGGCTTACATTGCCATACCTAGTGAAGGTAACAATCCAATGATTCATAAGCGCAAGATTCTGGAAGATTGTCTCAAATTGCCGGCTTACATGGCAACATCCAGTGAGGGTGTGAATCTCAAAGATTTATAAGCGCATAATTCCAATGGCGCAATCCAAAATATACTGGCGACTTAATGTCCAAAGCCAAGCCTGATTAATAAACTCCAGGTATGCTCAAATATGAGTTATATAGATGAAGGCTACATGGCCTGAATTGTCTCAAGCCATATGCTAATACGGCGTGAATATATGAATCCAGAAAACGCTCAGAAAGGATAACGAATAAAATCAAGAAAAACAAGGCTTTCATAGGCCGCCAAGCCTAAAGCTCCAAGGATTTCATGGACCGCCAAGCCACTGAGTTAACCTTTTACACTTTGTGAATCCGGCCTCACATGACCGTCGGTTTAATGTTGGCAAGTTCAGGGTCTATGTAAGATTGATTGTCAAGAGTTCGGCTTGTCATTCCGGGATTATCCGGGCAGAGTGGCAGTTTCTACAAAGCAGGATAACCCAGAAGGTTTTGGTGAATACACCTGGTGTTCCAAGCCAGCTCACGAGGGTAGTAACGCTATGTTCTCTTTGGTGAATACACCTATGTTTGAGCAGGAAGCCCCCACGTGCTTTGTAACCATGGCGTATGAGTCGGACCAAGAGGGATATTCACAGCTATGCTCACTGAGCAGGAAGCCCCCAAGTTGTTTGTGGCATTGAGCCGATCAAGAGGGATATTCACATATATGCTTCAAATATGAGCAGGAAGCCCCCAAGTGACCATAAGTGTGGCATTGAGCCGATCAATAGGGATATTCATAGCTATGCTTCAAATATGAGCAGGAAGCCCTCAAGTGACAATAAGTGTGGCATTGAGCCGATCAAGAGGGATATTCACAGCTATGCTCCAAATATGAGTTGGAAGCCCCCAAGTGACCATAAGTGTGGCATTGAGCCGATTAAGAGAGATATTAACAGCTATGCTTCAAATATGAGCAGGAAGCCCCCAAGTGACCATAAGTGTGGCATTGAGCCGATCAAGAGGGATTTTGAACAGGAATCCTTCTTGTTAAGCCGGGAATACCACTGACATCCTTTAAATAATTTGGCGTACACCCTTTGCGACACCTTTGTAATAAATAATGATCCTGCAAAGAAATACCACTGACCAAAGTAATTGTTTTTTATGAAAACAATATGTATTAATAAGATAAACTTGGATGGATATCACCTGATTTGTTCGGACAGCAGATGATCTGTATGCAGAATCTTTGCACGTAGTAGTGGTAGTGCTCCATATGCTTTTTGGACTGATGCAGTACTTGTAACAGTACTTTGAATGTAATACTGATACTGTAGTTTTTTTATATAGTCTGAATGCTTAACGTGGGACTTAGCCGGCTGGATAACCAATCTTCTCGTCAAGTGGGCATGATCTCTCCTCCGTTGCTTTTGCTAGGTCCTTGCGCACTGAACTTTATGCAGAGCTGAACCTGGCGCCTCGTCGTGAGGTGAGCGGACGGTGACGGGCTGGTTACAACCTCAGTGCTAGAGACAGAGGTGAGAGGCCAGCTTGGAAGGCGTGAGGCCCGTAGAAGCGAGGCAGAAACAATCAGCTTGGTGGAAGCGGCGACCCTGAGTTGAGGCCACGGTGAGCAGAACAATCCTGCAACAGAGATGAAGGCAGGGGCACCGCAGCATGGTAGTGCCAGCAGTGATGGGGCGGATGATGAGGCCGCCTGGCCGGGGCGTCTCAAGGCGCGGTTCAGACGACAGGCGCGTGTCCGGCGTGCACGAGACAAACGGTGGCTTTGCGGATGACGTTTGTGGCCATGGCCTAAAATGACCGCGCGCGAGCGACAGCGGAAGCGGCGGCTGAAGGCCGCAGGCGGGAGCTCGCATGGGAGTGAGGGCGGCTCGATGTGTGCTTGACGCGAGCATTGGGCACCTGGCAGGGCAGCTCCCGGGTGCTGAGGTAGTTGGTCGGCGAGGCAAGGCCGCAACTGCGGTGGGTCATAATGGTGGCGGAGTCAGCTGAAGTGGCTCGGCAGCTTAATGCGCGTCCGCGGGCTCGGCGGCTCAGGAAAAGGCCCGACAGCGAAGGCGACTTGATGACTGACGAGTAGCTCATTGCGACGGAGACTTCGGCGGAACGAGCAGCTCGGCGCAGGACGAACCCACGGCTAGATGTTGGTGGAGACAAACTGCAGAGGCGAGCCCGTAACCACGGAGACGGGCGGACCGGTGCATCGGCCGCAGCTAGAGTGTCAGCAGACGGCGACTTAGCCCTGGCCGTGAGAGAAGGCAGTGCTCGGCCACTGCGGAGCAGGCGGCTCGACGAGGCAAGCGTTGTTGGAGCAACTCGTCGGCCACGAAAACAGGTCGGTGATGGAGACTCAGACCGGAGACGAGGCGCGACTGCCACTCGGTTGGGAGACAAGGCACGATGGCGACTCGGACGGGAAGGCGGAGTCGAGACCAGCAATGGGTCGTGGGCATCTTTTCCGGGTTGTGGACTAGCAATGTTTTGATTTTAATCTCCGAAGCATACACGGGCTAGGACCTCCCATCGGGACCGAAGGAAACCAGCGATCCTCCTAGTAGTAGATTTTCTCCTGGTTGTCTAGTAGCGATCGGATAAAGTAGCAGCAGAAAACACGCCTGATCTCCTCGGGAGTAGACGTTGACTCGACGAAAAAACAGCTCTACCTGATTTTCTTGGTGGGTGTGATAACAGTCGTGCATAATAATCACTCATCCATTGCAGTAATTAGTGCGTCGGGTTGCATCAGAATGGATCATGTCACGTGCTAATCCGGATATATATATATATATATATATATATATACATACATATATATATTTATATGTATGTATGTATTCTTTCCTTGGTCGGGCTTGGCGACTTGCTATGGCGCAAACCGATGTAACCCTAGCTTCTCACGAATTCTTCTTCGTCTGATCAATCGCGAACTTCTCAATCCCTGGGGGAAATCCCTTCAAGAACTCAACACCACCATGCGAAGGCCCCACGGTGGGCGCCAACTGTCGTGGATTTGTCACGGCAGATGTCCTAGTGTGAGGACTTGTCGTGAGGCCAACGCAATTAGGTAGTAGCTTGAACGGGGTTGATTGGAATCGAGAGACGCAACACAAGACAAGGGTTTAGACAGCTTCGGGCCCCGGAAAACATCATCCGGTAATAACCCTACGCGTTGTTTGTGGCTAGGTCTCATTATACTCATGAGGGAGTCGTCGCATAAGCCGGCTCCCCTTTGTTGTATCTAGCCTTAGCGATTATTTTCATGTCCCTCTTAGGGTGCCCTGCCCCTCCTTATATATGTTGAAAGGGCGGATTACATGACTAGTCCTAGTAGGATTAAGATTACAAGTGGAGTCCTAGTCTTGCTTCCTTTGTAGGAGAATATTCCTTATGCCTTTCCTCTTAAGTCGGCCCACCATAACATTAGCCGGCCTTCTGAGCCTTGAGCCTAGTCCTCTATCTGACCTACCGTCGGGGCCATCCGTGAGTCGCCAGGCTCATGAGACGTCAGACAAGTGAGCCGCTAGACTCGTGAGTTGCCAATCCTCTGGCGGGTTACCAATGAAACGCCAAGTCCCAGTCAGGTCATATATCCGGCCGGGTCATACCGCGGGGTATATCCTCGACACCTGCTGCTATACATACTGGACCAATTATTAGAGCTCGCACACGCCAATTGAATTACAAGGTACTTTCGTTTCTTGGTAACAATTCTAATGTTTATAAGAATATGATGCTGACTAAATTGGATACATGTGTGTTGATTACTAATTAAGGGCCTAGAATGGACAAGAGAGATGAACACTGGAGCAGGATCAAGCATGGAGATGAAGGCGCGTGCGAAGGGAACCAGGACGGCGTTTCTAGTGCAGATTTCAGCACCTTGAATCCTCCTTGATGACATACAAGGACATGGACGAAATAAAAGATGCCATTTCATGAATTTTTTCCATAGCTTAATATAGGTGTTGCGCCACATTATTTTCAGGCCAGGCCCATGTAATTTCGAAATACTACTTATAGGCTATTTTTTAGAGTTCGTATTGTAGGGGAAATGACTCAGGAGGTGTATTAATCCCACCCTGCCAAGGGCGACGAAACCCTCTCTCTTTGCCCCTACAAAACAACCCTTAAGGCACTGTTTAGACTTTGGGTTTTGTTTAGATTAAAGTTCACCATAGCTGCAACTCGCATACTTCATTTGTGTTCAACGCCCAGACAAAGACGTCACAAAACCCCACTTTGATCAATAAAGCTTTCCTCTTAAATTCGCAATATACATATTGCAATATCAGTTTCTTGCTTGTTCTTCGTTTGTCTACAGGAAATATCCCTTCATTTTCAGGTTGATCGTACTCTGACATGGTCAATAACCTCTCGAAGTTGGTTTAGCGATTGTAAGGCGCAACGTCTTCGCATGTTCGTAGTCGGATCGTCAAAGTCGACTTCCTCCAAAACGATAGCTACCATCTCATCAAAAGGCGGGACACCTTTGCCTCTATTAGAATCCATCTTGGCATCGATGAAGTTTTTCATGGCATGAAACTCGTCGTTGTTGTTGTCTACCAAAGTAGATGTGTCATCCCTATACATCATGGCACTAGTGCAAGTAGTAAGTGGCTAAAGGGAAAGAACAATATCAAGTTGTCGTCTCGGCTCCGTGGATGACAAGGATCGAAGATGTCCAATGGGGAAATCAACTTTTATCCAGCATCTTCCTAAAACATTATCCATGATATTTACTTACTACAAGTATTTCCTATAATTTACCTGGTTAATTTAATAATGTGATACTTGAATGGGTTGGTTCAATTCCAATGTTTGGTTGGGATAATTAGGTGGAACGGAATGGTTACATTTCAGTGTTAGGTCATGGGAATGGGACGGAATGAATTTGGTTAAACTCCGTCTCTGAATGTTAAATGGTAAGATCTTCCACTGAGATTACCTTTGTGAATTACCTCATAGAACTGGAACAATATTGTAGCGCCCAAGATGTGATTCTATCCCAATCACGTGATGAATTCATGATCGGGGCACAATCGCATTTTGAGCGCATAACAAGGTGGATATCATTACAACATACCATGTACCGAATAGATAAGAATACAAGATAAAGGATTACACTCGCCACAAGCTACAGCATGAATACATCAATACATAGCAACCATCATACAGAAGAGCAGGATCCGACTATAGATGAAATCAAACAAAAAATAAGAACGACATCCACCCTGCTAATCCCAGGTTCCCGACCCGGAACCTACCCCTTGATCGAAGAAGAAGAAGAAGAAGAAGCAGAAGAAGAACTCCAAAAGCAATCAAGCATCCCTCTCACATCAAAGCATTGCTTTACATGTACTTGTGATAGAGGGAAGGGTGTCCCGATGTTTCGATGAGATAGCTATCGTTTTTTGTGGAAGTTGACCTTGACGATCCGACTACGAACATGCAAGACGGCGCGCCTTAGCAATCGCTAAACCAGCTTCCGAGGGGTTATTGACCACACCGAAGCACAATCAACCTGACCACGAGGGTCTATTTCCTGCAAGCAAACGAAGAACAAGCAAGAAACTAAGATTGCAAACTGGATATTGTGAATATAAGATGAAAGCTTTATTGATCAAGGTGGGGTTCTGTGACGTCTTTGTTTGGTTGTTGAACATAAATGAAGTATGCGAAGTTGCAGCTATGGCGAACTTTTAATCTAAAAAAAAACAAAGTCTAAATGACACCCTTAGGGCTGTATATATGGAGGAAGAGGGGGGATTTCGTGGCCCTTGGAAGAGGAGTCCGAAAGCAACCCTAACTCTTGTCCATGCCAGGCCCTTCATTTGTAAGAAAAACAAATGTATCCAATTTAGGCGGCATCATATTCTCATGAACATTAGAATCATTACCAACAAATGAATGTACCTGATAATTTAATTGGCATGCGCGGGCTCTAGTAATTGGTCCAGTATATGTAGCGGTAGGGGCTGTGGGTGTAACAATGGTATTGATGTCCTCATCATCCTCTCCTTCTTGAAATGAAGTCGTCCTTGGCGGAATCTCATCTTCCTCACCCAAATAAGGCTTCAAATCTGCAATGTTAAAAGTGGGACTAACCCCAAAATCTGTAGGCAGCTCAAGTTTATATGCATTATCATTTATTTTCTCTAACACCTTAAATGGACCATCAGCATGTGGCATTAGCTTTGATTTGCAAAAATCAGGAAATCTATCCTTACGCAAATGTAACCAAACAAGATCTCTAGGTGCAAAGTCAACACGTTTTCTACCCTTATCTCCGGCAAGTTTATATTTAGCATTCATACGCTCAATGTTCTCCTTAGTTAGCTCATCCATTTTTAAGATCAAATCAGCACGTTGTTTAGCATCAAAATTATCCTTCTCCAAAGATGGAAGAGGCAACAAATCAATGGGTGCACGAGGAAGGAAACCATACACAATCTCAAAATGGCACATCTTAGTAGTAGAATGCAATGAAAGATTATAAGCAAATTCAACATGAGGCAAGCATTCTTCCCACATTTTCTTATTATTCTTCAAAACTGCCCTAAGCATAGTAGACAATGTTCTATTGACTACTTCAGTTTGTTCATCAGTTTGGGATGACATATAGTACTAAAAAGCAGTTTAGTCCCCAACTTATCCCATAAACATCTCCAAAAGTGGCTAAGAAATTTAGTATCACGTTCTGAAACAATAGTATTTGGCACACCATGTGATGAGGACATCAATACCATTGTTCCACCCACAGCCCCTGCCGCTATACATACTGGACCAATTACTAGAGCTCTCGCACGCCAATTGAATTATCAGGTACTTTCGTTTCTCGGTAACGATTCTAATGCTCATGAGAATATGATGCTGCCTAAATTGGATACATTTGTTTTGCTTACAAATGAAGGGCCTAGCTTGGACAAGAAAGATGAACCTTGGAGCAAGTTCAAGATGTGCTAAACAGATTTGAAGAGGCCATGGAGAAGATACATGGCATGGAAAAGACGTTCGAAACAAAGCTCGATAACAAGTTTAATGAATTGCTCGCACGTCTTCCACCACCACCACCAGCTGCCCCTAATG
>NC_041384.1:319839980-319840208 GCF_002162155.2 Triticum dicoccoides
ACAACAACAACAACAACAACAACAACAACAACAACAACAACAACAACAACAACAACAACAACAACAACAACAACAACAACAACAACAACAACAACAACAACAACAACAACAACAACAACAACAACAACAACAACAACAACAACAACAACAACAACAACAACAACAACAACAACAACAACAACAACAACAACAACAACAACAACAACAACAGCAGCAACAGCAACAACA
>NC_041384.1:319842103-319872073 GCF_002162155.2 Triticum dicoccoides
AACAACAACAACAACAACAACAACAACAACAACAACAACAACAACAACAACAACAACAACAACAACAACAACAACAACAACAACAACAACAACAACAACAACAACAACAACAACAACAACAACAACAACAACAACAACAACAACAACAACAACAACAACAACAACAACAACAACAACAACAACAACAACAACAACAACAACAACAACAACAACAACAACAACAACAACAACAACAACAACAACAACAACAACAACAACAACGTCGCTTTCCAAATCAAGTGGGACGAGCACAGCGCGTTCCCATTGACCCTGGGAAAATTTTGGTGCCGCTGTTGATGCTTCTGTCGCTCCTGCTGCTACTGCAGAGGTGGAGGACCATTACGAGGATGAGGTTGATCAAAATTAGAACTACGTGCAACCACCAGCACCACCACCACCAGGTCGTCCTCAGGTATATTATCGCAACGGTAGGGCTGCACCACCATATGAGGTACGAGATCATGACCATCTTCCTGAATATTCCACCATTTGAAGGTAGATATGTTCCTCATATATATCTTACTTGGGAGTTAGAAACTGAACAATGTTTTACATGTTTACAATATACTGAGGAGAGACATGTTCTTGCTGCTGTTTGTGCTTTCACTAGCTTCGCATGTGTTTGGTGGTCTGAACATTGTAGATTATATCCTATTCCAACTACTTGGGCTGCATTGAAAACTGCTATGCGTACTCGTTGGGTTCCACCATATTATCAACATGAATTCCTTCAAAAATTGCAGCGTTTAAGACAAGGAAACAAATCGGTAGAAGAATATTATCAGGAATTACAAACTGGCATGATTAGATGTGGTATTGTTGAGGAGAGTGAAGCTATGCTTGCACGTTTTATGGGTGGATTAAATAGAGAGATTCAGACCATTCTAGAGTATAAGGAGTATACTAATATCACTCGTTTATTCCATCTTGATTGTAAAGCTGAACATGTGTAAGTGCATCTAGTGACCCTTAGTGATTTTGGTGTATTGAAGACTTATAGGTTAAGGGACTAATGCATTTGTGAGTGTACACAGGTCTATAAGTATATGAGGAGTTTGATATTTACAGAGAAAGTCGACCCCTAAAAATGAAGTTCTTCGACTGAAGACTTTGGATTTCTGAAGACTTTCTGAAGACTTTGAAAGTGAAGAAATTGGTCTGACCTTGAAGACTTGGTATTCATTCGAGGAACATGAAGCGTGAAGACTTTTGTTTTCGTAGTTTCATTTTCTCTTTCTTGAGTCATAGGAAACACCGTACTGTTAAAGGGGGTCGAGGAAATACTAAGGAAAATTTTCCATGTGATGCTCAACTCAAAATCCTACACCTACCAATTCCTTCGGGTGAAGCCATCGGAAATCTCATACAGTTCAGTCAATTTCTTCAGTGACAGAGACGAAGTTCTTCTTGTCTCTGAGGAGTTTGTTCTGACTGAGGAGTTAGGAATTCGCCAGTGCGGATTGCCTACACAGTGAGGATCATGATAGCCCTGAGAATTTTGCTACTCAAAATTCCGACCGTTGTTGTGCTATGCGCCAGCTGTCCCAAAATATCTATCCACCTAACGGTCATATCATTGAAGGGCATTTATGTCTTATCATGTCAGGCTGCTCCCTAGGCTATAAATAGCCGCCCCCTACAACCACTAGCTGGTTGGCTGCTCCGAGAGAAACTGACACTTGTCATTTGAGAGCAACCCATCCTCTGAGGACTTTGAGCGAAAATCATCAAGTGAGGAAAAACTAAAAACCCAAACCCAAACACCTACAAACCCCAAGTGATTGAGCATCACTGAAGAGATTGATCCTGCGTGGATCCAATGCTTGTTACCTTTGAAGAATGTGCTTCTTCTAGACGGTTAGGCGTCATGGTCTAGAGCATCCAAGAGGAATTGTGGATCGCTGAGTGACCGAGTTTGTGAAGGTTTGGAAGTCGCCTGAAGACTTACCACGAGTGATTGGGCGAGGTCTGTGTGACCTTGGCTCAAGGAGAATATGGTGAGGACTGGGTGTCCTGAGCTGCGTGTTCAGGACTGGGTGTCCGGGACTGTGTGTCCTCGAGTTTAAATACTCAGCCGCTCCAACCAGACGTACAACTGAGACAGCAGTTGGAACTGGTCTACCAAATCATTGTCTTCACCAAGCTTACTGGTTCTATTTCCTAAACTCTTTCATTTCCTCATAATTGTGTTGTGAGCTTGTTCATATCTGTGTTTGAAGACTTTGACTGAAGACTTTCTCAATTTCCTCAGTTCAATTTCTTCAGTCTGTTTGTCTTCATCCTGTGTTATCCTGTGCTTACGCTTCCTGTACTCTACACCTGTCTTCATTTCATCATGATGACTATGCTTGTATTCTATTATGTTTACTTTTGAGTACTTATTCCACTGCTAGTAGTACTTCGCTAAGGAATTTCCTCACCGGCAAATTCCTTAGTGAAGAATTTCATACAAATCCCCTATTCACCCCCCCCCCCTCTAGTCGATATAACGCACTTTCAACATGAAGTGCAGGATCGACAGGCATTGGCGCGAACTAACTTTTCTGCAGGTCGATCTTCATCATGAACACCACGTGCATCCTCTACTTCCACTACACCAGCACCTCCATCAGGTGCCACCTCCAGCCGTGATACAAAAAAGCAGGCACAACCAGCACTATCTGCCAAGAGCACACCTGCTGGGCCTGCGTAGAGCTCTTCTTCTTCCATGGCATCAACAGGGCACACAAGTGATATTATTTGTCATCCTTGTAAGGGAAGAGGACATTTTGCGAGAGAATGCAAATCTCAGTGTGTGATGATTGCTACTGAGGATGGTGGGTATGAGTCCGCTAGTGACTATGATGAGGAGACTTTGGCTCTTATTACACATGAAGAACACGGTGGAGATGATTCTGATCATGAGATGCAATACATGGCTGCTGAAGATGCTGACAGGTATGAATGTTTAGTTGCTCAATGTGTTTTGAGTGTGCGGGTAACACAAGCTGAGCAAAATCAGAGGCATAATTTGTTCCATACAAAGGCGGTTGTGAAGGAACATTTTGTTCGCGTCATCATAGATGGAGGGAGCTGCAACAACTTGGCTAGCATGGAGATGGTGGAGAAGCTATCTCTCACCACAAGACCACATCCACATCCTTACTACATCCAATGGTTCAACAACAGTGGCAAGATTAAGGTAACACGTACTGTTCGTGTGCATTTTAGTATCTCAAAACAATCTCAAAATGGCACATCTTAGAAGTAGAATGCAATGAACGATTATAAGCAAATTCAATATGAGGCAAGCATTCTTCTCATATTTTCTTATTATTCTTCAAAACTGCCCTAAGCATAGTAGACAATATTCTATTGACTACTTCAGTTTGTCCATCAGTTTGGGGTGACATATAGTACTAAAAAGCAGTTTAGTCCCCAACTTAGCCCCTAAACATCTCCAAAAGTGGCTAAGAAATTTAGTATCATGATCCGAAACAATAGTATTTGGCACACCATGTGATTAGGACATCAATACCATTGTTACACCCACGGCCCCTGCTGCTATACATACTGGACCAATTACTAGAGCTCGCGCACGCCAATTGAACTATCAGATACTTTCATTTCTCGGTAACGATTCTAATGCTCGTGAGAATATGATGCTGCCTAAATTGGATACATTTGTTTTGCTTACAAATGAAGGGCCTAACTTGGACAAGAAAGATGAACCTTGGAGCAAGTTCAAGCTTGGAGATGATGGCATGCGCAAGGGGATCAAGAACGGAGTTACAAGTGATGATTTAAGGACTTTGAAGCCACCATGAGGAGTGCATGAAGCCTTGGACGAAATATACAAGATGCCACTTCATAAATTTTGTCTAGAGACTATTCTAGGTGATAGAGGCGAGGGTCCCGATCTTTCGATGAGATGATAACTATCGATTTGGTGGAGACGACTTTGATGATCCGACTACAAACGTGCACGACGTTGCGCCTTAGCAATCACTAAACCAATCTCCCGAGGTTACTGACGATGTTGGAAGCACGATCAGCCTGACCACGAAGATCTATTCCTACACGCAATCAAAGAACAAGCAACAATATGATACTATAATCTAAATATTGCGAATATAGATGAAGTATTGATAAAGGTGGGGATCTGAAAGCGGTCTTGGTCTGGTCGTTGGACACAAACGAAGTACACGAAGTTGCAATGGCTAACTTTTAACTAAACAAATCCCTAGGAAAAAGCTACTAGATGGATCTACTTATATAGTAGCAAGGGGTGGCGGCCAAGGAGGTGGAAGGACGTCCCAAGGCAGCCTAAAACTAACCCTAGGTCGTACAAGGCTCATGGGCCCAAGTGGAGGTGGTGCAACACCTTTGGACTTGTTGTTTGACTTGGATTCTGTGCAGCGTCAGATTGTTTCGTCAATATCTCAATGCTCCGGAAGAATTGGAAGGTGATTCCAAATGGGTTGGAAAGATCATGAAATCTACTTTCCAACAAAAAAAGAATCACCCAATTCGGAGTCTGTATGAAAAAGTTGTTGATGTTTGAGTCAGGTATGTCTTTGCAGTTCGAATCAAAATCCAGAACGTGAGAGACTTGGACTCTATCTTCTATTGGCCCAAAATTGACGTGAGAGGACTTTTTGAACAGAACCTAAACTTCTCCTTTTCCCTTATCTTCATATGTGGATTGTACAAATGTCCCATACACCTGCAATTAGACAAAACACAAAAGTGTGTGAAGTATTTTTGTTGTGGATAACATAAATAGATTATTGAATAGTTTGCACTGGAAATCACCTGACAAATATGCATGTATGCAATATTTTTGGTTGTATCCAAGGTAGTCATGTCCTCATCATCCTCCCCTTCTTGAAAACAAAGCCGTCCTCGGCGTTGCTTAATCTGAAATGTGGCTAACAAAAGAGACAAGGTGTACATGTTGTATATGTATATGTCATCCATTTTTACTTCCCTTAATTTTTGCACATATGACACATGTATACATGAGTAACTTTCATAGTTCATAAAATCTAAAGCGAAATAATTATCACAAGAAGTAGAAGGCATGAAAATATTGCAACTCAGTTTGCACATATAAGTGAAGCTCTTATTCATTTCAAAAGATTGACAATGTTCATCATTAAACCATCCCAACATTGGTGAATAAACCTTACTTGCATCAAATTTACATGCAAAAACATGCTTAAATAAGCAAACATGCAATAAGTCATTGGACATAGAATTGTCACCAAGAATAGGGGTCATATCAAAATGACTAAACATTGATTCTTTTGCATCAACAGTTAATTCAATGGGTGCACTCAAAATTGTTGGTATTTCAGTTATTTGATCACATGACACATTCATGACAGTAACAAGATTCTCTGAAATAGGCGGTGTGCTCAAATCAACAAGTAACTCAACACATGATGCATTCAAGTTAACTAGGCATGCATCATTCTCATGTGAAGTTATATCATCAATACATGTATTGTTACCTTGTCGCAAAGACATAGCTGCTGTAGGTACGGATGTTGACAATGTACCATACTCTTGAGATGATGTCGCGCTCACAATCCGAGGTGGGGCTGCTCTATTAGGTGCGACGGTGGTGAGCATGAACTGGAATAGTTGTTGTTGTAGTCACCCAATGCATCCTCATGTATCTGTCTCTCAAAGGTACAAGCGCGAACATACATACCAGTAATGCAACGAGGAATATACTGAAACCTTGCACGGATATCATGGTTCAAACCACCAAAAAATCTATTCATTGTATCATCCTCAGATTCTTCCATGTCACAATGTTGCATAAAAGATTTGAACTCTTGGTAGTAAGCATGAACAGTGTTGTTGCCTTGTTTAAATTGTTCAAATTTGCGAAGTAATTCACGACGATAGTAAGGAGGGAAAATTGTTGTCTCATTACATATTTCAAATCTTTCCAAGTTGTGGGTTGGTTATCAATGTTTTTCTTACAATGCACACTCCACCAAACAAAAGCAAAACCAGTAAATGCTCTAGTGGCAGCTCGCGCTCGCTCAAGTTCAGAAAAGTCATGGTGACTAAAAACTTATTCTACTTCAAGCTCCCAAGCTATATAAATAGCAGGATTAAATCTACCCTCAAATGACGGTAAAAAGATAACCTGGTCATGTGCTTGTGTGTGTTGTCCCAACTCTCGTGATGGTGAAGATGTGCCCGTCGTCCAAGAACTTCTATCTCCGGAACCTGTCATGATTAGTAGAAACAAGAAACAAAATTCAAGAATAATGTTCCTATGAACTACTAGGATGTGGTTGTAAAGTGCTCACAGTAAAGCAAATATCAATATCTTACAAGTTCTTACCATGCGGCAGGTGGTGACAGGCAACCAGCGGCGTCAAATAACTCCGAAGATTGTGTAAAGCGATTGTCAGGGGAATGTACGAATACACGGTGTAGAAATATGTGGAGCTGGGTTGGCTATATATGGTAGCAAAAGATTAGAAATAATCAATTCAGAGATGCAATGTTGAATAAACACTCAACGACGGTACTGTGCTGGTCCTAGGCTAGACCAGACTAGAGAAGCGAGCCTAGAACACTAATAAGGTCACGGTGTAGCACGACTAGCATCAATGAAGGATACTAAGTAGCTCTGGAGATCAAGATATAAGTGAAGATCACAACGGCAGTAAAAATAGTGATGTGAAATAACAGCCAAGCAAGATATATCAACAACTTTGTCTCCAACTTTCCTCTGGAAAAGTTTATGCCAATTTTTTGATAATTTTTTCAAGAATGGTATTGACTCAAGCTTTCAACTGCAAAAGGAATCACTCAATTCGGAGTTGATATGAGGAGTCAAAAAATTCGAAAACTGACGTGAAAAATTGGAATAAGCTGTGTTTGTGTACTTCGGAGAGCAAAAAGACCTATTTAGAAGCCGATTTTAAGGTGCCAAATATTGAAATAGCTTTTGCAACTATTTAGATGCGGCTCGTCGCTTGCTTTAATTTGAGTACTTGCAGAGCCAAAACAGACTTCGTATGAGAAAGTTATGTCTGTTTTACTAAACAGTGCACAAAACAGATTCCAATCCGAATTCAACTACGAGATTGAGTCTAGATAGATCCAATTTTTTCTCTCTCTCTCTTTTTGCACACTTTTTTCTTTTTCTTTTTCTTTCTTTTTTCTAACATTTTTTTATTTTTTTTCTCTCTTTTTTTTTCTCTCTCCCTCTTTCCAAAACAAACTAGATAAGATGCAGATTGGATCAAGCGAAGATGTGAACAATCTCAACTATGATTATGACAATGAATGGCGGGTAGCATGTGGTGGAAATTGATGGATGGGTGGTGGACAGCGGAAGGGATAACGATGCAGTGGCGGCGTGACAAATGTGAACAGAACTCGAAACTCTAAACGAACTAGACATTAAGACCAGCAACTCGACACGACGATGCAACCGATAATTCAACTATGCAAGCAATGAAAAGAAAAATTGCAAAGGCTCGGATTGGCTTGGACAAAGGATGAATAGATCTAACATTTTTTGTGGCTTTTTCTTGGACAATAGGTAAGAAAATAAATCTAATCTAGGAAAAACTAGAAATTCTCACCGAGCAACCTGAAAACGGATACCACTTGATAGAGGCGAGGGTCCCGATCTTTCGATCATATGACAACTACCGATTTGGTGGAGACGACTTTGACGATCCGACTACAAACGTGCACGATGTGGCGCCTTAGCAATCGCTAAACCAATCTCCCGAGGTTAGTGACGATGCTGGAAGCACGATCAGCCTGACCACGAAGGTCTATTCCTGCACGCAATCGATGAACAAGCAACAATATGATAATGTAATCTGAATATTGCGAATATAGATGAAGTATTGATAAAGGTGGGGATCCGAATGCGGTCTTGGTCTGGTCGTTGGACACAAACAAAGTACACGAAGTTGCAATGGCTAACTTTTAACTAAACAAATCCCTAGGAAAAATCTACTAGATGGATCTACTTATATAGGAGCAAGGGGTGGCGGCCAAGGAGGTGGAAGGACGTCCCAAGGCAGCCTAAAACTAACCCTAGGTCGTACAAGGCTCATGGGCCCAAGTGGAGGTGGTGCAACACCTTTGGACTTGTTGTATGACTCGGATTCTGTTGCAGCATCAGATTGTTTCGTCGATATCTCAATGCTCCGGACCAATTTGAAGGTGATTCCAAATGGGTTGGAAAGAGCACGAAATCTACTTTCCAACAAAAAAAGAATCACCCAATTCGGAGTCCGTATGAAAAAGTTGCTGATGTTTTGAGTCAGGTATGTCTCTACAGTCTGAATCAAAATCCAGAACGTGAGAGACTTGGACTCTATCTTCTCTTGGCCCAAAAGTGACGTGAGAGGACTTTTTGAACAGAACCTAAACTTCTCATTTTCCCTTATCTTCATATGTGGATTGTACAAATGTCCCATACACCTGCAATTAGACAAAACACAAAAGTGTGCGAAGTATTTTTGTTCTGAATAACATAAATAGATTATTGAATAGTTTGCACTAGAAATCACCTGACAAATATGCATGTATGCAATATTTTTGGTCGTATCCAAGGTAGTCATGTCCTCATCACTAGGTGTTGCGTCACCTTATTATTGGGCCATGCCCATGTATTTTCGAAATACTTAAGTATAGGCTATTTTTAGAGTCCGTATGTGTGGAGAAACAAGAGTTAGGGTTGGTTTCGGACCCCTCCTCCAAGGGCCACGAAATTCCCCCCTCTCTCCTCCATATATACAGCCCTTAGGGCATCATTTAGACTTTGGGTTTTGTTTAGATTAAAAGTTCGCCATAGCTGCAACTTCGCGTACTTCGTTTGTGTCCAACGACCAGACCAAGATGTCACAGAACCCCACCTTCATTAATAAGGCTTTCCTCTTTCATTCGCAATATCCAGATTGCAATCTCAGTTTCTTGCTTGTTCTTTGTTTGCTTGTAGGAAATAGACCCTCGTGGTCAGGTTGATCGTGCTCCAGCGTGGTCAATAACCCTCGGAAGTTGGTTTACCAGTTGCTAAGGCGCGACGTCTTCGCACGCTTGTAGTCGGATCGTCAAAGTTGACTCCCACAGAAAATGATATATATCTCATCGAAACATCGGGACACCTTCGCCTCTATCACCATGCAAGCGAATAATTTTTCGAAAGAACAAATCAGCAACATTAACAACATCATCGCTTTTATGGCATGGTATGAAGTGTGCCATTTTCGAGAATCTATCCACGAAAACAAATATGCTATCCCACCCCTTCTTTGTTCGAGGTAAACCTAAAACAAAGTCCATAGATATATCCTCCCAGGGAACAGTAGGTACATGCAAAGGCATATATAAACTATAAGGATTGAGTCGTGACTTAGCTTTTTGACATGTAGTGCAGCGAGCAACAAAACGGTCAACATCCCGTCTCATCTTTGGCCAAAAGAAATGTGTAGCAAGTATGTCCTCTATCTTCTTCACGTCAAAGTGTCCCATTAATCCTCCTCCATGCGCCTCCTGCAACAACAAAAGACGAACAAAGCTAGCTGGAATGCATAGCTTGTTAGCACGAAACACAAATCCATCGTTAATTATGAACTTGTTCCATGTTCTCCCTTCTTTACAATTCTGCAATACATCTTTAAATTCAGCATCATGCACATATTTATCTTTGATGGTCTCCAAACCAAATATTTTAAAGTCAAGTTGTGAAAGCATAATATAACGATGAGACAATGCATTAGCAATAACATTTTCTTTACCCTTCTTATGTTTAATGACATAAGTGAAAGTCTCAATGAATTCAACTCATTTAGCATGTCTACGGTTCAATTTTGCTTGACTTTTAATGTGTTTCAAAGATTCATGATCAGAATGTATAACAAATTCTTTGGGCCATAAATAATGTTGCCATGTTTCTAAGGTCCGAACAAGAGCATATAATTCTTTATCATAAGTGGAATAGTTTAGACTAGGCCTAGTCAATTTTTTAGAAAAGTATGCAACAGGTTTGCCATCTTGTAATAATACTCCTCCTAATCCAATTCCACTAGCATCACATTCAAGCTCAAAAGTCATATTGAAATCAGGAAGTTGGAGTAAAGGAGCATGTGTTAACTTATCTTTCAATACCGTGAAGGCTTCTGATGTGGAGCATCCCAAGGTCATCCCCATGGACGCACCTACACCTCCAACGACACCACTTGGACCAATGACACGAGCCTGAGCCAAGGCTATCGAAGATAAGGTGAACTCACTCCTCTCCGAACTTCCCCTTTCTATGCATGAGACATGGCTACTACCTAAGTCCGAGGTGTTGTGCATGATTAGGCACCAACAGGACCCTCCCGAAGACGCCCATGAAGATGTACAAGTCCCCAAGTCCACGGATGAGGAGAACCAATGAAAGGAGCCAAGAGCATCTCCCAGGCCCCGGACATCCGGCCAAGCCCCCGGACATCCGGCCCCTGGAGCGTCATCCACTACAACAGCTCAGCCGGCAGAAGCTACAGGCCCCGGACAGCCGGCCCCGACATCCCGGACATCCGGCCTCTCCCGAGCCCCTGGACATCCGGCCTCTCCCGAGCCCCCGGACATCCGGCCACCATCCCGGAAATCCGGCCCCTCCGAACCCGAGAGCAACAAAGGCCACCACTCCAGGCCGGACATCCGGCCTCCCCAGCCCAGACATTCGGCGTCGCCTGAAAGCCCGGACATCCGGCCCGACCAGCCCGGACGTCGGGCCTCCCTTGTCTGCGCACAGTGAAGGGCCGAGGCTTGTGTATCCCTTCTCCCCCTAGACTATATATACTCCACCTCGTCAATCTTTCTAGGGTTAGCATTGGTTTAGCTCATTTTAGAGATAGAGCATTGCTCATCCACATCGGATCTACTCCACGAGAGAGACCGCGACCTCTACGGAGAAGATCCCTTTGGATTCAAGACCTCCTTTTGGAGAAGAACTTCAAGACCTCCTCACAGAGAAGACCGGTTACCGTGTATCGTCCCTAGTTGATCGTGGATTGTGTATCTTACTTTATGTACTCGAGGATCTAGCACATGTGTGACTATTTCTTGTTGGTTGAGTGATTCTCTCGTGTTCCCCCTCGTTTCCACCCTCTTGTTCCTCGTGTTCTTCGCGGGATTCCGCTCCTTTCATGAAAGATTAGGCGATTAGGGTTCTACCCAACATCATCTTGGTATCTAGAGCCACGTTGATCACGATTTCGGAGCCTCCCCGTTGTGTTTCTAGCCTTGTTTTGTTGTTTTCGTCCCAAATCGAAAAATCCCCACCAAAAATAGCCCCGAATTTTTTTTGTGATTTGTTGGTGTGTTGAGATTTTGTTGGTTTGGACCCATGGATTTGCTTTGTTTTGAGTGGATCTAGCTTCCCATCCTTTTTCCCCCAATTTCCATCCACAAATTCCTCCGAATTTCGCCCGGATCTGACCTCTCCATGCGGTGTTCATCCCGTTCGTCCCCGGATCCAGAGCCCGAACATCCGGCCCGTCAAGCCCGGATATCCGGCCCCGGACATCCGGCCCCTGGCAGCAACATCTCCATCCACCGCCCCATTTTCCGTCCATTTTTCACCAAATTTTGTTCTGGTGCCCACCATATACCTTATATCCTTCCGCATACCTCCACCACTTCCGCATAGCCCAACCATTTTGGATCATTTCGCTCTCTGACACATTTGCTACTTCGAGGTTTGAGAATTTGAGTTGTGGTACCGTATCCTTTTATGTTTCGGCTATCTAGGTACGGTTCGACATCGACATCACCGCCGCTCATCTTCGCCACGGACGCGTCCTACATCATCACTGTCGTCCTACATCGTCATCAATAACGACCACCTCGACTACACCTTGGTATTCATGCCACCATTTTTACACCACACCGGAAGCAAGACCGGTAACCTCATCTTCGTATTGCACATATCACTCTTGCCATTACATTGATAGCCATCATAGCCTTACTCCTTTGCGTTTCTTACCCATCGAGACTAGCCATTGAGTATTGCTGGCAATGAGGCTTGTGCACATTAGTGATCATACTTCCCATAGCATACATACATCATTGTTGCGTATATTGGTATCAACTCTTGTGTCACAAAGTTGTCATCCCATACTCACTTGCTATCTTGGTTCGTCAAGCATTGCATGAGAAAAGAGCTCAAACATCAAAGAGCCAAACAAGCTTTTAAGCAAAGAGGAAAGATAAGCAAAGAGCTTTTAAGCCAGAACCATAGCATCATACAACATTAAGATTGTCATACTCGATCATCTTGGATCATATCATAGCAACACCTTGCATAGAGCATATTTGGGATAGAAGTCGTTGCATTTTTGCTAAGTGGGTTGTGCACAAGTTCTTGTATCCGCCAATTGTGCAATCGTGCTAGCGTCTCTCTAGTGTTGTGCAACAAGAGCATTTTTGTGGATTCCACATTTTGGCTCACCCTTGGTTGCACAACCCCACTTATCTTTTTGTGTGTGTGCTTCCGTGTACCTTATATGCTTGGTCTACTTGTTACATTGCATCTTGCGAATCTTTTCCAACATTATTGAAGCTCACTTACAATTGCATCAAATTTTGTGCCACCATCCTAACCAACCTCCACCAAAAGCTTTTACTTGTGTAGGTGTGAGAAACCAGCAAGAGCTACTACCAATTGTGCTATTTCCTTGTCCTACATTGGAGTGATCCTCGATCCACTTTCAACTTCGGTCAAGGTACATTTGGTACTCGTTCTTCTCTTTCTACCACTTGCATTTGTCTTGGAATGATGGATAGGACAAGTACTTCTACCAACCCTCTCTTCATGGAGCAAGACAACGACATGAACTCCTTCGTCACCAGGAGTCACCTCTTTGGTGCACAACGTGCTTTGCATCAAGAGCAACAAGCTATGAGTGAACGCATCGACAACCTTGCCACCGACTTGCGACTTTCTGAGCAACGTACAAGGGACTACTTCGACCACAAGCTCGATGATCACAAACAAAAGAATGATGCAAGGATGGACGAAATTCGTGCTTCGTTGCTCAACCGCTCGTCTTCCACTTCAAGAAGGAGCCGTTCAAGCCGCCACTTTGACTTCACCCTCTCCGGCTCAAGTACACCGACATCGAACACTCTTCGCCGAGCCGCACGCACCGATCGTCAAGCAAGCCTCAATCCCCTACGCGACACCGACTCTCAAGAGCGCCGACAACGTCAAACTCAAGAGGCCTTTGTGCTAGCATGAGAACAGTAACGACAACGCCAACATGGAGAGTCAGAGCAAGCACGTATACACCAAAATGCTCAAGATGTCGAGGCACAACGTCAAGAACAACAACTCCGTGACGCTCAAGCACTTGTGGCGCAACAAGCTCTATGCTATTCAAGTCGAGCCGTAGCCGACCGAAGCCGACAAGCCCGTGAACAAGAGGAAGCACTTCGCGAAGAAATTCAAGAACGAAGATTTCAAGCTCACGTGCATCATCAAGTTCCTCCTCGAGCTCGACAAGCTCCTCCACAAGCTCACCAAGAACAACAAGTCAATCCAGAGCATGAAGACATTGGAGATCCTCCATGACAAGAACAACATGACGATGACAACCCTCCGCGCCAAGAACACCACGAGTTGAACAATCATGAACAACATGGGCGTCATCATCCCCGACCCCCAGACAATGAAGAGCAACGTTATGGCAAGCTCAAGTTCACCACGCCCAAGTTTAACGGAAGCAACGATCCCGAAGAGTACCTTTCATGGGCATTGAAAGTTGACAAGATCTTCCGTTTGCACAGTTATGAAGAAGAGAAGAAGATCGTGATGGCATCCCTTGAGTTCCAAGACTATGTGCTCATTTGGTGGGAACAAATCATAGAGCGCCAAGAGGCAAGAGGTGAACCACCCATCACTACTTGGGCACAAATGAAGGATGTTATGAGAGCATGCTTCATACCTACCTACTACAACCGCGACCTCTTCAAGAAACTCCAACAACTCAAGCAAGGTACAAAGAGCGTTGAAGAATACTACAAGGAGATGGAGATTGCAATGATAAGAGTCAATGTCACGGAAGATGATGAGCAAACAATGGCACATTTCTTGAATGGACTCAATCATCCCATCAAGAAGATCGCCGACTTCCAACCATACTCAAATCTCATCGAGCTAGTGCACCAAGCTACCAAAGCGGAACGCCAAGTGCAAGATGATTTCAAGTATGCCAAGTTCTCATCCAAGTCCTACGGCTTCTCCAACAACCAAGCTTCAAAGACTCCAACACCGACTACAAAGCCTTCTACTACCAACATCGACAAGTCGACTTCCAAGAAAGCTTTGTCAACTACAAGTCATCCTACTACGAGCAACTTCAAGCCGAGAGCCTCATCATCATCAACCCCAACCGATCAGACCGTCAAGACGAGTTCCTTCAAGTGTTTCACTTGCGGAGGCCAAGGCCACAAGTCCTATGAGTGCACCAACAAGCAAACCATGGTCTTCAACGACAATGGCACTTATGACTCCATGAGTGAAGGTGAAATGGAAACCCTTGAGCAAGTCGCCATGCACCGCCAAGTGAACAATGAAGAAGAACAGGTCTTTTGCGATGAAGACTCAAGTCCCGCACTTGTTGTCTCCAAAGTCTTGACTCTCCAACATCACCAAGAAGAAGACCAACGATGCCACATATTCCACACCAAGGCCGGCATCAATGGATGATCCGTCAAAGTCATCATCGATGGAGGGAGTTGTCATAATCTCGCAAGTGAAGAACTTTGCTCCAAGCTAGAATTGCCCAAGACGAAGCATCCACATCCATACAACGTGCAATGGCTTAGTGACTCCGGCACCATCCAAGTAGAGCACCGAGTACAAGTCTCCTTCCAAATCGGCGCCTACGAAGACACCTTGGAGTGCGACGTTGTTCCAATGACCGTTTGTCATCTTCTCCTTGGACTTCTATGGCAATTTGATAGAGGAGTCGTCCACAACGGCCGAACTAACCACTACATATTCAAGATGAAGGGCAAGGAGTAAGTCCTCCGTCCAATGTCGCCAAGTCAAGTAATCGCCGACAAGCAAGCCACCCACCATGGAGATCATAGTGAGAGAGCGAGCCACCAAAAAGAGAGTGAGTGCCACAAGCCCAAATCGAGTGCCTCCACGATGACCGAAAACAATAACCTAGTTCTGTTTGCCACCAAACGTGAGATAAGAGAAGTGTGTGAGAACCCATCTGGTGTCCTACACTACGTCCTCGTGTGCAAGGACAATGCACCACAAACTAACACTTCTCACACTCTTCCTTTAGTGGTGTCTTCTCTTTTGCATGTCACCCATGCCCGCACCATTTTGCAAACTCTTAGAAAAGAGCACCTCTATGCTAATATGGAGAAATGCCTTTTTGGTGTTGATAAGCTCGTTTTCTTGGGTTTTGTTGTTTCTTCTAAGGGTGTTCATGTTGATGAGTCCAAGATCAATGCTATTAAGACTTGGCCGCAACCAACCAACTTGCATCAAGTGCGTAGTTTTCTTGGCCTTGCGGGTTTCTATCGCCGCTTTGTGAAGGATTTTAGCACCATTGCTTTGGCTTTGCATGCTTTGAGCAAGAAGAATGCGCCTTTTGTTTGGGGACCATCCCAAGATACCGCATTCAATGAGCTTAAGAATTTTCTTACTCATGCTCCCGTGCTTGCTTTACCCCACTTCGACAAGCCTTTTGAGATTCATTGCGATGCTAGTGGTAATGGCATAGGAGGTGTGTTAACGCAAGAGAAGCGCCCCATAGCTTACTTTAGTGAGAAACTTTCCGGAGCGCAACTCAATTATACCATCTATGACAAAGAGCTATATGCTTTAGTCCGTGTTTTGCATGAATGGGAACATTACCTTCGTCCCCATGAGTTTATCATTCACACCGATCATGAGACTCTCAAGTATCTTAAGGGACAAACCAAGTTGAACAAGCATCATGCTAAATGGAGTGAATTTATTGAGTCTTTTCCTTATGTCATCAAGTACATCAAGGGTATAGAAAACATTGTAGCGGATGCTCTTTCCCGCATATGCATGCTTGTTACACAACTTGGTTTAGATGTCATTGGCTTCGAGCATATCAAAGACTTGTATGAGCATGATGCAACTTTTGCTACTCCTTATGCCAAGTGTTTGTCGAATACATCTTGGGAACGCTATTACATCAAAGATGGATATCTTATGAGAGCTAACAAACTTTGCATCCCCGAGTCCTCTCTCCGTTTGTTGCTTTTGCAGGAATCTCATGGAGGAGGCTTAATAGGACATTTCAGACGCGACAAGACGTTCGCCATGCTCTCGAAGAACTACTTTTGGCCAAAGATGTTTCGGGACGTCAATCGTTTCACCAACTGATGCTCCACATGTCGCAAAGCTAAGTCCAAAGCTCAATCTCATGGCCTCAATATGCCTCCCCCAATTCCATAGCAACCATGGGAAGACATTAGCATGGACTTTGTACTTGGTTTGCCTAGGACTCAAAATGGAAAAGATTCCATATTTGTCATTGTCGACCGTTTCTCAAAAATGGCACATTTTATTCCTTGCAACAAGATAGACGATGCTTCACATGTTGCTAATCTCTTTTGTAGGGAAATATTGCGTCTACATGGAGTGCCAAAGACAATTGTCTCGGACTGTGATGTCAAGTTCCTAAGCTTCTTTTGGAAGACCCTATGCACCAAGCTCGGAATCAAGCTGCTTTTCTCCACGGCTTACCATCCTCAAACCGACGGCCAAACAGAGGTGACCAACCACACACTCTCCGCTCTACTTCGAGTACTCATCAGGAAGAACATCAAGGAGTGGGAGGAGTGCCTACCTATCGCCGAGTTCGCCTACAACCGAGCAAGACACTCAACAACCTGCAAGCCCCCCTTCGAGGTCGTCTACGGATTCAACCCATTGTCACCATTGGACATTCTTCCTCTATCACTCCAAGAGCACATCAATTTGGACGCAAGTGCACGAGCGACCCATCTCAAGAAGGTGCATGAGGATACAAGAAACACCATCGAGCGTCAAGTACAACGCCTTGCGACCAAGCTCAACATCAACAAGCACCCTATGATATTCAACATTGGAGACCTCGTGTGGCTACACCTTCGCAAGGAACGCTTTCCCCAAGAACGCAAGTCCAAACTTCGACCACGCGCGGATGGACCATTCAAGGTGCTTGCACGCTACAACAACAACGCATACAGGATCGACATCCCTCGTGACAAGTACTCCGTGAGCGACATCTTCAACATCAAAGCTCTCTCGCCCTACCAAGGTGATGAGGATTTTGATACGAGGACGGATCTTCCCCAAGGGAGGGGAGATGATGCGGAGCATCCCAAGGTCATCCCCATGGACGCACCTACACCTCCAACGACACCACTTGGACCAATGACACGAGCCCGAGCAAAGGCTATCGAAGATAAGGTGAACTCACTCCTCTCCGAACTTCCCCTTTCTATGCATGAGACATGGCTACTACCTAAGTCCGAGGTGTTGTGCATGATTAGGCACCAAGAGGACCCTCCCGAAGATGCGCATGAAGATGTACAAGTCCCCAAGTCCATGGATGAGGAGAACCAACGGAAGGATCCAAGAACATCTCCCAGGCCCTGGACATCCAGCCCCTGGAGCGTCATCCCCTATAGCAGCTCAGCCGCTAGAAGCTACAAGCCTTGGACATCCGGCCCCGACAGCACGGACATCCGGCCTCTCCCGAGCCCCCGGATATCTGGCCACCAGCCCAGAAATCCGGCCCCTCCGAAACCGAGAGCAACAAAGGCCACCACTCCAGGCAGGACATCCGGTCTCCCCAGCCCGGACATCCGGTGTCGCCTGAAAGCCCGGACATCCGGCCCGACTAGCCCAGACGTCCGGCCTCCCCTGTCTGCGCACATCGAAGGGCCAAGGCCCGTCTATCCCTTATCCCCTTAGACTATATATACTCCACCTCGTCCAACTTTCTAGGTTAGCATTGGTTTAGCTCATTTTAGAGATAGAGAATTGCTCATCCGCATCGGATCTACTCCATGAGATAGACCGCGGCCTCTACGGAGAAGATCCCTTTGGATTCAAGACCTCTTCACGGAGAAGACCGGTTACCGTGTATCGTCCCTAGTTGATCGTGGATCGTGTATCTTACTTTATGTACTCGAGGATCTAGCACATGTGCGACTATTTCTTGTTGGTTGAGTGATTCTCTCGTGTCCCCCCCCCCTTCCACCCTCTTGTTCCTCGTGTTCTTCGCGGGATTCTGCTCCTTTCGTGAAAGATCAGCCGATTAGGGTTCTACCCTACATCAGCTTCTTCATGTGTGGTACCCCAAACAAAAGGCACATCCTTCTTTGTAAGCTCATTGAGAGGTGCAGCAATGGTGCTGAAATCTCTCACAAAACGCCTATAGAATCCAGTGAGGCCAAGAAAACTCCTCACTTGTGTGACCGTTTTAGCTGTGGCCAACTCTCAATAGCTTCAATCTTGGCTTTATCAACTTCAATTCCCTATGGAGTAACAACATAGCCAAGAAAAGATACGCGGTCGATGCAAAAGGTGCACTTCCCAAGGTTACCAAAACAGACGTGCATCACGTAGAGCAATAAAATCAGCATGTAAATGTTCCAAATGTTCCTCCAAATATTTGCTATAAATCAATATATCATCAAAATAGACTACCACAAATCGTCCAATGAAAGCACATAAAACTTCGTTCATTAATCTCATGAAAGTACTAGGTGCATTAGTTAACCCAAAAGGCATGACTAACCACTCATATAATCCAAACTTAGTTTTAAATGATGTTTTCCATTCATCTCCCAATTTCATACGAATTTGATGGTATCCACTACGCAAATCAACTTTGGAGAATATTTTAGAGCCACTCAATTCATCAAGCATGTCATCTAGCCTGGGAATAGGATGACGATAACAAATAGTAATATTATTAATGCCTCTACAATCAACACACATACGTGATGTACCATCCTTTTTTGGCACTAATATAATAGGAACAGCACAAGGACTAAGAGATTCGTGTATATAACCTTTGTCGAGCAGCTTCTGTACTTGACGCATAATCTCCTTCGTCTCCTCTGGATTGGTACGGTATGGCACAAAGTTAGGCAGCGAAGCACCGGGAATTAAGTCAATCTGATGCTCAATCCCTCGAATAGGTGGTGATCCCGGTGGCACGTCTTGTGGAAAGACGTCAGCGAACTCCTGCAAAATGTTAGTGATAGCAGGAGAAAACAGGAAGGTACATCCTCGAAAGAAAATAACACCTCTTTGCACACAGATTTGCTGAAATCTAGATCATCAATATCAGATTTGGTGGCAAGTAAACATTCACTTTTCAATTTAATTTCAGAAGCAACACTAGATGGTTTATTATTAGGCTTCATTTGTAGCTCAAATTCTTTTGCCACAATGTGATTTTCACTCTTATTTTTCTCCTATTTTGCTTTATGAGCTCTATTAATATCATCTTTCAAAATGGAATCAGGAGTCATAGGAAGCAAAGTAATATTTTTATCCTTATGAACAAGAGTATACTTATTGTTTCTACCATGGTGTACAGAATTTTAATCAAATTGTCATGGGCTACCAAGTAATAAGGAACATGCTTGCATAGGTACCACATCACAATCCACATAATCAGCATATGTGGATATACTAAAATGCATATGAACAGTACGTGTTACCTTAACCTTGTCGATGTTGTTGAACCATTGGATGTAGTAAGGATGTGGATGTGGTCTTGTGGTGAGAGATAGCTTCTCCACCATCTCCATGCTAGCCAAGTTGTTGCAGCTCCCTCCATCTATGATGACGCGAACAGAATGTTCCTTCACAACTCCCTTTGTATGGAACAAATTATGCCTCTGATTTTGCTCAGCTTGGGTGGCCTGCACACTCAAAACACGTTGAGAAACTAAACATTCATACATGTCAGCGTCTTTAGGAGCCATGTATTGCGTCTCATAATCAGAATCATCTCCACCTGTTCTTCACTTGTAATAAGAGCCAAAGTCTCCCTTTCATAGTCACTAGCAGACTCATACCCACCATCCTTAGTAACAATCAGAACACGTTTAGATGGGCATTCTCTCGCATAATGATCTCCACCCTTGCAACAACGACAAATAATATCATGTGTTTGCCCTGTTGATGCCATGGATGAAGAAGTGCTCTGTGCAGGCCCAGAAGGTGTGCTCTTGGCAGATAGTGGTGGTTGTGCCTGCTTTCTTGTATCACAATTGGAGGTGGCAGCTGACGAAGGTGCCGGTGTAGAAGAACGTGTGGAAGTAGAGGATGCACGCGGTGTCCATGATGAAGGTCGACCTGCAGAAAAGTTAGTCCGTGCCAATGCATGTCAATCCTGCACTTCACGTTCAGCTTTGCAAGCAAGATGGAATAAACGAGTGATATTATTATATTCCATATACTCTAAAATGGTCTAAATCTCTTTATTTAATCCACCCATAAAATGTGCAAGCATAGCTTCGTTATCCTCAACAATACCACATCTAATCATACCAGTTTGCAATTCCTGATAATATTCCTCTATAGAATTTTTTCCTTGTCTTAAACGCTGCAATTTTTGAAGCAATTCACGTTCATAATATGGTGGAACCCCACGAGTATGCATAGTAGTTTTCAAAGCAGCCCAAGTAGCTGGAATAGGATATAATCTACAATGTTCAGACCACCAAACAAAAGCAAAGCTAGTGAATTCACAAACAGCAGCAGCAACACGTCTATCCTCGGGATATTGTAAGCATGTGAAACGTTGTTCAGTTTCTAACTCCCAAGTAAGATAGACATCAGGAATATATCGACCCTCAAATGGTGGAATATTCAATTTCAATTTAGGAACATGGTCATAATCTCGTACCTGAGGTGGTGGTGCAGCCCTACCATTACGATTAAAGGCATGAGGACGACCTGGTGGTGGTGCTGGTGGTTGCACATAGTGCTGATTTTGATCAACCTCATCCTCGTAATCGCCCTCATAAACGTCCTCCTCAGCGGCGGCAGTAGGAGCCACTGAAGCATCAATAGTAGGTGCAGGGGCACCAGAATTTTGACCAGGCTCAAGGGGAACACGCAGTGCTCGTCCCACTTGATTCGGAAGGCGACGTTGTTGTTGTTGTTGTAAAGGTGCGATGGGTGCAGCCGGTGGTGGTGGTGGAAGACGCGTGAGCAATTCATTAAACTTGTTATCGAGCTTTGTTTCAAATGTCTTTTCAATGCCATCTATATTCTCCATGGCCTCTTCAAATTTGTTTAGCACATCTTGCACCCGTCCACTCATCATTTGCTGAAATTTATCATGTAGTTGTTTGTTCGTCATGTTCTCCCAATCAGCCTCATCAGCTGTGATCCTGACATGGTTAGCAGCAATAGAAACACACAAGAATATGATCCTACAGACTGCTAGGAAGTGGTGGTGGTGGTGGCGTGTCACAAATCCGTCAAGCGAATCTCAGATTCTTACCAGTTCTTACCCAGCAGCAGGTGGTGATCGGCAACCGTTGTGGTCAAAACTCTCAAAGCTTGGACAGAGCGATTACCAGGGAGAGTCAAACGCATGACATAGATGTATGTGGAGCTGGGAAGGTTTATGATATGTTAACAAAAATATCAACAATAATCAATTCAGAGATGCAAAGTTGAATAAACGCTCAACGACGGTACTGTGCTGGTCCTAGGCTAGACCATGCTAGAGACGCGAGCCTAGACTGTGCTGGTCCGCAACAAATTTTTTTCGAAAAAGTCTACAAATGGTCTAAAAAGTGCCTAGCCAGAATTTTATAGACTAGAACTGGAACTATTTTTCTACTGCGGGTAACACGGAAGTTCGGAATTCCTTCGCTGTCAGGACTCGGAGTATGGCATGATCTGGAAATCAAAAACAAAGCGACAAATACTGGACTCGGACTAGGACTGGTGGCGGAGATGAAACTGGTGGAAACTCGGACTGGTGGCGGATATATGTAGAGAGGTGGAACATGGACTGGTGGTGAATCTGTGATGAAGGTGGACTCAGATTAGCGTGATGGCGGTGGATATGTGGTATATAGTAGCGGTGATGACGATGGTGGGATATGGCAGCGGTGACGGCGATGGTGGTATATCGCAATGGTGATGACGATGGTGGTATATGGTAGCGGTGACGATGATGGTGCTATATGGCAGCGGAGATGACTATGGTGGTATATGGTAGTGGTGATGATGATGGTGCGGTGGCGGCGTGACAACTTGCGAACAAAACTCGAAACTCTAAAGGACTAGACCCTAAGACCAGCAACTTGACACGATGATGCAACCGCAAATTCAACAATACAAAACCCTAAAAAGGTTATGCAAAGGCTCAGATTGGTTCGGATATGATGAACTAACCCTAAAAAATTTTGGCTTTTTCGTGGACTATAGGTATGAAGAACAGACCCAACCTAAACTACGAAAAACTATAAAATCTCACCGAGCAACCTGGAAATCTGATACCACTTGATAGAGGGAAGAGTGTCCCGATGTTTCGATGAGATAGATATCATTTTCTGTGGGAGTTGACCTTGACGATCCGACTACGAATGTGCGAGACATCGTGCCGCTAAACCAACTTCCGAGGGGTTATTGACCACGCCGGAGCACGATCAACCTGACCACGAGGGTCTATTTCCTGCAAGCAAACGAAGAATAAGCAAGAAACTAAGATTGCAATGTGGATATTGCGAATATAAGATGAAAGCTTTATTGATCAAGGTGGGGTTCTGTGACGTCTTTGTCTAGTCGTTAAAAACAAACGAAGTACGCGAAGTTGCAGCTATGGCGAACTTTTAATCTAAATAAAACCCAAAGTCTAAACGACACCCTAAGGGTTGTATATATGGAGGAAGAGGGGGTAATTTCGTGGCCCTTGGAAGAGGGGTCTGAAACCAACCCTAACTCTTGTTTACCCACACATACAGTCTCTAAAAACAACCTATACTTAAGTATTTCGAAATTACATGGCCATGGCCCAATAATAAGGTGAAGTAGCACCTAGAATCGCCTCTGGACGAAATTTATGGAATGGCATCTTGTATATTTCGTCCAAGGCTTCATGCACTCCTTATGGTGGCTTCAAAGTCCTGAAATCATCACTTGTAACTCCGTTCTTGTTCCCCTTGTGCATGCCATCCTCTCCATGCTTGATCTTGCTCAAGTGTTCATCCCTCTTATCCATGCCAGACCCTTCATTTGTAAGCAAAACAAATGTATCCAATTTAGGCAGCATCATATTCTCATGAACATTAGAATCATTACCAAGAAACGAAAGTACCTGGTAATTTAATTGGTGGGCACAAGCTCTAGTGATGCGGAGCATCCCAAGGTCATCCCCATGGACCTACCATCGTCTCACCAAGTGCCTAGCGGACCCATGACACGAGCACGTGCAAGAGCTCTTGAAACCGAGGTGACATCTCTCCTCTCACATTTCCACTTTGATGCACATGAGACATGGCTACTACCTCATACGGACACTTTGTGCATACTCAGGTTTCATGGAGAAGCTAAGGAGCAAGGAGAAGAAGAGGAGGAAGATGGAGAAGAAGAAGAGCTGTGGAAGGAATCCCAGCCACCGGACGACCGGCCGGGACCGAACGTCCGGAGCCTGAAGCAACAGTCGAGCCCCAGCGAGCGGACGTCCAGTCCGGACCGGACGACCGGTGCCCCTGCACCAGAGCCAAACGAGCGGACGACCGACACCAACGGACGTCCGGCGACCGGATGACCGGCAGCCACCGGAAATCCGCTACACCAGCATCCGAGCCAGAATGAGCGGACGACCGACAGCCACCGGACGTCCGGCCACCCCCAAGCCACCGGACGTCCGGTCCCCAGCGGACGTCCGGCACCTGGCTATGTCCAGTTGCGGGCTGAGACCCATGTACCCCTTCACTTTGCCCCCCCCCCCCATTTGCACTAAGACTATAAATAGACCTCTCCCACCTCCTAGTTAGGGTCAACAAAGGATTATCTCATATTTCGTGTGAGAGCTTTGCTCATCCACTTGGTTACCTTCTCCTCGGAGATTCGAGCCTCCTACGGAGAAGATCCCCCAAGCGGATTCAAGACCCCTTTTAGGGAATAACTCAAGACCTCCTCACAGAGAAGATCGGTTATCGTGTATCGTCCGTTGTTGACTTTGGATCTTGTATCTCCTATTTAGTTTCAAGGATCTAGCACTTGTGTAATCATTCTTGTTGGTTTAGTGTTTCTCTTATGTTTCCACGTGATTTCCCTCATGTTCTTCGTGTTCATCACGGGATCCGCTCCTTTCGTGAAAGATCGGGCCACTAGGGTTCTACCCTACATCATCTTGGTATCAGAGCCATGTTGATCATGATTTCGAAGCCTCCCCGTTGTGTTGCTAGCCTAGTTTTTGTTGTTTTTGTCCCAAATTCGAAAATTCCCCACAAAAATAGCCCCAAAGTTTTTTTGTGATTTGTTGGTGTGTTGAAATTTTGTTGGATTTGATCCGTGGATTTGCTTTGTTTTGAGTGGATCTAGCTTTTCCCCCTTGTCTCCACCCTTTCCATCCACAAAATCCGACGCATTCGACGAATTTCCACATCTCCACCACGAACCCTAGCTGTTCATCCCGTGCCCAAATTTCGCCCAGGCACCGGATGTCCGACCCATACCGGACGTCCGACGATCGGACGATCGGCCCAGCCCGGACGTCCGATGAACCCTGACAAAACTGAATTTTTTCAGTTTTAGTCACCACCACCACCCAACATTTCTGCATATGCACTCCTACCACCTATACACCATCACCACTTCTGCATACCACCACCATTGCTTATCCGTTTCGCTCTCCGAACGTTTGCTACTTCGAGCTTTGAGAATTTGAGTTGCGGTTCCGTATCCTTTTGTGTTTCGGCTATCTAGGTACGGTTCGACATCAACTTCACTGTCGCTCATCTTCGCCACAGACGTGTCATCAACAACGACCACCTCGACTACATCTTGGTATTCGGTCCACCATTTTGACACCATACCATAAGCAAGAACGGTAACCTCGTCTTGGTATCGTGATGCATCATTCTTGCCATTACATTGATAGCCATCATAGCCTTACTCCTTTGCGTTGCTTACCCATTGAGACTAGCCATTGAGTATTGCGGGCAACGAGACTTGTGCACATTAGTGATCATACTTCCCATAGCATACATACATCATTGTTGCATATCTTGGTATTATCTCTTGTGTCACAAGGTTGTCATCGCATACACAATTGCTATCTTGGTTCATGAAGCATTGCATGAGAAAAGATCTCAAACATCAAAGAGACAAACAAGCTTTTAAGAAAAAAGGAAAGATAAGCAAAGAGCTTTTAAGCAAGAACCATAGCATCATACAACATTAAGATTGTCATACTCGATCATCTTGGATCATCGCATAGAAACACCTTGCATATAGCATACTTGGGATAGAAGTCGTTGCATTTTTGCTTAGTAGGTTATGCACAAGTTTTGTATCCGCCTATTGTGCAATCGTGCTAGCGTCTCTCTAGTGTTGTGCAACAAGAGCATTTTTGTGGATTCCACATTTTGGCTCATCCTTGGTTGCCCAACCCCACTTATCTCTATGTGTGTGTGTTTCCGTGTACATTACATTGCTTGGTCTACTTGTTACATTGCAATCTTGCGAATCTTTTCCAACATTATTGAAACTCACTTACAATTGCATCAAATTTTGTGCCACCATCCTAACCAAGCTCCACCATAAGCTTTTACTTGTCTAGGTGTGAGAAACCGACCAGAATTGGTACCAATTGTGCTATTTGCTTGTCCACATTGGAGTGATCATTGATCCACTTTCAACTTCGGTCAAGGTACATTTGGTATTCGTTCTTCTCTTTCTACCACTCAGATTGTGTATCTTGGAATAATGGATAGGCCAAGTACTTCTACCAACCCACTCTTCATTGAGCACGACGACGACATGAACTCTTACGTCACCAAGAGCCACCTCTTTGGTGCACAACGTGCTTTGCATCAAGAGCAACAAGCAATGAGTGAACGCATCGACAACCTCGCCTCAGACTTGCGACCCTCCGAGCAACATACAAGGGACTACTTCGACCACAAGCTCGACGATCACAAGTAAGAGAATGACGCAAGGATGGACGAAATTCGCGCTTTGTTGCTAAACCGCTCTTCTTCCACTTCATCTTCATCAAGAAGGACTCGCTCAAGTCGACACTCCGACTTCACCCTCTCCGGCTCAAGTACACCGACATCAAACACTCTACGTCGTGCCACGCGCAACGATCGTCAAGCAAGCCTCAATCCTCTACGCGACACCGACTCTCAAGAGCGCCGACAACGTCAAACCCAAGAGGCTTTTGCGCTAGCACAAGAATGGCAACGACAACGACAACATGAAGAGGAAGAGCGCGTGCGTCTACACCAAGTTGCACAAGATGCAGAGGCACAATGCCAAGAACAACAACTCCGTGAAGCTCAAGCACTTGAGGCGCAACAAGCCATCCAAGATTCAAGTCGAGTCGTAGCCAACCGAGGCCGACAAGCTCATGAACATGAAGAAGCACTTCGCGAAGAAATTGAAGAACGAATATTTCAAGCTTGCGTGCATCGTCAAGTTCCTCCTCGAGCTCGACAAGCTCCTCCACAAGCTTGCCAAGAAAATCAAGTTCATCAAGAGCATGACGACAATGGAAATCCTCCACGACAAGAACAACATGAGGTTGAGGTTGACAACCCTCCTCACCAAGAGCGACACGAGCTTGACAATCATCTACAACATGGGCATCATCATCCCCGACCCCAACACAATGAAGAGCAACGCTATGAAAAGCTCAAGTTCACCATGCCCAAGTTCAATGGAAGCAACGATCCCGAAGAGTACCTTTCATGGGCATTGAAGGTCGACAAAATCTTCCGTTTGCAAAACTATGAAGAAGAGAAGAAGATCGCGATGGCATCCCTTGAGTTCCAAGACTATGTCCTCATTTGGTGGGAACAAGTTATCAAGCGCTGAGAGGCAAGAGGTGAACCACCCATCACTACTTGGGTGCAAATGAAGGATGTCATGAGAGCACACTTTGTGCCTACCTACTACAACCGCGACCTCTTCAAGAAACTCCAACTACTCAAGCAAAGAACCAAGAGCGTTGAAGAGTACTACAAGGAGATGGAGATTGCCATGATACAAGCCAATGTCATGGAAGATGATGAGCAAACTATGGCATGTTTCTTGAACGGACTCAAGCATCCTATCAAGAAGATCGCCGACTTCCAACCATACTCGAACCTCATCGAGCTAGTGCATCAAGCTACCAAAGCGGAACGCCAAGTGCAAGATGATTTCAAGTATGCCAAGTTCTCATCCAAGTCATACGGTTTCTCCGACATCCAAGCTTCAACGACTACAACACCGTTTAGCAAGCCTTCTACTAGCAACATCCACAAGTCGAGTTCAAAGAAAGCTTCGTCAACTCCAAGTCATCCTCCTACTACGAGCAACTTCAAGCCGAGAGCTTCATCATCATCCAGTCCAAACGATGAGACCGTCAAGACGAGTTCCTTCAAATGCTTCACATGCGGAGGCCGAGGCCACAAGTCCTACGAGTGCACCAACAAGCGGACCATGATCCTCAACGACAACGAAACCTATGACTCAATGAGTGAAGGAGAAATGGACGCTCTTGAGCAAGTCGCCATGCACTGGCAAGTGAACGATGAAGAGGAACAAGTCTTTTGCGATGAAGATTCAAGTCCCGCTCTTGTTGTCTCCAAGGTCTTGACTCTCCAACATCACCAAGAAGAAGACCAAAGATGCCACATATTCCACACCAAGGCCGGCATCAACGGAAGATCCGTCAAGGTCATCATCAATGGAGGGAGTTGTCATAATCTCGCAAGTGAAGAACTTTGCTCCAAGCTCCAATTGCCCAAGACGAAGCACCCACATCCGTATAAAGTGCAATGGCTTAGCGACTCCGGCACTATCCAAGTTGAGCATCGAGTACAAGTCTCCTTCAAAATTGGTTCCTATGAAGACACTTTGGAGTGTGACGTTGTTCCAATGATCGTTTGCCACCTTCTCCTTGGACGCCCATGGAAATTTGCTAGAGGAGTCATCCACAATGGACGCATGAACCACTACATCTTCAAGATAAAAGGAAAGGAGTACATACTTCATCCCATGTCTCCAAGCCAAGTGATCGCCGACAAGCAAGCCACCCATCGTGGAGATAATAGTGAGAGAGCGAGCCACCAAAAAGAGAGTGAGCGCCACAAGCCCAAATCGAACACCTCCACGATGAGCAAAAAGAAGAACTTAGTCCTATTTGCCACCAAAAGTGAGATAAGAGGAGTGTGTGAGAACCCATCTAGTTTCCTACACTATGTCCTTTTGTGCAAGGACAATGCACCACAAGCTAACACCTCTCACACTCTTCCTCTAGTGTTGTCTTCTCTTTTGCAGGAATTTCAAGATGTTTTCCCCGACGAGCTACCTCCAGGACTACTCCACTACGAGGCATCGAACACCATTACCGAACAAAGCTCCCTACCACTTCAACCCCGTAGAAACCAAAGAAATACAAAGGCAAGTAAAACATCTCATAGACCATGGACATGTGCATGAAAGTTTGAGCCCTTGTGACATCCCGGTCATTCTTGTGCCAAAATGAGACGGTAGCTTTTGCATGTGCTCCGATTGTAGACCTATCAATGCTATCACTGTTTGTTATAGGTATCCCATTCCACGCCTTGATGATATGCTTGATGAACTTAGTGGTGCCACTATCTTTTCAAAAATTGGTCTTAAAAGTGGTTACTATCAAATCCGCATACAAGAGGTGATGAATGGAAAACCGCTTTCAATACCAAGTTTGTCTTGTATGAGTGGTTAGTCATGCCTATGGGTCTATCGGAAGCACCGGGTACTTTTATGCATCTTATGAATCATGTCTTTCGACCTTATATTGGTGTGTTTGTTGTGGTCTACTTCGATGATATCCTTGTTTTTAGCAAGTCTCTCAAAGAGCATGTCACCCATGTCCGAACCGTTTTACAAACTCTTCGGAAAGAGCATCTCTATGCTAATATGGAGAAATGCCTTTTTGGCATTGACAAACTCGTTTTCTTGGGTTTTGTTGTCTCTTCTAAGGGTGTTCATGTTGATGAGTCCAGGATCAATGCTATTAAGACTTGGCCCCAACCAACCAATTTGCAACAAGTGCGTAGCTTTCTTGGCCTTGCGGGTTTCTATCGTCGCTTTGTGAAAGATTTTAGCACCATTGCTTCGCCTTTGCATGCTTTGAGCAAGAAGAATACGCCTTTTGTTTGGGGACCATCCCAAGATAACGCTTTCAATGAGCTTAAGAATTTGCTTACACACTACTGGAATCAGCTACTTTGCCATCTGCCAGCTCTTTGCCGTCTGCTAGCAGACGGCAAAGAAGCTCTTTGCCATCAGCTACCCAAAAGCAGATGACAAAGAATTGGCTGATGGAAAAGACCTTTGCCATCAGCCAGTTCTTTGCTGTCCGCTAGCAGACGGCAAAGATTCTTTGTCGTCGGCTAGCAGACGGCAAAGAGGGAGGGGGGCCCACTGACGAGCTGCTTAAAAAAACTTAACGGCCACCCCTCTTTGCCGTCCGGATGGCAAAGGGGGGCGGACGGCAAAGATTTAACATATCTAACGTTAACGGCCGCGCCCCACCCCACCCCTCTCTCTCTCTGTTTCTCTCCCTGCTCTTCACACATGCGCCGCCGCCCCGTCGCCCCACCACCCTGTCGCCCCACCGGCCCCCCGCCCCGTCGCCACTGCCGCCCGGCGCCGTCTCCCCACCACCCGGCACCCCA
>NC_041384.1:319872091-319872674 GCF_002162155.2 Triticum dicoccoides
TACCTCTCCTCTGTTTTTCCTTTTTTCTGTTTTTTTAGTTTTAGGTTTATGTTTAGTTTAGATTTAGTTTTAGTTTTAGTTTTAGATTTAGTTTTAGGTTTAGGTTTAGTTTTAGGTTTAGATTTAGTTTTTCCCTTTTTTCTGTTTTTTTAGTTTTAGGTTTATGTCTAGATTAGATTTAGGTTTAGTTCAGTTTTAGGAAAGAAAAAGAAGAAGAAGAAAAAACAGGAGAGCAGGAGAAGAAGAAGAGGAAAAAGGAAAGGAAGAAGAAGAAGAGGAGGAGGAGAAGAAAAAAAGAAGAAGAGGAAGAAGAAGAAGAAGAAAAAAACATGAGAGGAGGAGAAGAAGAAGAGGAAAAAGGAAAGGAAGAAGAAGAAGAAGAAGAATAAGAAGAAGAAGGAAAAAAAGGAAGAAAAGGAAGAAGAGGAAGAAGAAGAAAAGGAAAAAAGAGGGAAAAAACCCGACCCGACACGGCACCCCGACCCGGCACCCCGACACGACACCCCGACCCCGACACCCCGACCCCGGCCCCGACACCGACACCCCGACCCCGAGCCTGACCCGACACCCCGACCCCGACACC
>NC_041384.1:319872741-319881858 GCF_002162155.2 Triticum dicoccoides
AAGAAGAAGAAGAAGAAGAAGAAGAAGAAGAAGAAGAAGAAGAAGAAGAAGAAGAAGAAGAAGAAGAAGAAGAAGAAGAAGAAGAAAAGAGGAGAGGAGGAGAAGAAGAAGAGGAAAAAGGAAAGGAAGAAGAAGAAGAGGAGGAGGAGAAGAAAAAAGAAGAAGAGGAAGAAGAAGAAGAAGAAAAAAGAGGAGAGGAGGAGAAGAAGAAGAGGAAAAAGGAAAGGAGGAAGAAGAAGAAGAAGGAAAAAAAGGAAGAAAAGGAAGAAAAGGAAGAAGAGGAAGAAGAAGAAAAGGAAAAAAGAGGGGGGAAAACCCGACCCGACCCGGCACCCCGACCCGGCACCCCGACCCGGCACCCCGACACGACACCTCGACCCCGACACTGAAGGAAATATGCCCTAGAGGCAATAATAAAGTTATTATTTATTTCCTTATATCATGATAAATGTTTATTATTCATGCTAGAATTGTATTAACCGGAAACATAATACATGTGTGAATACATAGACAAACAGAGTGTCACTAGTGTGCCTCTACTTGACTAGCTCGTTAATCAAAGATGGTTATGTTTCCTAACCATGAACAAAGAGTTGTTATTTGTTTAACGGGATCACATCATTAGGTGAATGATCTGATTGACATGACCCATTCCATTAGCTTAGCACCCGATCGTTTAGTATATTGCTATTGCTTTCTTCATGACTTATACATGTTCCTATGACTATGAGATTATGCAACTCCCGTTTGCCAGAGGAACACTTTGTGTGCTACCAAACGCCACAACGTAAATGGTGATTATAAAGGTACTCTATAGGTGTCTCCAAAGGTACATGTTGGGTTGGCGTATTTCGAGATTAGGATTTGTCACTCCGATTGTCGGAGAGGTATCTCTGGGCCCTCTCGGTAATGCACATCACATAAGCCTTGCAAGCATTGCAACTAATGAGTTAGTTGCGAGATGATGTATTATGGAACGAGTAAAGAGACTTGCTGGTAATGAGATTGAACTAGGTATTGAGATACCGACGATCGAATCTCGGGCAAGTAACATACCGATGACAAAGGGAACAACGTATCTTGTTATGCGGTCTGACCGATAAAGATCTTCGTAGAATATGTAGGAGCCAATATGAGCATCCAGGTTCCGCTATTGGTTATTGACCGGAGACGTGTCTCGGTCATGTCTACATTATTCTCGAACCCTTATGGTCCGCACGCTTAAGGTTTCGATGATAGTTATATTATGAGTTTATGAGTTTTGATGTACCGAAGTTAGTTCGGAGTCCCGGATGTGATCATGGACATGACGAGGAGTCTCGAAATGGTCGAGACATAAAGATTGATATATTGGACGGCTATATTCGGACACCGGAAGTATTCCGGGGAAGTTTCGGATAAAACCGGACCACCGGGGGTTACCGGAACCCCCCGGGGGGTTAATGGGCCTCATGGGCCTAGAGTGGAGAAGAGGAGGGGCTGCCAGGGCAGGCCGCGCGCCCCCTCTCCCCCTAGTCTGAATTGGACAAGGAGGGAGGGGCGGCGCCCCCCTCTCCTCTCTCCCTTCCTTCCCCCTCTCCTAATTGAACAAGGAAAGGGAGGGGAGTCCTACTCCCGGTAGGAGTAGGACTCCTCCTGCGTGCCTCCTACTAGGGCCGGCCGCACCCCCCCTTGGATCCTTTATATACGGAGGCAAGAGGCACCCCATAGACACAAGTTGATCCACGTGATAATATTCTTAGCCATGTGCGGTGCCCCCTTCCACCATAGTGCTCGATAATATTGTAGCGGTGCTTAGGCGAAGCCCTGCGATGGCAGTACATCAAGATCGTCACCACGCCGTCGTGCTGACGGAACTGTTCCCCGACACTTTGCTGGATCGGAGTCCGGGGATCGTCATCGAGTTGAACGTGTGCTAGAACTCGGAGGTGCCGTAGTTTCGGTGCTTGATCAGTCGGGCCGTGGAGACGTACGACTACATCAACCAAATGCTTCCTTTGTCGATCTACAAGGGTACGTAGATCACACTCTCCCCCTCTCGTTGCTATGCATCACCATGATCTTGCGTGTGCATAGGAAATTTTTTGAAATTACTACGTTCCCCAATAGTGGCATCTGAGCCTAGGTTTTATATGTTGATGTTATATGCACGAGTAGAACACAAGTGAGTTGTGGGTGATATAAGTCATACTGCTTACAAGCATGTCATACTTTGGTTCGGCGGTATTGTTGGACGAAGCGGCCCGGACCGACATTACGTGAACGCTTACGCGAGACCGGTTCTCCCGACGTGCTTTGCACATAGGTGGCTTGCGGGTGACAGTTTCTCCAACTTTAGTTGAACCGAGTGTGGCTACGCCCGGTCCTTGCGAAGGTTAAAACAGCACCAACTTGACAAACTATCGTTGTGGTTTTGATGCGTAGGTAAGATTGGTTCTTGCTTAAGCCCATAGCAGCCACGTAAAACTTGCAACAACAAAGTAGAGGACGTCTAACTTGTTTTTGCAGGGCATGTTGTGATGTGATATGGTCAAGACATGATGCTAAATTTTATTGTATGAGATGATCATGTTTTGTAACCGAGTTATCGGCAACTGGCAGGAGCCATATGGTTGTCGCTTTATTATATGCAATGCAATCGCGCTGTAATGCTTTACTTTATCACTAAGCGGTAGCGATAGTCATCGAAGCATAAGATTGGCGAGACGACAACGATGCTACGATGGAGATCAAGGTGTTGCGCCGGTGACGATGGTGATCACGACGGTGCTTCGGAGATGGAGATCACAAGCACAAGATGATGATGGCCATATCATATCACTTATATTGATTGCATGTGATGTTTATCTTTTATGCATTTTATCTTGCTTTGTTTGACGGTAGCATTATAAGATGATCTCTCACTAATTATCAAGAAGTGTTCTCCCTGAGTATGCACCGTTGCTAAAGTTCTTCGTGCTGAGACACCACGTGATGATCGGGTGTGTTAGGCTCTACGTTCAAATACAACGGGTGTAAAACAGTTGCACACGCGGAATACTCAGGTTATACTTGACGAGCCAAGCATATACAGATATGGCCTCGAAACACGGAGACTGAAAGGTCGAGCGTGAATCATATAGTAGATATGATCAACATAGTGATGTTCACCAATGAAACTACTCCATCTCACGTGATGATCGGACATGGTTTAGTTGATTTGGATCACGTAATCACTTAAGAGGATTAGAGGGATGTCTATCTAAGTGGGAGTTCTTTAAGTAAATTAATTGAACCTAAATTTATCATGAAACTTAGTACCTGATAGTATCTTGCTTGTTTATGCTTGATTGTAGATAGATGGCTCGTGCTGTTGTTCCGTTGAATTTTATTGCGTTCCTTGAGAAAGCAAAGTTGAAAGATGATGGTAGCAATTACACCGACTGGGTCCGTAACTTGAGGATTATCCTCATTGCTGCACAGAAGAATTACGTCCTGGCAGCACTGCTGGGTGCCAGGCCTGCTGCTGGAGCAACACCAGATGTTATGAACGTCTGGCAGAGCAAAGCTGATGACTACTCGATAGTTCAGTGTGCCATGCTTTACGGCTTAGAATCGGGACTTCAACGATGTTTTGAACGCCATGGAGCATATGAGATGTTCCAGGAGTTGAAGTTAATATTTCAAGCAAATGCCCAGATTGAGAGATACGAAGTCTCCAATAAGTTCTATAGCTGCAAGATGGAAGAGAACAGTTCTGTCAGTGAGCATATACTCAAAATGTCTGGGTATAATAATCACTTGATTCAATTGGGAGTTAATCTTCCAGATGATTGCATCATTGACAGAATTCTCCAATCACTGCCACCAAGCTACAAGAGCTTCGTGATGAACTATAATATGCAAGGGATGAATAAGACTATTCCCGAGCTCTTCGCAATGCTGAAAGCTGCGGAGGTAGAAATCAAGAAGGAGCATCAATTGTTGATGGTCAACAAGACCACTAGTTTCAAGAAAAAGGGCAAAGGGAAGAAGAAGGGGAACTTCAAAAAGAACAACAAGCAAGTTGCTACTCAAGAGAAGAAACCCAAACCTGGACCTAAGCCTGAAACTGAGTGCTTCTACTGCAAGCAGACTGGTCACTGGAAGCGAAACTGCCCCAAGTATTTGGCGGATAAGAAGGATGGCAAGGTGAACAAAGGTATATGTGATATACATGTTATTGATGTGTACCTTACTAATGCTCGTAGTAGCATCTGGGTATTTGATACTGGTTCTGTTGCTAATATTTGCAACTCGAAACAGGGACTCCGGATTAAGCGAAGATTGGCTAAGGACGAGGTGACGATGCGCGTGGGAAACGGTTCCAAAGTCGATATGATCGCAGTCGGCACGCTACCTCTATATCTACCTTCGGGATTAATATTAGACCTAAATAATTGTTATTTGGTGCCAGCGTTAAGCATGAACATTATATCTGGATCTTGTTTGATGCGAGACGGTTATTCATTTAAATCTGAGAATAACGGTTGTTCTATTTATATGAGTAATATCTTTTATGGTCATGCACCCTTAAAGAGTGGTCTATTTTTATTGAACCTCGATAGTTGTGACACACATATTCATAGTGTTGAAGCCAAAAGATGCAGAGTTGATAATGATAGTGCAACTTATTTGTGGCACTGCCGTTTGGGTCATATCGGTATAAAGCGCATGAAGAAACTCCATACTGATGGGCTTTTGGAACCACTTGATTATGAATCACTTAGTACTTGCGAACCGTGCCTTATGGGTAAGATGACAAAAACACCGTTCTCCGGTACTATGGAGAGAGCAACAGATTTGTTGGAAATCATACATACAGATGTATGTGGTCCGATGAACGTTGAGGCTCGTGGCAGATATCGTTATTTTCTCACCTTCACAGATGACTTAAGCAGATATGGGTATATCTACTTAATGAAACACAAGTCTGAAACATTTGAAAAGTTCAAAGAATTTCAGAGTGAAGTTGAAAATCATCGTAACAAGAAAATAAGATTCCTACGATCTGATCGTGGAGGAGAATATTTGAGTTACGAGTTTGGTGTACATTTGAAAAATTGTGGAATAGTTTCGCAACTCACGCCACGCGGAACACCACAGCGTAATGGTGTGTCCGAACGTCGTAATCGTACTTTACTAGATATGGTGCGATCTATGATGTCTCTTACTGATTTACCACTATCGTTTTGGGGATACGCTCTAGAGACGGCCGCATTCACGTTAAATAGGGCACCATCAAAATCCGTTGAGATGACACCTTATGAACTATGGTTTGGTAAGAAACCAAAGTTGTCGTTTCTGAAAGTTTGGGGCTGTGATGCTTATGTGAAAAAGCTTCAACCTGATAAGCTCGAACCCAAATCGGAGAAATGTGTCTTTATAGGATATCCAAAGGAGACTATTGGATACACCTTCTATCACAGATCCGAAGGCAAGACTTTTGTTGCTAAGTTCGGAAACTTTCTGGAGAAGGAGTTTCTCTCGAAAGAAGTGAGTGGGAGGAAAGTAGAACTTGATGAGGTAACTGTACCTGCTCCCTTATTGGAAAGTAGTGCATCACAGAAAACTGTTTCTGTGACACCTACACCAGTTAGTGAGGAAGCTAATGATGACGATCATGAAACTTCAGAACAAGATACTACTGAACCTCGTAGATCAACCAGAGTGAGATCCGCGCCAGAGTGGTACGTTAATCCTGTTCTGGAAGTCATGCTACTAGATCATGATGAACCTACGAACTATGAAGAAGCGATGGTGAGCCCAGATTCCGCAAAATGGCTTGAAGCCATGAAATCTGAGATGGGATCCATGTATGAGAACAAAGTATGGACTTTGGTTGACTTGCCCGATGATCGGCAAGCAATTGAGAATAAATGGATCTTCAAGAAGAAGACTGACGCTGACGGTAATATTACTGTCTACAAAGCTCTACTTGTCGCAAAAGGTTTTCGGCGAGTTCAAGGGATTGACTACGATGAGACCTTCTCACCCGTAGCGATGCTTAAGTCTGAACGAATCATGTTAGCAATTGTCGCATTTTATGATTATGAAATTTGGCAGATGGATGTCAAAACTGCATTCCTGAATGGATTTCTAGAAGAAGAGTTGTATATGATGCAACCAGAAGGTTTTATCGATCCAAAGGGAGCTAACAAAGTGTGCAAGCTCCAGCGATCCATTTATGGACTGGTGCAAGCCTCTCGGAGTTGGAATAAACGCTTTGATAGTGTGATCAAAGCATTTGGTTTTATACAGACTTTTGGAGAAGCCTGTATTTACAAGAAAGTGAGTGGGAGCTCTATAGCATTTCTGATATTATATGTGGATGACATATTACTAATTGGAAATGATATAGAATTTCTGGATAGCATAAAGGGATACTTGAATAAGAGTTTTTCAATGAAAGACCTCGGTGAAGCTGCTTACATATTAGGCATTAAGATCTATAGAGATAGATCAAGACGCTTAATTGGACTTTCACAAAGCACATACCTTGACAAAGTTTTGAAGAAGTTCAAAATGGATCAAGCAAAGAAAGGGTTCTTGCCTGTGTTACAAGGTGTGAAGTTGAGTAAGACTCAATGCCCGACCAATTCAGAAGATAGAGAGAAAATGAAAGATGTTCCCTATGCTTTAGCCATAGGCTCTATCATGTATGCAATGTTGTGTACCAGACCTGATGTGTGCCTTGCTATAAGTCTAGCAGGGAGGTACCAAAGTGATCCAGGAGTGGATCACTGGACAGCAGTCAAGAACATCCTGAAATACCTGAAAAGGACTAAGGATATGTTTCTCATTTATGGAGGTGACAAAGAGCTCATCGTAAAAGGTTATGTTGATGCAAGCTTTGACACTGATCCGGACGATTCTAAATCACAAACCGGATACGTGTTTACATTAAACGGTGGAGCTGTCAGTTGGTGCAGTTCTAAACAAAGCATTGTAGCGGGATCTACATGTGAAGCGGAGTACATAGTTGCTTCGGAAGCAGCAAATGAAGGAGTCTGGATGAAGGAGTTCATATCCGATCTAGGTGTCATACCTAGTGCATCGGGTCCAATGAAAATCTTTTGTGACAATACTGGTGCAATTGCCTTGGCAAAGGAATCCAGATTTCACAAGAGAACCAAGCACATCAAGATACGCTTCAATTCCATCCGGGATCTACTCCAGGTGGGAGACAAAGAGATATTCAAGATACATACGGATCTGAATGTTGCAGACCCGTTGACTAAGCCTCTTCCACGAGCAAAACATGATCAGCACCAAGGCTCCATGGATGTTAGAATCATTACTGTGTAATCTAGATTATTGACTCTAGTGCAAGTGGGAGACTGAAGGAAATATGCCCTAGAGGCAATAATAAAGTTATTATTTATTTCCTTATATCATGATAAATGTTTATTATTCATGCTAGAATTGTATTAACCGGAAACATAATACATGTGTGAATACATAGACAAACAGAGTGTCACTAGTATGCCTCTACTTGACTAGCTCGTTAATCAAAGATGGTTATGTTTCCTAACCATGAACAAAGAGTTGTTATTTGATTAACGGGATCACATCATTAGGTGAATGATCTGATTGACATGACCCATTCCATTAGCTTAGCACCCGATCGTTTAGTATGTTGCTATTGCTTTCTTCATGACTTATACATGTTCCTATGACTATGAGATTATGCAACTCCCGTTTGCCAGAGGAACACTTTGTGTGCTACCAAACGTCACAACGTAAATGGGTGATTATAAAGGTACTCTACAGGTGTCTCCAAAGGTACATGTTGGTTTGGCATATTTCGAGATTAGGATTTGTCACTCCGATTGTCGGAGAGGTATCTCTGGGCCCTCTCGGTAATGCACATCACATAAGCCTTGCAAGCATTGCAACTAATGAGTTAGTTGCGAGATGATGTATTACGGAACGAGTAAAGAGACTTGCCGGTAACGAGATTGAACTTGGTATTGAGATACCGACGATCGAATCTCGGGCAAGTAACATACCGATGACAAAGGGAACAACGTATGTTGTTATGCGGTCTGACCGATAAAGATCTTCGTAGAATATGTAGGAACCAATATGAGCATCCAGGTTCCGCTATTGGTTATTGACCGGAGACGTGTCTTGGTCATGTCTACATTATTCTCGAACCCGTAGGGTCCGCACGCTTAAGGTTTCGATGACAGTTATATTATGAGTTTATGAGTTTTGATGTACCGAAGTTAGTTCGGAGTCCCGGATGTGATCACGGACATGACGAGGAGTCTCGAAATGGTCGAGACATAAAGATTGATATATTGGACGGCTATATTCGGACACCGGAAGTGTTTCGGGGAAGTTTCGGATAAAATCGGAGCACCGGGGGGTTACCGGAACCCCCCGGGTGGTTAATGGGCCTCATGGGCCTAGAGTGGAGAAGAGGAGGGGCTGCCAGGGCAGGCCACGCGCCCCGTCTCCCCCTAGTCCGAATTGGACAAGGAGGGAGGGGCGGCGCCCCCCTCTCCTCTCTCCCTTCCTTCCCCCTCTCCTAATTGGACAAGGAAAGGGAGGGGAGTCCTACTCCCGGTAGGAGTAGGACTCCCCCTGCGCGCCTCCTACTAGGGCCGGCCGCACCCCCCTTGGATCCTTTATATACGGAGGCAAGAGGCACCCCATAGACACAAGTTGATCCACGTGATCATATTCTTAGCCGTGCGCGGTGCCCCCTTCCACCATAGTCCTCGATAATATTGTAGCGGTGCTTAGGCGAAGCCCTGCGACGGCAGTACATCAAGATCGTCACCACGCCGTCGTGCTGACGGGAACTCTTCCCCGACACTTTGCTGGATCAGAGTCCGGGGATCGTCATCGAGCTGAACGTGTGCTAGAACTCGGAGGTGCCGTAGTTTCGGTGCTTGATTGGTCAGGCCGTGGAGACGTACGACTACATCAATCAAACGCTTCCGTTGTCGATCTACAAGGGTACGTAGATCACACTCTCCCCCTCTCGTTGCTATGCATCACCATGATCTTGCGTGTGCATAGGAAAAATTTTGAAATTACTAGGTTCCCCAACAGACACCCCGACCCCGACCCCGACCCCGACACCCC
>NC_041384.1:319882276-319886561 GCF_002162155.2 Triticum dicoccoides
ACCCCGACCCCGACATGACACCCCGACCCCGAAACAGCACCCCGACACCGACGACACCCCGACCCCCAACACCTCCCGAAAAGGTGTTCTTTGGCCTTCCAGAGGCCGACGGGGTCATATATTTGTGAATTATTAGTTAGGTCATATATTTTTCGATTTTGTTATGAAAAACATCATATATAATTGTGTTGATCGGGTAGTTTTAAATGTGCAGTTGTTTCATCGCTGCGAGGTTTGGTGTTCGACGACCTCGCCGTGCGTTTGACAAGCTCTGCCCCTTCGTTCGTGGGTGAGCACAAATGACGTGTCCTCCTCCCCCATTAATTATTTGATCTATTCCCATGAAACTTGATAACTAGCTATATATGTGTCTTGAATCATCAGTATGCGTAACCAATATGTGTCTCCCGTTCGAAAGCATCATAGTTATAAATATGCATGCATTTGCATATTTATAACCTTGATTCTTTCGAATTGTCCAACGCTATCCATGGACAGCCGAGTATGTGTAGATTGGGTTCGTTTTCCCATATGCTTTGCTAACTTAGGCCCCTATGAGCCCATCATTGTAGTAGACATGTCTTTCCAAAAAGCGTTTCAAGAACCGCTATACTTCACCCCAAAACATTGAAGTAGATAGCGACAATGAATCCGACATCACCCCAGAGGAGGAACAAGAAGAGCCGGAACAAGAAGAGGTTACTGCTGCGGATGACCTGTCAATGCTTGACCGATTACGTCAAGGTGGCCTTGCACATGTTGATGCCAATGAACCCTATGAGCCCATCATTGATTATAGTGATGATGATGATTATGCATTTATTGATGATACTGATCGAGATTATTAGTAGTGTGAGGTATTCAATTTTTTTATGTTGTACTTGATGATGATACACTTAAGTGATATACATATTATTATTCATGTCGGTACTTTTTTTATGTTGTACTAATTTCGTTTATTCTTTGTCATGGCAGGTGTTGAAAGATGGTGGGCGCTGGTCGGGAGCACGCCGAGGCCCCTTCTTCATCAGCGCATGGTGCGAGGTCTTCCATTCCACACGCACCTCTCCGCCGAGCGTTGCTGGACAGTATGGCGACACCGCCAAGCGTTTTCTTCTAGTCTAATTCTTCTTCTAGTCTTCTTTTTCTAACTTTCTTATTTGTCATTTTGCAGGTTTCATTCACTTCACGGAAGCCGGCTTCCTATGATGATTGCTTGTTTTTTCCTTTGATGCACTTCTTGTATTCTGCTCGCTTGCTATGATGAAACTAGATTGCTATGATGAAACTTTGCATATTGTAATATGTATGGATCGATGGAACTATGTGCAACCTACTATGTATGTATGGATGGATATATATGTGCTGGATATTTATTATGTTGGATATATATGTGCTGGATATTTATGTGATGGATATATATGTGTTGTGATATATTTGTTGTGATAATTGTTGGATATAAGAAAAACAGAATAAAAAAGAGGCAGTGCAGGCTCTTTGCCGTCCGCGGCAGACGGCAAAGATGCCTTTGCCGTCAGTGGCAGACAGCAAAGGGGGCACATGGCGCCCACCTGTGCTTCCTGAGGGATGGGCCATTTGGCAAATTTTCCTACCGTGGCGGACGGCAAAGCTAAGCTGATGGCAAAGACTTTGCCTTTGTCGTCCGCCGTGGCACACGGCAAAACACAGCGGGCGTTGACGCATTGCTGACGTCAACTGGCGGACGGCAAAGAGGCGCTCAAATTTGCCGTCCGCTGGCGGACGGCAAAGGCCGTCGTTAGCCGCCTAACGGACTAACGCTGGCGGACGTCCAGTTTTTTGCCGTCCCTCCTCTTTGTCGTCCGCCGCTGTAGGCAAAGGGCTCTTTGTCGTCCGCCATAAAAAGCAGACAGCAAAGGACTTGTTTGCCGGCCCTGTCTTTGCCGTCACTGTTTGCCGTCCGCCGCTGATGGCAAATCTCTTTGCCGTCCGCCGTCCGTGCCTTTGCCATCTGCCGTGGCAGACGGCAAAATACTAGATTCCTGTAGTGACACATGCTCCCATGCTTGCATTACCCAACTTTGACAAACCCTTTGAGATTCATTGCGATGCTAGTGGTAATGGCATAGGAGGTGTGTTAACACAAGAGAAGCGCCCCATAGCATACTTTAGTGAGAAAATCTCAGGCGCGCAACTCAATTACTCAATCTATGACAAAGAGCTCTATGCTTTAGTCCGTGTTTTGCATGAATGGGAACACTATCTTCGCCCTCATGAATTTATCATTCATACTGATCATGAAACGCTCAAGTACCTTAAGGGCCAAACCAAGTTGAACAAGCGTCACGCTAAATGGAGTGAATTTATTGAGTCTTTTCCTTATGCCATCAAGTACATTAGGGGTAAGGAAAACATTGTGGCAGATGCCCTTTCCCGCATATGCATGCTTGTTACTCAACTTGAATTGGATGTCATTGATTTTGAGCATATAAAAGACTTGTATGAGCATGACCCTACTTTTGCTACTCCTTATGCCAAGTGCTTAACGCACACCTCTTGGGAACGCTATTACATCAAAGATGGATATCTTATGACGGCTAACAAACTTTGCATCCCCGAGTCTTCTCTTCATTTGCTGCTTTTGCAGGAATCTCATGGAGGAGGCTTAATGGGACATTTTGGACGCGACAAGATGTTCGCTATGCTCTCAAAGAACTACTATTGGCCCAAGATGTTTCGTGACGTCAACCCATTCACTAACCGATGCTCTACATGTCGCAAAGCTAGGTCTAAAGCTCAATCATATGGCCTTTATATGCCTCTACCAATCCCATATCAACCATGGGAAGACATTAGCATGGACTATGTACTTGGTTTGCCTAGAAATGGGAAGGATTCGGTATTTGTCGTTGTGGACCATTTCTCTAAAATGGCACATTTCATTCCTTGCAACAAGATAGACGATCCTTCACATGTTGCTACTCTCTTTTGTAGGGAAATATTGCATCTACACGGAGTGCCAATGACGATTGTCTCGGACCGTGATGTCAAGTTCCTTAGCTACTTTTGGAAGACCCTATGCGCCAAGCTAGGAATCAAGCTACTCTTCTCCATGGCGTATCATCCACAAACCGACGGCCAAAAAGAAGTTACCAACCTCACACTCTCCGCTCTACTTCGAGTACTCATCAAGAAGAACATCAAGGAGTGGGAGGAGTGCCTAACTATCGCCGAGTTCGCCTACAACCGAGCAAGACAATCAACAACTGGCAAGTCCCCCTTCGAGGTCGTCTACGGATTCAACCCTTTGTCCCCATTGGACATTCTCCCTCTACCACTCCAAGAGCGCATCAATTTGGACGCAAGTGCACGTGTGACTCATCTCAAGAAGGTGCATGAAGATACAAGACATACTATCGAGCGCCAAGTACAACGACTTGCGACCAAGATCAACATCAACAAGCACCCCATGGTCTTCAACATTGGTGATCTCGTGTGGCTACACCTTTGAAAGGACCGCTTTCCACAAGAACGCAAGTCCAAGCTTCGACCACGAGTGGATGGACCCTTCAAGGTGGTTGCACGCTACAACAACAACGCCTACAAGATCGACATTCCTCGCGACAAGTACTCCATGAGTGACATCTTCAACGTTAAAGATCTCTCTCCCTACCATGGTGGTGAAGAATTTGATCCAAGGACGGATCTTCCCCAAGGGAGGGGAGATGATGCGGAGCATCCCAAGGTCATCCCCATGGACCTACCATCATCTCACCAAGTGCCTAGCGGACCCAAGACACGAGCACATGCAAGAGCTCTTGAAACCGAGGTGACATCTCTCCACTCACATTTCCACTTTGATGCACATGAGACATGGCTACTACCTCATATGGACACTTTGTGCATACTCAGGTATGATGGAGAAGCTAAGGAGCAAGGAGAAGAAGAGGAGGAAGATGGACGTGAAGATGGAGAAGAAGAAGAGCTGCGGAAGGAATCCCAGCCACCGGACGACCGGCCGGGACCAGACGTCCGGAGCCTGAAGCAACAGCCGAGCCCCAGCGAGCGGACGTCCGGTCTGGACCGGACGACCGGTGCCCGTGCACCCGAGCCAAATGAGCGGACGACCGGCACCAACGGACGTCCGATGACCGGACGACCGGCAGCCAACGGAAATCCGCTACACCAGCATCCGAGCTAGAATGAGCGGACGACCGGCAGCCACCGGACGTCCGGCCACCCCTGAGCCATCGGACGTCCGGCACCTGGTTGTGTCCAGTTGCGGGCTGAGTCCCATGTACCCCTT
>NC_041384.1:319886866-319905463 GCF_002162155.2 Triticum dicoccoides
GTTAGGGTCAGCAAAGGATTAGCTCATATTTCGTGTGAGAGCTTTGCTCATCCACTTGGTTACCTTCTCCTCAGAGATTCGAGCCTCCTACGGAGAAGATCCCCCAAGCGGATTTAAGACCCCCTTTAGGGAAGAACTCAAGACCTCCTCACGGAGAAGACCGGTTACCGTGTATCATCCGTTGTTGACTTTGGATCTTGTATCTCCTATTATGTTTCAAGGATCTAGCACTTGTGTAATCATTCTTGTTGGTTTAGTGTTTCCACATGCCTTTCCTCGTTTCCCTCCTCGTGTTCTTCATGTTCATCGCGGGATCCGCTCCTTTCATGAAAGATCGGGCCACTAGGGTTCTACCCTACATCATCTAGTAATTGGTCCAGTATATGTAGCAGTAGGGGCTGTGGGTGTAACAATGGTATTGATGTCCTCATCAACCTGCAATTGTTGTTGTAGTAATCTGTGAGCCACGAGGACTCATCAATCCCATTACCATGGGTATCAAGACTAGCAAATCTTAATGGGTATGGAGTGGATGAGTGGTGAGGTTGCAGCAGCACTAAGCATTATATGGTGGCTAACTTACAATTACAAGAATAAGGTGAGAAACTACGCGAACTAGTAATGTCAAGAAGTGATCCTGAACTACTTACGTTCAAACATAACCCCACCGTGTCCTCTTCTCGACCCACTCGGAAAGAGACAGTCACGGTTACACATGCGGTTGGTGTATTTTTATTTGGATCTGGTGTCAAGTTCTCTACAATCGAATATTAAAAATTCCCATCTGCCACATAACCGCAAGCACGGCTCTCGAAAATTTAAACCCTGCAGGGGTGTCCCAACTAAGTCCATCACAAACTCTCTAGATCAATGGAGGAAAATCCTCCTCCCGGAACAATCCGGTCAAGCTCAGAATCCTGGTTAACAAGACATTTCGACAATGGTAAAAACAAGTCCAGCAAGACCTCCCGACGTGCCAACTCCTTGATATTAGCCGCGTGTATCTCTTCTCAGGCCATGGTCGGATGAACACTACGTACGACAGCCAAAAACCTGAGTTGCCCCAGGTGGCGCCGCAAGTGGCTGTAGTTTGGACCAACACTCATTGATAGGGGGAAAGGTGTCCCGTCTTTCGATGAGATGGTGGCTATCGTTTTGGAGGAAGTCGACTTTGACGATCCGACTACGAACGTGCGAGGACGTCGCGCCTTAGCAATCGCTAAACCAACTCCGAGAGGTTATTGACCACGCCAGAGCATGATCAACCTGACCACGAAGGTCTATTTCCTACAGGCAAACAAAGAACAAGCAAGAAACTAAGATTGCAATCTGGATATTGCGAATATAAGAAGAAAGCTTTATTGATCAAAGGTGGGGTTCTGTGACGTCTTGGTCTGGTCGTTGGCCACAAACGAAGTACGCGAAGTTGCAGCTATGGCAAACTTTTAATCTAAACAAAACCCAAAGTCTAAACGACGCCCTAAGGGCTGTATTTATGGAGGGAGAGGGGGGAATTTCGTGGCCCTTGGAGGAGGGGTCCGAAATCAACCCTAACTCTTATTTCCCCACACATATGGACTCTAAAACAGCCGATACTTAAGTATTTCAAAAATACATGGGCCTGGCCCAATAATAAGGTGATGCAGCACCTAGCATAGCCTCTGGACGAAATTTATGTAGTGGCATCTTGTATATTTCGTCCAAGGCTTCATGCACTCCTTATGGTGGCTTCAAAGTCCTGAAATCATCACTTGTAACTCCGTTCTTGATTCCCTTGCGCATGCCATCATATCCATGCTTGAACTTGCTCCAGTGTTCATCCCTCTTATCCGTGCCAGGCCCTTCATTTGTAAGCAAAAAAAATGTATCCAATTTAGGCAGCATCATATTCTCATGAACATTAGAATCATTACCAAGAAATGAAAGTACCTGATAATTTAATTGGCGTGCGCGAGCTTTAGTAACTGGTCCAATATGTATAGCAGCAGGGGTTGTGGGTGTAACAATGGTATTGATGTCCTCATCATCCTCCCCTTCTTGAAATGAAGTCGTCCCCGACAGAAGCTCATCTTCCTCACCCAAATAAGGCTTCAAATCTGCAATATTAAAAGTGGGACTAACCCCAAAATCTGCAGGCAGCTCAAGTTTATATGCATTATCATTTATTTTCTCTAACACCTTAAAAGGACCATCAGCACGTGACATTAGCTTTGATTTGTGCAAATTAAGAAATCTATCCTACGCAAATGTAACCAAACAAGATCTCCAGGTGCAAACACAACATGTTTTCTACCCTTATCTCCAGCATGTTTATATTTAGCATTCATACGCTCAATTTTTTTCTTAGTTAACTCATGCATTTTTTAAATCAATTCAGCACGTTCTTTAGCATCAAAATTAACCTTCTCCGAAGATGGAAGAGGCAACAAATCAATAGGTGCACGAGGTAGGAAACCATACACAATTTCAAAAGGGCACATCTTAGTAGTAGAATGCAATGAACGATTATAAGCAAATTCAATATGAGGCAAGCATTCTTCCCACATTTTCTTATTATTCTTTAAAACAGCCCTAAGCATAGTAGATAATGTTTGATTGACTACTTCAGTTTGTCCATCAGTTTGGAGGTGACAAGTAGTACTAAAAAGCAGTTTAGTCCCTAACTTAGCCCATAAACATCTCCAAAAGTGGCTAAGAAATTTAGTATCACGATCTGAAACAATAGTATTTGGCACACCATGCAAGCGAATAATTTCATGAAAGAACAAATCAGCAACATTAACAGCATCATCGCTTTTATGACATGGTATAAAGTGTGCCATTTTCGAGAACCTGTCCACGACAACAAATATGCTATCCCTCCCCTTCTTTGTTCGAGGTAAACCTAAAACAAAGTCCATAGATATATCCTCCCAAGGAACACTAGGTACAGGCAAAGGCATATATAAACCATGAGGATTGAGTCGTGACTTAGCTTTTTGACACATAGTGCAGCGAGCAACAAAACGCTCAACATCCCATCTCATTTTTGGCCAAAAGAAATGTGTAGCAAGTATATCCTCTGTCTTCTTGACGCCAAAGTGTCCCATTAATCCTCCTCCATGCGCCTCCTGCAACAACAAAAGATGAACGGAGCTAGCTGGAATGCATAGCTTGTTAGCACGAAACATGAATCCGTCGTTAAGAACGAACTTGTTCCAAGTTCTCCCTTCCTTACAATTTTGCAATACATCTTTAAATTCAGCATCATACACATATTGATCTTTGATGGTCTCCAAACCAAATATTTTAAAGTCAAGTGGTGAAAGCATAGTATAATGACGAGACAATGCATCAGCAATAACATTTTCTTTACCCTTCTTCTGTTTAATGACATAAGGGAAAGTCTCAATGAATTCAACCCATTTAGCATGTGTACGGTTCAGTTTTTCTTGACTTTTAATGTGTTTCAAAGATTCATGATCAGAATGTATAACAAATTCCTTGGGCCATAAATAATGTTGCCATGTTTCTAAGGTCCGAAAAAGAGCATATAATTCTTTATCGTAAGTAGAATAGTTCAGACTAGGCCCATTCAATTTTTCAGAAAAGTATGCAACAGGTTTGCCATCTTGTAATAACACACCTCCTAATCCAATTCCACTAGCTTAACATTCAAGCTCAAAAGTCTTATTAAAATCAGGAAGTTGGAGTAAAGGAGCATGTGTCAACTTATCTTTCAATACCATGAAGGCTTCTTCCTGTGCGGTACCCCAAACAAAAGGCACATCCTTCTTTCTAAGCTCGTTGAGAGGTGCAGCAATGGTGCTGAAATCTCTCACAAAACGCCTATAGAAACCAGCGAGGCCAAGAAAACTCCTCACTTGTGTGACCGTTTTGGGCTGCGGCCAACTCTCAATAGCTTCAATCTTGGCTTTATCAACTTCAATTCCCTGTGGAGTAACAACATAGCAAAGAAAAGATACTCGGTCGATGCAGAAGGTGCACTTCCCAAGGTTACCAAACAAACGTGCATCACATAGAGCAATAAAAACAGCACGTAAATGTTCCAAATGTTCCTCCAAAGATTTGCTATAAATCAATATATCATCAAAATAGGCTACCACAAATCATCCAATGAAAACACGTAAAGCTTCGTTCATTAGTCTCATGAAAGTACTAGGTGCATTAGTTAACCAAAAAGGCATGACTAACCACTCATATAAACCAAACTTAGTTTTAAATGCCGTTTTCCATTAATCTCCCAATTTCATACGAATTTGATGGTATCCACTACGCAAATCAACTTTGGAGAAAATTGTAGAGCCACTCAATTCATCGAGCATATCATCTAGCCTAGGAATAGGATGACGATAACGAATGGTAATATTATTAATGCCTCTACAATGAACACACATACGCGACGTACCATCCTTTTTAGGCACTAGTATAATAGGAACAACACAAGGACTAAGAGATTCGCATATGTAACCTTTTTCGAGCAGCTCCTGTACTTGACGCATAATCTCCTTCGTCTCCTATGGATTGGTGCGGTATGGTGCACGGTTGGGTAGCGATGCAGCGGGAATTAAGTAAATTTGATGCTCAATCCCTCGAATGGGTGGTAATCCCGGTGGCACGTCTTGTGGGAAGACGTCAGCGAACTCCTGCAAAATGTTAGTGACAACAGGGGGCAAAGAGGAAGGCACGTCCTCGAATGAAAATAATGCCTCTTTGCACACAAAAGCATAGCAAACAGATTTGCTGAAATCTAGCTCATCAATATCAGATTTTGTGGCAAGTAAACATGCACTTTTCAATTTAATTTCAGAAGCAACACCAGATGGTTTATTATTAGGTTTCATTTGTTGCTCAAATTCATTTGCCACAATTTGATTTTCACTCTTATTTTTCTCCTGTTTTGCTTTATAAGCTCTATTAATATCATCTTTCAAAATGGATTCAGGGGTCATAGGAAGCAAAGTAATATGGCTATCCTTATGAACAAGAGTATACTGATTATTTCTACCATGGTGTACAGAATTTTTATCAAATTGCCATGGTCTACCAAGTAATAAGGAACATGCTTGCATGGGTACCACATCACAATCAACATAATCAGCATATGTAGAGATACTAAAATGCACACAAACAGTATGTGTTACCTTAACCTTGTCGTTGTTATTGAACCATTGGATGTAGTAAGGATGTGGACGTGGTCTTGTGGTGAGAGATAGCTTCTCCACCATCTCCATGTTAGCCAAGTTGTAGCAGGTCCCTCCATCTATGATGACGCGAACAGAACGTTCCTTCACAACTCCCTTTGTATGGAACAAATTATGCCTCTGATTTTGCTCAGCTTGTGTAACCTGCACACTCAAAACACGTTGAGCAACTAAACATTCATACCTGTCAGCATCTTCAGCAGCCATGTATTGCGTCTCATGATCAGAATCATCTCCACCGTGTTCTTCATGTGTAATAAGAGCCAAAGTCTCCTCATCATAGTCACTAGCGGACTCATACCCACCATCCTCAGTAGCAATCATCACACGCTGAGATTTGCATTCTCTCGCAAAATGTCCTCTTCCCCTACAACAACGACCAATAATATCACTTGTGTGCCTTGTTGATGCCATGGAAGAAGAAGAGCTATGCGCAGGCCCGGCAGGTGTGCTCTTGGCAGATAGTGGTGGTTGTGCCTGCTTTCTTGTATCATGGCTGGAGGTGGCACCTGATGGAGGTGCTAGTGGAGTGGAAGTAGAGGATGCACGCGGTGTCCATGATGAAGATCGACCTGCAGAAAAGTTAGTTCGCGCCAATGCATGTCGATCCTGCACTTCACGTTCAGCTTTACAAGCAAGATGGAATAAACGAGTGGTATTAGTATACTCCTTATACTCTAGAATGGTCTGAATCTCTCTATTTAATCCACCCATAAAACATGCAAGCAATAGCTTCATTCTCCTCAGCAATACCACATCTAATCATGCTTGTTTGTATTTCCTGATAATATTCTTCTATAGAATTTTTTTCCTTGTCTTAAACACTGCAATTTTTGAAGTAATTCATGTTGATAATATGGTGGAACCCAACGAGTACGCATCGCAGTTTTCAAAGCAGCCCAAGTAGATGGAATAGGATATAATCTACAATGTTCAGACCACCAAACACATGCAAAGCTAGTGAAAGCACAAACAGTAGCAGGAAGACGTCTCTCCTCAGGATATCGTAAACATGTAAAACGTTGTTCAGTTTCTAACTCCCAAGTAAGATATATATCAGGAACATATCTACCCTCAAATGGTGGAATATTCAATTTCAGTTTAGGAAGATGGTCATGATCTCGTACCTCATATGGAGGTGCAGCCCTACCGTTGCGATGATATACCTGAGGACGACCTGGTGGTGGTGGTGTTGGTGGTTGCACATAGTTCCGATTTTGATCAACCTCATCCTCATAATGGTCCTCCACATCTGCAGTAGCAGTAGGAGCTATAGAAGCATCAACAGCAGCACCAGAATTTTGCCCAGGGTCAATGGGAACGCGTTGTGCTCGCCCCACTTGATTTGGAAAGCGACGTTGTTGTTGTTGTTGTTGTAGAGGTGTGTTAGGTGCAGCCGATGGTGGTGGTGGAAGACGCGTGAGCAATTCATTAAACTTGTTATTGAGCTTTGTTTCGAATGCCTTCTCAATGCCATCTATCTTCTCCATGGCCTCGTCAAATCTATTTAGCACATCTTCCACCTATCCACTCATCATTTGCTGAAACTTATCATGTAACTCTTTGTTTGTCATGTTCTCCTAGTCGGTCTCGTCGGCTTGTGATCCTGCCATGGTTAGCAGCAATAGAAACACACAAGAATATGATCCTATAGACTACTAGGAAGTGGTGGTGATGGTGTGGTGGACAGTCACAAATCCGTCAAGCGAATCTCAAATTCTTACTAGTTCTTACCAAGCAGCAGGCGGTGATCGGCAACCGTCGTAGTCAAAACTCTCAAAGCATGGATAGAGCGATTACCAGGGAGAGTCAAACGCACGACGTAGATGTATGTGGAGCTGGGAAGGTGTGACGCCCCGAGACCGATCTGCCAGGTGTTCCCCAGTCATTCGCCGTCGTTGCCATGTCATTTGCTTGCGTGTTGCATCTTGTCATGTCATCATGTGCATTGCATCATCATGTTTTCGAAACTTGCTTTCGTCTCCATATGATTGTTGTGCTTGTTTTCTTTTACTTGTTCATGTGCATTGCTACTCCTTATTCTTGTCCTTGATCTTTTCTCTTTTACTTGTTGCCCACCTTCAACTTGGATTCACCCAAGTTTCTATCCCATCCAAACTTCTCCTTTCTTCTCTATTCCATTTATTTTCCTTGTGAAATTTTTCCTATACAAAAAATGTTCAACATATCCCTATAAATCCTAAATGATGACTACACACTCTCTGCCAAATTTCAGATCCTTTGGAATTGTTTTGGTTGGGTTAAAAAATGGAGCAAGTTTGAATTTAATTCAAACTTGATTTATTTTTCTGCCTCTAAAAATGTCCAACTCAATCTTATCAAATTCCACATAACACCAAGGTCATGAGGATATTTTCATATCTCATACACCACTCTCCTATCCCTATGTGCTTTTTCTCTTTTATTTCTGGTTGAAGAAATAGAATAGAGAGTCAGGAGCAGCGAGTAGCCCAGCGTAGCCGTGCAGCCCAGCCACCAACCGCGGCCCAACAGCAGCAGCCCGTCTAGCTTCTCCCAATCGTTCCCGTGGTAAGTTGCCACGTTGGTCACCCCGCGACCCCACCTGCCAGCGTCACCCTTCTCTCCTTTTTCTTCCTCCTCACGATTCCTCTCTCTCACAGTTAAAATGCAGGGGAGCTGATCACTTGGCCACCGAGGACGCCCGAGCTCCACGTCGACGCCTAGCACCCTATAAATCCCCCTTGGCGTCTGAGCCCTTTCTAGGGTTTCTCTTTCCTTTCGCCGCCGCCGCCAGGTGAGCCTAGCCACCATAGCCGTCGCCCTCCACACACCTAAGACCACGAGGAACACCGGCTCGCCACCGACGTGCTCACCGTCGAAACTAGGCGGAGCCCAGGTGTCCAGCAGTTTCTCCAAGTTCATCTCCGTCCCCGACGTTGTCAACATCTCCGTGGGACACCAAGGCCATGACGCCCACATCCTCTTCTTCCCCTGCTTCCTCTGCTTCACGGACCAGAGGCCGCCGCCCCAATCAGCGCCTCGCCCCGCCCTCGGCATCGTGTCTCCGTCCCCCTCATCGTCTCCCTTGATCCCTCTGTGAGCAGTCGCGCCTCCCCATCTTCTTTCCCCATTTTTGCCATCGCTGTAGTACCCGAGCCATGCGGCCAAGTTCGTCCGCCATGGACGGCCTCGAGATTGTGCTCGTGTTTATGCAGTTGCTCTGCTCGTTGATCCACACACGCACGCACGTACCGCGTTATCTGTAGCTCGCGCACTTGCACCACACGCCCTGTAGCATCTACCTCCCTGTTCTCGCACGCCCACGGCTTGCCCTGCTTCTCACCCCGTGCCGCCAAGCTGCTGCCGTCCCTCGCCGAGCCATGTCGTGCCCGGGTCGAGTGCGAGCTCGAGCTCGAGCAACCCCACGCGCACACCTCTTGTAGCTTCTCCATATGCACAAGCGCACCCACTGCATTCTCGCAGGCCTGCTGCTGCTCTGCATCGCGGGTCGTCGCCTCCTAGCTCCCGCCGCACGCCATGCCAGAGGCAAGCACGGACTCGTCCTCGAGGTCCCGCATCACCTAGTCTTTGCACGCGCATTTCGGCACCCTGCACCCTCCCAAGTATCCCTCACCTCCGCCGGTGCTCCTCTGCTCCGAGGGTCGTCGTCTTGCTCGCCGGCGTGGTCACCCTTTTTCCTCTGGGAAGAAGGCCTGGCCTTTAGTTCCGTTCAAGTTCGGCCACGCCCTTATTTGGCACAAGCATTTAGCAGTAGCGCATTGGTCAGGACAATGATTTGCAAGTGGAAGGTCCTGGGTTCGAGTCCCAGGCGCCCCAATTTTTTTGCACTGTTTTTTTTCTCTCTGCACACACTGTCACTCGGGCCAAATCCTCATCTCGGCCGCTGCACCTTGATGCTTCGGGCCCGTGCATGTTTTTTTTCTGCCTGTGGATTTGTTTAATTTTCAGTGCATTGCATATTTACAGAATTGCCACTGTTTTACATTGTCTATAGTTAAATATGCATGCATCCAAACTAATTGAACCATATATGCAAAATGCTTAGAATTTTATCTAGCTTCATAATATGTTGTTTTCATCCAGGTTTAAAATGTTTAACACGTTGTTTGATTTAACTTGCATAAATGACATGCTAAAATGGTTTAATTCATATCTAAATAACTGTAGCTCCCAATTTAATAAACTTTATATGTAAATGGGGTAGAATTTTGCCTAGTCTAACATGGTGGCATCATCTTGCATGTTTAATAACTATAAAATTGTGTTTAGGGCAGAACAGTACCAAACCTAATATATGCATATAAGGAGTTTCCGGACTTGTGGTTTGTTGTTCCGGCCTCATTTAAACTTGCCTAGATAGGTAGTTTTCTTTTGCTTCACCCTCTTGCCATGTTTAACAACATTTAATATTGTTGGGTACATAAACAAGATCGAAACTAAATAACTTGAATATGGTGTTTCGTCAATATGCAACTCGTTGCATATTGAGCTCCACTTAATTTGTAGGATTGTTTTGTGCATTTTTCCATGCCATGTTTCATTAAACCGGACATGCATCATACTCGATTGTGCATCATGCCATGTTCATGTGGTGGTTGTTTTACTATGATTGTTTGCTTCTTTCCGGCGTTGCTTCTTTGGGTTGGTTCCGATAACGTCGCGTTTGTGAGGACACGTTTGACTACGTCCGTTCGTCTTCTTCATGGACTCGTTCTTCTTCCTTGCGGGATTTCAGGCAAGATGACCATACCCTCGAAATCACTTCTATCTTTGCTTGCTTAGTTGCTCGCTCTTTTGCTATGCCTATGCTGCGATACCTACCACTTGCTTATCATGCCACCCATATTGTTGAACCAAGCCTCTAACCCACCTTGTCCTAGCAAACCGTTGATTTGCTATGTTACCGCTTTGCTCAGCCCCTCTTATAGCATTGTTAGTTGCAGGTGAAGATTGAAGTTTGTTCGTTGTTGGAACATGGAGCTGTTGTTCCTTGTTGGAACATGTTTACTTCTTGGGATATCACAATATATATTATTTAATTAATGCATCTATATACTTGGTAAAGGGTGGAAGGCTCGGCCTTATGCCTGATGTTTTGTTCCACTCTTGCCGCCCTAGTTTCCGTCATATCGGTGTTATGTTCCCGGTTTTTGCGTTCCTACGCGGTTGGGTAATAATGGGAACCCCTTGATAGTTCGCCTTGAATAAAACTCCTCCAGCAATGCCCAACCTTGGTTTTACCATTTGCACTAACAACCTACCACCTTCCCTTGGGTTCTGCAGACTCAAGGGTCATCTTTATTCTAACCCCCCCGGGCCAGTGCTCCTATGAGTGTTGGTCCGAACTAGAGTCCTGTGTAGCGCCCCCTCGGGGAAACTCGAGGTTTGGTTTTAGTTGTATGGAGAGCTCATCTGAGTGTGCCCTGAGAACGAGATATGTGCAGCTCCTATCGGGATTTGTCGGCACATTCGGGCGGTGTTGCTGGATTTGTTTTAACTTGTCGAAGTGTCTTGCAGAACCGGGATACCGAGTCTGATCGGAACGTCTCGGGAGGAGGTCTATTCCTTCGTTGACCGTGAGAGCTTGTGATGGGCTAAGTTGGGACACCCCTGCAGGGATTGAACTTTCGAAAGTCGTGCCCGCGGTTATGGGCGGATGGGAATTTGTTAACGTCCGGTTGTAGAAAACCTGAAGATTATCTTAATTAAAATGAATCAACCACGTGTGTAACCGTGATGGTCTCTTTCCGGCGGGGTCCGGGAAGTGAACACGGTGTTGGAGTTATGCTTGACGCAGGTTGTTTTAGGATCACTTCTTGCTCATACTTTCTCGAACGTGATTTGCCTTCTCTTCTCGCTCTCATTTGCGTATGCTAGCCACCATATATGCTAGTCGCTTGCTGCAGCTCCACCTCATACCTTTACCTTACCCATAAGCTTAAATAGTCTTGATCGCGAGGGTGCGAGATTGCTGAGTCCCCGTGGCTCACAGGTACTTCCAAAACCAGTTTGCAGGTGCCAATGAATCATGCAGATGACGCAACCAAGCTCAAGGAGGAGCTCGATGAAGATCTTGTCCTTTGTGTTGTTTCGTTCTAGTTGATCAGTAGTGGAGCCCAGTTGGGGTCGATCGGGGACCTTGTCGCATTTGGGGTTCTTCTTTTATTTTGGCTCCGTAGTCGGGCCCTGATTGTATTTGGATGTTGTAATGCTTTATTCATGTATTATGTGAAGTGGCGATTGTAAGCCAACTATGTATCTTTTCCCTTATTGTATTACACGCGTTGTTTGCGAAGATTACCTCACTTGCGATATTGCTTTCAGTGCGGTTATGTCTCTAAGTCGTGCTTCGACACGTGGGAGATGTAGACGCATCGAGGGCGTAACAAGTTGGTAATCAGAGCCTTCCCCGACCTTAGGAGCTCCATTGCTTGATTGTTTTTAGCGGCCGAGTTGTGTCTAGTAAAATGTTTTGAGTCATTTAGGAATTATATATCGGAGAGTTTAGGAATTCTTTTTACTTCCCAGTCTCCTCATCGCTCTAGTAAGGCATCATGACGTAGAGTTTTGACTCTTCTCTTCTCAAATTTCACTAAAAAAAATTTAGGATCACGCGGGTATCTTGGAATCATTCCGATGTTTTTATGACGAGAACATTGTCTTGGTGCCTCCTGTCAGGGGTTTTGTGGAAGTGTCCTGGGGAGTTGAGCTATGAGGTGTTGTCGTCATAATTTTATCGTTGCAGTTCTGGAATACCTGAGTTTAGTACACCGACATCAAAAATCTCTTTTATGCAGTTCGTTGGTGAGATAACCTCGACGCCACCCAGTACTGGGGCGGGAGTTCGGGAGTATCGCCATAACTTGTATAACGGATGCTTTTCGAAGGTTGAGGTAGATTATTTCCGAAGGTTTCTTGGTTATGTGTTGAAGGATGGATACAGTTGGATGTAGGATTTGCTAGTTTTGGGTGAGATATTATGCTTCCCCTGTATCCCCAACACCTGATTGCATAACCGGAAAGTTTCGGGAGTTTATAAGTGGGAATTCAAGTAGCTCTTAGGATATCTTTCCGACAGATGTATGATATGAAATTGGGGTTCGACGTCTAGTGGTCCGCCTATTCACGGTCGGTTTTACAGTGGTCTCGTTGTGTCTTAAAGAGTCCTTGGCTATGCCGACTCGGGGACGCTTCGTATGTCATGTGCACTGCCTTGTACATGATGGTGATGTACGATCGAGCCCGTGTAGGCCCCACCACGAAAACTTCGGACGAAATCTCTATCATATGTTTGTTCCGGCTTATTCTGCAAGCCAATCCTTTGTTTTTTTTTTGAGTTGTGGTATTCGAGTTGCTTCGAAGTCAAATGTTGATTCCATACTTTTCCTAAACGGTGTTCTCATACTCCTATGTGAATGCAATCCTTCTCGATCATCGAGATTGTCATGTCAATCCTTTTCAACCGGCGTGTTTTCTCTTCAAGTGGATCCAATCATCTTCAACATTCGCAAGATCAATTATCAGTTCTTCTCAATGTTGTTTGTTTCATTCATCTCCAAGTTGCCTTTGTTTTTCCCGCCCTCATTCCCTTGTTTTTCTTCAAGGACTCGGATTTCTTAATCAAGCATCCTTTTATTCTTGTGAAATCTCTTCATTCTTTTCTTTCAATGTTCTTATCTGGTGATTCTCATGAAGATTCTAACGGAGCTTCTAGTTTATCATTCTTCGTTCTTTTTCTTCTCCGGTGGATTCAAATCAATCTTTCGGTGTTGATCTCATATCCCTTTTTTCCTCGTTTCAAATACCTTCTCATACCGGTGCACCTCATAATAATTCACTTCTCACTATTCATTTGTTCGGGACTGCTGAAGATATCTCAGAAGGCTCATCTTGTCTTTCAAGATCAGTTCAACCTATTTCGAGGTTGTTATCTCATTCTAGCCATTTAAATCTTACCGGTGCATTCTCTCTTTTAAATCGTTCTACGGTGTTTCTTTTGAGTGGGCCCTAACCCATAGGTCTTTTCCCAGGATCTTACCTGACTCTTCTTGTTTTTCCGGAGCTATCTTCAAATTTCATTTCAAAGTTTGACGCAAGAATGAATTTTCATCAGTCAGATGTACTTCTCCAAGATCTGTCAAATTCTTTTCATCGTTGGCTCAACCTCTTCGTTTTGATTCTTCCGGAGTGCCTAAATAATTCATGGTGGTGTTTCTCATCGCCATTCTATGCATTTGAAGACTGAAGAAGGTTTTTCTCTCAATCTTGCTCCATTCTCTTCAAGATTCATGGTTTTAGTTTGTTGCCATCCTCTCATAATTGGTTTTGATTGTGAGAATTATTTTCACCTATCCGGAGCAATTCAAGAGTCTTCTTAGTTTGATTATCCGGAGTCCATCAATTCAGGTTTATTCATTCTCAGCTTTAAGTTATCATTCTCCGATCTTAACGGTGCTTCGTTCAAGTGATCTCTAATCGGCTCGTGATCTCTTCGTTCTCATGAATCTAAATCCTCTCAAGCATCTTCGTTCATTTTATAATTCTTCCCGGTGTTTCTTTATCTTCCCTTCGTTCATTTTCAATTCTTACGGTGGTTTAATCAAGATTCTTCTTCCTTCATTATCATATCAATTCTTTCGTTCTTTCAAATCCTACCGGTGGATCATTGAAGGCCTCTTCAAGTTTGCTCCATATCTATATTAATCCGTTCTACGAGAATAAGTAGTATGTCAAATCCATTGCTTCTCATCAATCTAAATTGGTGAAGGATACGCATAACATAATTCTTATTCTTGTTTTCATCGAGTAAATTTAATTCCTTATTCCGGAGGTTCATTAAAATTCTTGATTTCAGTTGTTTCATCTTTTCTTTTCCGGAGCTCCAAGTTTTTTCTGCATTATATCGTCGCGAAGATCCATCTAAGTCATGACAAGGATTCACCTTGTGCTTTTAACTTCTCTTTCTTTTCGTTACTGGAGTTCTTCATGGAGGTTCTACATGATAGTTCATCAAGGACTTAATCCGTTCTCGAAACGTTCATCAAGTTTATTTTTAGAGGAGTTCAAGCTTTCTTCTTATTGTAATCCGGAGTGCAACTCTTTCTTCCGTATCATTCGAGATGGTATTTTGTCATTCTTGATAATCTGAGTTCATGTTTCATGATTCGAATGTTGTTAAGAATGAGATATTTTAAATCCATCAACCTCTTCGTTGGAGTTATCTTGGGTTATATTTCACCTAAAGCCTACCTTAAGGATTGTTGCTATCTATGGTGATTATAAATGATCCAAGTTCTTCATTTATCCTTACGGTGAAATAAGTTTCTCGTCTCCTTCTTGTTCTTATCAATCCAATCAATTCTTTTCCCGTGAGTGGTAGGTTGTCACCTCATAAATTGAGATGTATTCCATAAGACCATATCAAGCTTATTCTTTTCGTTGTTGGTTTTCCAACAACTCTGTTCTAGCTTTTGTTGTAAGCGTGCTCCCTCGAGATCTTGTTTCCCTTCGTTCATCCCATTCCATTCTATTCTTTTGTTCCGGAGGCATTGTGATGATGCTCTTTTCGACCCATCATCTTGTTTGTCAAGATCATGTTCTATTCCTTCCATTTACAGTCAGAGTGCTGTCCAAATTATATCATTCTTAATCCTTCTCTATCTTGTTTTAACCGGAGTGGTTTCAATATATATCTTGCCCTTCAACCTCACGGTTTTCCCAATGTTCATTCTTCCTCTTTTCTAACGGAGTGTTTTTGACTTTGTTCACCTTCGTGGTTTTCTTTCTCGAATTTGCTTAACCTCTTCAAGGTTCGTGGTTTCACTCGTTTGCCAAGGAAGCAATTAGTTTTACCTCTTCTCTTCCTTTTCTGTTTTCCCTCCGGTGCCATTCTAGATCTCGGGACGAGATCCTCTCGTAGTGGTGGAGTGTTGTGACGCCCCGAGACCGATGTGCCAGGTGTTCCCCAGTTATTCACCGTCGTTGCCATGTCATTTGCTTGCGTGTTGCATCTTGTCATGTCATCATGTGCATTGCATCATCATGTTTTCGAAACTTGCTTTCGTCTCCATATGATGTTGTGCTTGTTTTCTTTTACTTGTTCATGTGCATTGCTACTCCTTATTCTTGTCCTTGATCTTTTCTCTTTTACTTGTTGCCCACCTTCAACTTGGATTCACCCAAGTTTCTATCCCATCCAAACTTCTCCTTTCTTCTCTATTCCATTTATTTTCCTTGTGACATTTTTCCTGTACAAAAAATGTTCAACCTATCCCTATAAATCCTAAATGATGACTACACACTCTCTGCCAAATTTCAGATCCTTTGGAATTGTTTTGGTTGGGTTAAAAAATGGAGCAAGTTTGAATTTAATTCAAACTTGATTTATTTTTCTGCCTCTAAAAATGTCCAACTCAATCTTATCAAATTCCACATAACACCAAGGTCATGAGGATATTTTCATATCTCACCACTCTCCTATCTCTATGTGCTTTTTCTCTTTTATTTCTGGTTGAAGAAATAGAATAGAGAGTCAGGAGCAGCGAGTAGCCCAGCGCAGCTGTGCAGCCCAGCCACCAACCGCGGCCCAACAGCAGCAGCCCGTCTAGCTTCTCCCTCTCGTTCCCGTGGTAAGTTGCCACGCTGGTCAACCCGCGACCCCACCTGCCAGCGTCACCATTCTCTCCTTTTTCTTCCTCCTCATGATTCCTCTCTCTCACAGTTAAAATGCAAGGGTGCTGATAACTTGGCCACCAAGGACGCCCGAGCTCCACGTCGACGCCTAGCACCCTATAAATCCCCCTTGGCGCCTGAGCCCTTTCTAGGGTTTCTCTTTCCTTTCGCCGCCGCCGCCAGGTGAGCCTAGCCACCATAGCCGTCGCCCTCCACTCACCCGAGACAACGAGGAACACCGGCTCGCCACCAACGTGCTCACTGTCGAAACCAGGCGGAGCCCAGGTGTCCAGCAGTTTCTCCAAGTTCATCTCCGTCCTCGACGTCATCTACATCTCCGTGGGACACCAAGGCCACGACGCCCACATCCTCTTCTTCCCCTGCTTCCTCTGCTTCACGGACCAGAGGACGCCGCCCCAATCAGCGCCTCGCCCCGCCCTCGGCATCGTGTCTCCATCCCCCTCATCGTCTCCCTCGAGACCTCTATGGGCAGCCGCGCCTCCCCATCTTCTTTCCCCGTTTTTGCCATCGCTGTAGTACCCGAGCCATGCGGCCAAGTTCGTCTGCCATGGACGGCCTCAAGATTGTGCTCGTGTTTATGCAGTTGCTCTGCTCGTTGATCCACACACGCACGCATGTACCGCGTTATCTGCACTCGCGCACTTGCACCACACGCCGTGTAGCATCTACCTCCCTGTTCTCGCACGCCCACAGCTTGCCCTGCTTCTCACCCCGTGCCGCCAAGCTGCTGTCGTCCCTCGCCGAGCCATGTCGTGCCCGGGTCGAGTGCGAGCTCGAGCTCGAGCAACCCCACGCGCACACCTCTTGTGGCTTCTCCATATGCACAAGCGCACCCACTGCATTCTCGCAGGCCTGCTGCTGCTCTGCATCGCGGGTCGTCGCCTCCTAGCTCCCGCCGCATGCCATGCCAGAGGCAAGCACGGACTCGTCCTCGAGGTCCCGCATCACCTAGTCTTTGCACATGCATTCCGGCACCCCGCACCCTCCCAAGTATCCCGCACCTCCGCCGGTGCTCCTCTGCTCCGAGGGTCGCCATCTTGCTCGCCGGCGTGGTCACCCTTTTTCCTCTGTGAACGATGGGGAAGAAGGCCTGGCCTTTAGTTCCGTTCAAGTTCGGCCACGCCCTTATTTGGCACAAGCATTCAGCAGTAGCGCATTGGTCAGGACAATGATTTGCAAGTGGAAGGTCCTGGGTTCGAGTCCCAGGCACCCCAATTTTTTTGCACTGTTTTTTTTTCTCTCTGCACACACTGTCACTCGGGCCAAATCCTCATCTGGGCCGCTGCACCTTGATGCTTCGGGCCCGTGCATGTTTTTTTTTCTGCCTGTGGATTTGTTTAATTTCCAGTGCATTGCATATTTACAGAATTGCCACTGTTTTACATTGTCTATAATTAAATATGCATGCATCCAAACTAATTGAACCATATATGCAAAATGCTTAGAATTTTATCTAGTTTCATAATATGCTGTTTTCATCCAGGTTTAAAATGTTTAACATGTTGTTTGATTTAACTTGCATAAATGACATGCTAAAATGGTTTAATTCATATCTAAATAACCGTAGCTCCAAATTTAATAAACTTTATATGTAAATGGGGTAGAATTTTGCCTAGTTTAACATGATGGCATCATCTTGCATGTTTAATAACTATAAAATTGTGTTTAGGGCAGAACAGTACCAAACCTAATATATGCATATAAGGAGTTTCCGGACTTGTGGTTTGTTGTTCCGGCCTCATTTAAACTTGCCTAGATAGGTAGTTTTCTTTTGCTTCACCCTCTTGCCATGTTTAACAACATTTAATATTGTTGGGTACATAAACAAGATTGACACTAAATAACTTGAATGTGGTGTTTCGTCAATATGCAACGAGAGCTCCACTTAATTTGTAGGATTGTTTTGTGCATTTTGCCATGCCATGTTTCATTAAACCGGACATGCATCATACTCGATTGTGCATCATGCCATGTTCATGTGGTGGTTGTTTTACTATGATTGTTTACTTCTTTCCGGTGTTGCTTCTTCGGGTTGGTTCCGATAACGTCGCGTTTGTGAGGACACGTTTGACTACGTCCGTTTGTCTTCTTCATGGACTCGTTCTTCTTCCTTGCGGGATTTCGGGCAAGATGACCATACCCTCGAAATCACTTCTATCTTTGCTTGCTTAGTTGCTCGCTCTTTTGCTATGCCTATGCTGCGATACCTACCACTTGCTTATCATGCCACCCATATTGTTGAACCAAGCCTCTAACCCACCTTGTCCTAGCAAATCGTTGATTGGCTATGTTACCGCTTTGCTCAGCCCCTCTTATAGCGTTGTTAGTTGCAGGTGAGGATTGAAGTTTGTTCCTTGTTGGAACATGGAGATATGGTTCCTTGTTGGAACATGTTTACTTGTTGGGATATCACAATATATCTTATTTAATTAATGCATCTATATACTTGGTAAAGGGTGGAAGGCCCGGCCTTATGCCTGGTGTTTTGTTCCACTCTTGCCGCCCTAGTTTCCGTCATATCAGTGTTATGTTCCCGGTTTTTGTGTTCCTTACGCGGTTTGCTAATAATGGGAACCCCTTGATAGTTCGCCTTGAATAAAACTCTTCCAGCAATGCCCAACCTTAGTTTTACCATTTGCACTAACAACCTACCACCTTCCCCTGGGTTCTGCAGACTCAAGGGTCATCTTTATTCTAA
>NC_041384.1:319905961-319985748 GCF_002162155.2 Triticum dicoccoides
CCCCCCGGCCAGTGCTCCTCTGAGTGTTGGTCCGAACTAGAGTCGTGTGCAGCGCCTCCTCGGGGAAACTCGAGGTTTGGTTTTAGTTGTATGGAGAGCTCATCTGAGTGTGCCCTGAGAACGAGATATGTGCAGCTCCTATCGGGATTTCTCGGCACATTCGTGCGGTGTTGCTGGATTTGTTTTAACTTGTCGAAGTGTCTTGTAGAACCGGGATACCGAGTCTGATCGGAACGTCTCGGGAGGAGGTCTATTCCTTCGTTGACCATGAGAGCTTGTGATGGGCTAAGTTGGGACACCCCTGCAGGGATTGAACTTTCAAAAGCCGTGCCCGCGGTTATGGGCAGATGGGAATTTGTTAACGTCCGGTTGTAGAAAACCTGAAGATTATCTTAATTAAAATGAATCAACCGCGTGTGTAACCGTGATGGTTTCTTTCCGGCGGGGTCCGGGAAGTGAACACGGTGTTGGAGTTATGCTTGACGCAGGTTTTTTAGGATCACTTCTTGGTCATACTTTCTCGAACGTGCTTTGCCTTCTCTTCTCGCTCTCATTTGCGTATGCTAGCCACCATATATGCTAGTCGCTTGCTGCAGCTCCACCTCATACCTTTACCTTACCCATAAGCTTAAATAGTCTTGATCGCGAGGGTGCGAGATTGCTGAGTCCCCGTGGCTCACAGATACTTCCAAAACCAGTTTGCAGGTGCCGATGAATCGTGCAGATGACGCAACCAAGCTTAAGGAGGAGCTCGATGAAGATCTTGTCCTTTGTGTTGTTTCGTTCTAGTTGATCAGTAGTGGAGCCCAGTTGGGGTCGATCGGGGACCTTCTCGCATTTGGGGTTCTTCTTTTATTTTGGTTCCGTAGTCGGGCCCTGATTGTATTTGGATGTTGTAATGCTTTATTCATGTATTATGTTTTGTGGCGATTGTAAGCCAAGTATGTATCTTTTCCCTTATTGTATTACATGGGTTGTTTGCGAAGATTACCTCACTTGCGACATTGCTTTCAATGCGGTTATGCCTCTAAGTCGTGCTTCGACACGTGGGAGATATAGCCGCATCGAGGGCGTAACAGAAGGCTTATAATATGGTAGCAAAAAGGGTCAGCAATAATCAATTCAGAGATGCAAAGTTGAATAAATGCTCAACGACGGTACTGTGCTGGTCCTAGGCTAGACCGTGCTAGAGACGCGAGCCTAGAACACTAACAAAATCACCGCGCTGCACGTAAACAAGGGAAAAGCACACTCTGGAAAAAAAATCCGCTCTGTTTTTTTTGGCGCTCCTCTTTTTTTGCGCTCCTCTTTTTTTGCGAAATTTCACTATAATGGCGAGTGTCTCAAAACTCTTCCCTCGTCAAACTGACTGGATGGGCACGAATTTTTTTTTACTTTTTTCGGAAATCATGGCAGCGACGACGAAAAAATGCGACAAAAAATCACTATGATGGCGAGTGTCTCAAAACGCTCTGTGGGACCTAAAAATAGGATAGGGAAAAAAATTTGGTCGCCGAAATTTTGGCCTAAAAACTACCCGGGGGTCTCCAGACTTTTTTCTTTTTTTTCTTTTTCCGAGACCTACTCAGGCAAGGAAACACAAAACGAAAACTAGATGGATCTCGAAAACAAACCTAATATGAAAATAACTCGGATTGGTGGTGGACAGGCGGATGTATATGTGGACTCGGATTAGTGGTGGAAAGACAGATGTATGTGTGGACTCGGATTGGTGGTGGACAGGTGGATGTATATGTGGACTCGGATTGGTGGTGGACAGGCGGATGTATATGGCAGCGGTAAGGAATATGTTGGTGGTGGTTGTATATGGTTGGAACGATGACGATGGTGCGGCGGCGATGTGACAACTTATGACCAGAACTCGAAACTCTAAAAGACTAGACTCTAAGACCAGCAACTAGACACGACAATGCAACCGCAAATTCAACAAAGCAAAATACTGAAAAGACTATGCAAAGGCTCAGACTGGTTCGGATATGATGAACTAACCCTATTTTTTTTTGGCTTTTTCGTGGACTGTAGGTATGAAGAACAGACTCGATCTAAACTACGAAAAACTGTAAAATCTCACCGAGCAACCTAGAAATCTGATACCACTTTATAGGGGCAAAGGTGTCCCGTCTTTCGATGAGATGGTGGCTATCGTTTTGGAGGAGGTCGACTTTGATGATCCGACTACGAATGTGCGAGGACGTCGCGCCTTAGCAATCGCTAAACCAACTCCGAGAGGTTATTGACCACGCCGGAGCACGATCAACCTGACCACGAAGGTCTATTTCCTGCAGGCAAATGAAGAACAAGCAAGAAACTAAGATTGCAATCTGGATATCGCGAATATAAGAAGAAAGCTTTATTGATCAAAGGTGAGGTTCTATGACATCTTGGTCTGGCCGTTGGACACAAACGAAGTACGCGAAGTTGCAACTATGGTGAACTTTTAATCTAAACAAAACCCAAAGTCTAAACGACGCCCTAAGGGCTGTATATATGGAGAAAGAGGGGGAATTTCTTGGCCCTTGGAGGAGGGGTCCGAAATCAACCCTAACTCTTGTTTCCCCACACATACGGACTCTAAAACAGCCTATACTTAAGTATTTCGAAAATACATGGGCCTGGCCCAATAATAAGGTGACGCAGGACCTAGAAAGCCTCTGGACGAAATTTATAAAGTGGCATCTTGTATATTTCGTCCAAGGCTTCATGCACTCCTTATGGTGGCTTCAAAGTCCTGAAATCATCACTTGTAACTCCGTTCTTGATCCCCTTGCGCATGCCATCATCTCCATGCTTGGTCTTGCTCCATGCTTTGTTTTCGAGTTCCAGATCACGCGATACTTCGAGTCGTGACCAAGTCGGACTCCTCAACTTCCGTGCTATCCGCAGTAGAAAAATAGTTCCAAACTCAAAATAGTTCCAAACTCCTCTTCTTCCATGGCATCAACAGGGCACACAAGTGATATTATTTGTCGTCGTTGTAAGGGAAGAGGACATTTTGCGAGAGAATGCAAATCTCAGCATGTGATGATTGTTACTGAGGATGGTGGGTATGAGTCTGCTAGTGACTATGATGAGGAGACTTTCGCTCTTATTACACATGAAGAACATGGTTGAGAGGATTCTGATCATGAGACGCAATACATGGCTGCTGAAGATGCTGACAGGTATGAATGTTTAGTTGCTCAACGTGTTTTGAGTATGCAGGTTACACAAGCTGAGCAAAATCAGAGGCATAATTTGTTCCATACAAAGGGAGTTGTGAAGGAACGTTATGTTCACTTCATCATAGATGGAGGGAGCTGGAATAATTTGGCTAGCATGGAGATGGTGGAGAAGTTATCTCTCACCACAAGACCACATCCACATCCTTACTACATCCAATGGTTCAACAACAGCGGCAAGGTTAAGGTAACACGTACTGTTCGTGTGCATTTTAGTATCTCTACATATGCTAATTATGTTGATTGTGATGTGGTACCTATGCAAGCATGTTCCTTATTACTTGGTAGACCATGGCAATTTGATAAAAATTATGTACACCATGATAGAAACAATCAGTATACTCTTCTTCATAAGGATAAAAATATTACTTTGCTTCCTATGACTCCTGATTCCATTTTGAAAGATGATATTAATAGAGCTAATAACGCAAAACAGGAGAAATATAAGAGTGAAAATCAGATTGTGGCAAAAGAATTTGAGCAACAATGAAGCCTAATAATAAACCATCTAGTGTTGTTTTTGAAATTAAATTGAAAAGTGCATGTTTACTTGCCACCAAATCTGATATTGATGATCTAGATTTTAGCAAATCTGTTTGCTATGCTTTTGTGTGCAAAGAGGCATTATTTTCATTCGAGGACGTGCCTTCCTCTTTGCCTCCTGCTGTCACTAACATTTTGCAGGAGTTCGCTGACGTCTTTCCACAAGACGTGCCACCGGGATTACCACCTATTAGAGGGATTGAGCATCAAATTGACTTAATTCCCGATGCATCATTACCCAACCGTGCACCATACCGTACCAATCCAGAGGAGACGAAGGATATTATGTGTCAAGTACAAGAACTGCTCGACAAAGGTTATATACGTGAATCCCTTAGTCCTTGTGTTGTTCCTATCATTTTAGTGCCGAAAAAGGATCGTACGTCGTGTATGTGTGTTGATTGTAGAGGCATTAATAATATTACTATTCATTATCGTCATCCTATTCCTAGGCTAGATGATATGCTTGATGAATTGAGTGGCTCTACAATATTCTCCAAAGTTGATTTGCGTAGTGGATACCATCAAATTCGTATGAAATTGGGAGATGAATGGAAAACAGCATTTAAAACTAAGTTTGGATTATATGAGTGGTTAGTCATGCCTTTTGGGTTAACTAATGCACCTAGTAGTTTCATGAGATTAATGAACGAAGTTTTACATGCCTTCATTGGATGATTTGTGGTAGTTTACTTTGATGACATATTCATTTATAGCAAATCTTTGGTGGAACATTTGGAACATTTACGTGCTGTTTTTATTGCTCTACGTGATGCATGTTTGTTTGGTAACCTTAGAAAAGTGCACCTTTTGCACCGACCGAGTATCTTTTCTTGGCTATGTTGTTACTCCACAGGGAATTGAAGTTGATAAAGCCAAGATTGAAGCTATCAAGAGTTGGCCGCAGCCCAAAACGGTCACACAAGTGAGGAGTTTCCTCGGCCTCGCTAGATTCTATAGGCATTTTGTGAGAGATTTCAGCACCATTGCTGCACCTCTCAACGAGCTTACAAAGAAGGATGTGCCTTTTGTTTGGGGTACCGCACAGGAAGAAGCCTTCACGGTATTGAAAGATAAGTTGACACATGCTCCTTTACTCCAACTTCCTGATTTTAATAAAACTTTTCAGCTTGAATTTGATGCTAGTGGAATTGGATTAGGAGGTGTGTTATTACAAGATGGCAAACCTGTTGCATACTTTTCTGAAAAAATGAGCGGGCCTAGTCTGAACTATTCTACTTATGATAAAGAATTATATGCTCTTGTCAGACCTTAGAAACATGGCAACATTATTTATGGCCCAAGGAATTTGTTATACATTCTGATCATGAATCTCTGAAACACATTAAAAGTCAAGCAAAACTGAACCGTAGACATGCTAAATGGGTTGAATTCACTGAGACTTTCCCATATGTCATTAAACACAAGAAGGGTAAAGAAAATGTTATTGTTGATGCATTGTCTCGTTGTTATACTATGCTTTCACAACTTGACTTTAAAATATTTGGTTTGGAGACCATCAAAGATCAATATGTGCATGATGCTGAATTTAAAGATGTTTTGCAGAATTGTAAGGAAGGGAGAACTTGGAACAAGTTCGTTCTAAACGATGGATTTGTGTTTCGTGCTAACAAGCTATGCATTCCAGCTAGCTCCATTCGTCTTTTGTTGTTGCAGGAGGTGCATAGAGGAGGATTAATGGGACACTTTGGTGTCAAGAAGACGGAGGATATACTTGCTACACATTTCTTTTGGCCAAAGATGAGACGGGATGTTGAGCGTTTTGTTGCTCGCTGCACTACATGTCAAAAAGCTAAGTCACGACTCAATCCTCATGGTTTATATATGCCTTTGCCTGTACCTAGTGTTCCTTGGGAGGATATATCTATGGACTTTGTTTTAGGTTTACCTCGAACAAAGAAGGGGAGGGATAGCATATTTGTTGTCGTGGATAGGTTCTCGAAAATGGCACACTTTATACCATGTCATAAAAGCGACGATGATGTTAATGTTGCTGATTTGTTCTTTCGTGAAATTATTCGCTTGCAAGGTGTGCCAAATACTATATTTTCAGATCGTGATACTAAATTTCTTAGCCACTTTTGGAAATGTTTATGGGCTAAGTTGGGGACTAAACTGCTTTTTAGTACTACTTGTCACCCCCAAACTGATGGACAAACTGAAGTAGTCAATAGAACATTGTCTACTATGCTTAGGGTTGTTTTGAAGAATAACAAGAAAATGTGGGAAGAATGCTTGCCTCATATTGAGTTTGATTATAATCGTTCATTACATTCTACTACTAAGATGTGCCCTTTTGAAATTGTGTATGGTTTCCTACCTCGTGCACCTATTGATTTGTTGCTTATTCCATCTTCGGAGAAGGTTAATTTTGATGCTAAAGAACGTGTTGAATTGATTTTAAAAATGCATGAGTTAACTAAGGAAAATATTGAGCGTATGAATGCTAAGTATAAACTTGCTGGAGATAAGGGTAGAAAACATGTTGTGTTTGCACGTGGAGATCTTGTTTGGTTACATTTGCGTAAGGATAGATTTCCTAATTTGCGCAAATCAAAGCTAATGCCACGTGTTGATGGTCCTTTTAAGGTGTTCGAGAAAATAAATGATAATGCATATAAACTTGAGCTGCTTCGAGATTTTGGGGTTAGTCCCACTTTTAACATTGCAGATTTGAAGCCTTATTTCAAGAAGGGGAGAATGATGAGGACATCAATACCATTTTTACACCCACAGCCCCTGCTGCTAAACATATTGGACCAACTAGAGCTCGCGCACGCCAATTGAATTATCAGGTACTTTCGTTTCTTGGTAACGATTCTAATGTTCATGAGAATATGATGCTGCCTAAATTGGATACATTTTTTTTGCTTACAAATGAAGGGCCTAGCTTGGACGAGAAAGATGAACCTTGGATCAAGTTCAAGCATGGAGATGATGGCATGCGCAAGGGGGTCAATAACGGAGTTACAAGTGATGATTTCAGGACTTTTAAGCCACCATAAGGAGTGCATGAAGCCTTGGACGAAATATACAAGATGCCACTTCATAAATTTCGTCCAGAGGCTATTTTAGGTGTTGCGTCACCTTATTATTGGGCCAGGCCCATGTATTTTCGAAATACTCAAGTATAGGCTGTTTTTAGAGTCCGTATGTGTGGGGAAACAAGACTTAGGGTTGGTTTCGGACCCCTCCTCCAAGGGCCACGAAATCCCCCCTCTTCCTCCATATATACAGCCCTTAGGGCGTCATTTAGACTTTGGGTTTTGTTTAGATTAAAAGTCCACCATAGTTGCAACTTCGCGTACTTCGTTTGTGTCCAGCGACCAGACCAAGACATCACAGAACCCCACCTTGATCAATAAAGCTTTCATCTTATATTCGCAATATCCAGATTGCAATCTCAGTTTCTTGCTTGTTCTTTGTTTGCTCACAGGAAACAGGCCCTCGTGGTTAGGTTGATCGTGCTCCGGCATGGTCAATAACCCCTCGGAGTTGGTTTAGCGATTGCTAAGGCGCGACGTCCTCGCACGTTCGTAGTCGGATCGTCAAAGTCGACTTCCTCTAAAACGATAGCCACCATCTCATCGAAAGACGGGACACCTTTGCCTCTATCAATAAGAAGGGCTGAGCAAAGTGGTAACATAGCCAAACAACGGTTTGCTGGGATGGTGAAAAGGTTAGAGGCTTATCATGGCAGGTTGGGAGGCTTGATAAATAAGTGGTAGGTAGCGCGACATAGCGATAGCATCGAGACAACTAGCATAGCAAAGATAGTAGTGAGATCCAAGGAAATGATCATCTTGCCTGAAATCCCGCTAGGAACAAGACCAACTCCATGAAGTAGACGAACCAACATAGTCGAACGGATCCTCACAATCGCAACGAACTAGGGCTATCGGGAAGAAGCACAACCGGAAAGAAGCAAACGACATGGTAAACACACTAGCATAGTCATGGCATGATGCAGAACCAAGTATGATGCATGTCTAATTTAATGAGGCATGGCATGGCAAAGTGCAACAAACAAAACTACAAATTAAGTGGAGCTCAATATGCAACGAGTTGCATATTGACGAAACACCACATTCAATCATTTATTTCGCTCTCGTTTAAGTACAGAACAAGTTTAAATGTTGGTTAACATGGCAAGAGGTGAAGCATAAGTAAACTAACTATTTAGGCAAGTTTAAATGAGGCTGAACACAACAAACAGCAATTCTGGAAAATCCTCATATGCATATTACGAATTTGGTACTATTCTGCCCTAAATCATATTTTTTTTTTATTGTTAAACATGCAAAGTAAGTGCACCATGTTAATCTATGCATTTTTCTACCCCTTTTACATATAAAATTTATTTAATTCGGAGATACAGTTATTTAGTTATGAAAAAATCATTTTAGCATGTCATTATGTAAATTAATGCAAACAGCAATTTAAACATTTTAAACATGGATGAAATTTGTAAATTGTGAAACTAGACAAAATCTTAAGCATTTTACATATATAAATTATTTTGATCTGATGCATGGTTTGTGAGTTATGATATGCATGAAGTGCAAGGGTTTTTCTATAAAACAGGTTTCTCCGGATTATTAGGCAAATTCACAGACAGGGAAAAAACACATTCGGGCTAAAACTGACTGGTCCCAACAGGAGCAGGGGCGCTGGAGGCTCACCATTGGCCTTGGCCCGTTCGATGGATAGGAGGCAGGCCGGCAGGGGGCAGCGCTGGGCCTGGCATGGCCAGCTGGCCCACGCGCGGAGTGACCGTGGTCAACGCACACAGGGCGCTCCACCTCGGTCGTTGACGAGGCTGAGTGCAGGGACAAGGTTGCCAATGAAGGGAAGGCCAGGATCCGACGGATCCTGATGCAGGCGAGGCTGGGGAACGGCGAGGCCGTCTGGAGGCAGTTCTTGGACGGTGGTGAGGCAACCAGCGACAGGGAGAGCTCGGCCGCGGGGATCCATGGCGGGGTCTCTGCAGAATAACAAAGGGAGAAAGACGAACTGAGCGAGAAAAGTAGAGAGAAGACGGTAAAATGAAGTGGAGGAGGAGACCGAAGGAAGGGGAAGGCACGCTGTGGAACGGCGGAACTCACAGGAACCGGGACGAGGACGCGATCTCCGGGGACGCATGGCGATTCCCGGCAGCGGCGAGCTCCGGTTCAAGAAGGCGTTCATGGTAACGGGGAGCTCCTGGGTACCTAGAAGAGAGAGATGTGAGAGGGAGAGAGAAAAGAGAAAGGAGAGAGGGAGGAAGAACACGAGGACGAGGGGAAGGAGAAGGATGAGGCGCAGGGCCTGCTGGTTCGGTGGTGGTTGTCGCCGTCGGCGTCTAGTACTCGAGCGAGGCGGTGCTGGTGGAGCGAGGTGCTCGGGGACGAGCGAGCAGAGGAGGGGCGCCTCTCTTCGGGAGCTGGCTGAACAGATGGTTGGCCCTCGGTCGTTGGATCAAAGATCTGGCGGTTTAGAGCATGAGTTGGCTGGATCGGAGGGGAAGAGGTGGAGGAAGGGGGTTGGCTCGCTGCAGAATACGAGGAGACCAGAGGTGGCGGCGGCTCGGGAATGGGTGGATGGATGGGACAGGATCCCTAGTTTCTAGGGTTCATTTGTTTATATAGCAGGTAGGTAATAGGAGGGGGTATTTGGATCATCGGATCAGGATCGGGCGGTCGAGAATAAAAGGTTAGGGGGGTCCAAATGGAGAAACGAAAGATATTTTAGGGATGTTTGGGGATTATCCGAATCCAACAGTGATGATTGAGCGGGTCGGGTTCGGGTAAGTTTTTCGGACGCGCATGTGAGGGGGTCTGAGAGAGGTCAACAAAGACAAGGGGCCTGACATAAGGTTAACGGAGACAAGGAAGAAGCGGCAACTGCAAACGGCTACGAGTTTTATGAAAATATGCGGATGCAATGCACATAATGCCATGATGAAAATGCAGCAAGCAAAATAAATCACACGGCGATAACGAAAACCATGAAAGGCGTCTGGAGCGTCGGTCTTAGGTCGTTACAAATATTTTTATCAATAAATTATTAGAATTATCAGCAAAATTTCAATTGTACTACAGTTTAGACAATTTATAAATACAGTCACTATACATAAGAAATTAGTTGAGCCCGGTTAGCTTGAGGTAGAGAATGTTGGGACGATCACACTGTAATGACACGACATTAGTTGTTGCATCTACAAATAATTGCCATTGACATGCACACTTTATAGTTCAGACTCCCGCACGCACCAACAATTCAGTGTTTAGACTCGACATTACCGCACATGCATCCCGCATGCACAAACAATTCAGGTTCGGAGTTCAAATGTTGGTGTGAGTAGATCGATTTGGCTCCATCCTGCAGAACGCGGGGTGCCTAAGGTAGAAGAACCCCATGCTGGGAAGCACCAACGGCACAACATACATCACCAACGCAATAAACACGCACACCACGGCGAACACCCCCTTTCACGGTCTTGCCTCTCTTCCAAGCCGGCCGCCTCCGCTCGCCTGCTGTTAGTCCACGTCGCGCTAGTGCATGCCATCATAGAGGAAGGAACGGCATGGAGGCCAGGGAGAGCCAGCGCCGGAGAGGAAGATGTGTGTGGGTAGCCGACGGCGTCGTAGATCGGGAGAGGAAGATGTGTGTGGGTAGCCGACGGCGTCGTAGATCGAGAGGGGGGAAGAGACGGGGGTGGCGGCACTGAGATGGTGGGTGAGCGAGAGTCAGGGAGAGGGTGGGGGCGATAGCGAGGCCGGTCCCGTCTTCCGATCAATTTGGAGGCATGACCAGGTTGAGCATATCAAGCAAATACATCGTTCCAGGAACGAGTGGGTTCCAATTCCTCGTATGGACAGAATGAACCCGTTACATTCCATCTAATGACTAACAAACACACCCTTACCAAACCATTATCATCCCCTTCTTAAGTACTCCCTGTATCATATTTTCTCTATCAACATTTGTGCAACTGTACGATCCATCAAGAAGTGAAGGGCACTATTTATCCATCTATGCAGCTTTTCTTTCTTGCTATTACGAAAATCATTTAACCCAACCAAAAACAACACAACACCAGTCACACGACACGAACGGCACAACAACATGCAACACACCCGTTCATCCACCTCCACCGCAAAGCTTCGGACTCTGTCACATGCAAGGCTTTGAGAACCTCTCATACGTAATAGCCCTCCCTCAACTAGCCTACCTATATTAACCCCACGATCCAAGATCACAGACCAAGAAATTGATAGTTCTTTTCCAGGAAGCAAAGTTCCTACTTCAGTTAGGCTTCACAGAGTATAAGATTGTGCACTGCCCTAAAGTTTGTGTTGGCGGCTTTTAGTTCATCGTTAGATCCTAGTGGCCAACGTGTATGGGATGCAGATCTCCTGCTTGATGTAAACTGTGTTGGGACCGCCGATTTGGTTGGTACCTCGTAATTGAAATGCAAGGTGTTTCAGATTAAAAAAGAAAAACCATAATCCATCGCTAATAACAACAAAACCCAGCCAACAGCCATCCCTCATCAACAGCCTATAGAAACACCACAATCCATAGACCCAACCAGAAGAAGAACAAAACCCAAGGGAAGCCAATCGAGTTGCTCACCATCTGGCAAAGTACTCTTATGATATTCAGTCTGCTTTTGAATGGGATGGAGATCCACCCAATTTCATTCTTCTTTATGTAATAGATAAATGATGCAACTCTTCTGGCTGAGAAATAAAATACCAAGGCTTTATCTTTAAAAAAAAATCACGAACCAACCTGTGGTTGGATAGTTAGAGGGACTGTGGTATCCTCAGCCCGCCAAAATTCAAATCCTAATGCTCACATTTATTTATGGATTTATTTCAGAATTTCCAGCGTATGTACTATGTTAAAAAAAAGCCAATAATGCATTGTCCAGAATGCTAACAAGCCACGAGTCATGTCATCAAGTATCCCTCCCTAACTGTATTTTTAGACCATCTAGCCTACCATGTACTCCTTCCATCCGAAAATACTTGTTGTAGAATTGGATACAAATGGTTGTATCTAGAACTAAAATACATCTAGATACATCCATTTTTTGGATAAGTATTTCCGTACGAAGGGAGTACCTCCCTAAATAAGTGACGCCGCGCCTCCGCACGCTAATTGGTCACAAAAGGGCAAAGCGGGACAAAGCGCTCCCTCTACGCCAAGCACTTGAAAATAAACCTTGCATGCAGCTTCTGTGTGTGACCATCTGCCGTCTAAAGATCTGTGTGCTGATTATCCTGTTATATGTGTGTGAACGCCTTGTTGCACTATTGTCAGATCGATTGACAAATGTTCCTGTGAAACTGTTCTATAAATTGTGTTCCCATTTTCCTTCGGAGACCACTAACGTTAGATTCGATCAAATCGACGGCATTTGAGCGGCCTGACACTAGCGTCTCTTCAGACTATAGATAGGAAGGGTTTCCCTTTTCCTTCTCGCTGAGATGAAATATTAGGCCATGCGTCTAGCTTTCAGTGTATGAGCGCAGAGATTGCAAATGTTAACTAATTCGTCGTGAACCAGCATACATGTCTCCCTCCGTAAAGAAATATAAGAGCATTTAAATCACTGAAGTAGTGATCTAAACACTCTTATACGTATTTCTTTACAGAGGGAGTATTTTGCTTTTGTAAGTGATGAAATATGTAAAATTTATGTCATTGATACCTACTGAATTATTCCTTGTGAAATTGCAAAATTGAGTTGTCACGATCTTCCGTTCAATTGTAATTTCATTTGGCATGGTCTTCGCTAAAACTAAATCAGACAAGTTACACAAGTTCAATAAAATGACATACTCAGCAGGGTGGGCAAATGAATGCCCGCGCGCCTCAGCCCCTAGTACTACGGCAATAAAACAAGGTGTCCCCAAAGCATATGTAGTTTTAATAAAACATTCTTGGATCATACTCCCTTCGTATAAGTCCTTTTAGATATTTCAAATGGACTACAACATACAGATGTATGTAGACATATTTTAGAGTATAGTTCACTCATTTTGCTTCGTATGTAGTCACTTACTGGAATTTCTAAAAAGACATATTTAGAAACGAAGGGAGTATGTTTGAATAGATAAAAAAGGGGGTTGTTTTTCACAATCTATATATCTAAATTTATATTTCTAAGTAATAATTATCAAGAATCATTTTTAACACATCATACAAATAAATTATATTACCCTGATAAGCAAACAAGAAAGTTTCAGCAAATGAAATGATCATTTCAAAACACAAATAACTTTTCAAATACAGTTTTTTAAAATGTTATAATTACAAATAAAAATCTAGCCACGTAAATGAGCAGGTAACCCATTCATTCTCACACGGCATACTCCCTCTATTCCAATGAATAAGGCGTGCACGCCCCAAAATTCAACTTTGACCATAAATTAGACCAACCAAATGTGGATTATATGTGATAAAATTATACCGTTGAATTCGTATTGAAAAGAAGTTTTCAATGGTATACTTTTTAAGTCACAAAATATATACTATTGATCTAATTTATAGTCAAAGTTGGATTGTAAAAAGCGTGTGCGCGTTATTCATTGGAATAGAGGGAGTATTACTGATTATGAGAAACAACTGTACAGAGCCTGATATACCATAACTGATTCTGGGGAAGAGGTGCGTCCGGAAAGCAAACCAAGACAGAATGATGTACAGATTTTTACCGGTCTCATTAACATTTTCATCTCAAAGCATCCAACATCCTCACATCATGCTTCTTGCGCCTGCATCGGTGATGACTCTTCTGCTCCCCAAAACTACTATCACCAACAATGACCATCTTATCCATATCTGCGATGCAATCTGCAATGAAAATAAAAAGGAGAACATATTAAGTACCACAGCTTGCAGAATAATAGAGATCAATACATAGAACGAGGGATGAGTGCAATGTTCCATTCCCAACAAAGATAGCTTCAAGGGACACCAATACAAATACAATGAATCCAGGATCAAACATCACAACAACAACAACGCCACTATTAGCACTAAAAGATAATTTCCATTCAGTTTATCTAAGACAGAAAAATAGCAAGACTAAACATATATCCAAGAGATCGTAAAATTTAAGTCTGTAACATATAGCATTCTGAAACAGGAAATCCTAGAAGTTAGTCTTCGTTAGAAAGCGGAAATTTTCCAGAATTGCTAACATGGCCAACAAATCACAATACCACTATTAGCACTATAAGATAATTTCCATTCAGTTTATCTAAAGCAGAAAACAGCAAGACTAATCACACATCCAAGAGACCGCAAAATTTTAAGTCTGTAACATATAGCATTCTGAAACGGGAAATCCTAGAAGCTGAGTCTCGTTAGAAAACTGAAATTTTCCAGAACTACCAACATGGCCAACAAAATTCCACGTGCATGTGAGCATATCAATGCCAATATAACCTGCATATGAGCATATCAATGCCAGATGTTTATGTTCAATCAATGAAATTAAAGCCATTTTGAAGTGCATATCATGGTAGCAAGTTTGAGAATATTTTAGGGCACGCCCAAAACACTATTCTCGCAGCAAAAGGTCCAATTTGCACAGGAATATGAGAAAACTCCTGGTTCTAGCTTTGGCCTTTATTTAATTAGTTAAACAATATGAAATGAAACTACAATATGAAATGAAACTACGTCATTTTTCCAAAATGATTTTACATGGTCCAACAGACTCCATATGCAAGTGGGTTACCAGACCAATATGACCAAGGTCCCATTTATTATCCACCAAGAGAATGGTAATAGTCGAATATAAGTTATTAACTTATCCTTTTGCATATATGAAATCCATTGGTTGTTGACAACGTAATGACATTAGACCAAAACTAACACAATATACAATCTGCTACCAACCAACATGTAATAAATAGCAAAATAACCAGGATTTGCAGTAATTTATTTCTGCTAGAATTTGGAACCCTGATGACTACGACGTCGACAACAACAAAGCACAAGTAAATATAGTTAAGGAAAGTAAATTAAGGCTCTGGTAAATAGGCTGCTGATTTCCATGCAGTCCTATCAAGAGCCAAATCCTTGGGTACATTCCCATCCTTCAAATCTCTTTTTACCGCTTACTCCCATGTCGACTTTGGTCACCCATACCCCTCCTAGTATTTTCGCTACGTTGGTGCTTCTGCACGCTTCTGTTGGATATGTCCAAACCAGCTTAGTCGGTGTTGGACAAGCTTCTCTTCAATCGATGCCACCCCTACCTTATCACGTATCCCCTCATTCCTAATTCGGTCCTTTACTGTATGGCCACATATCCACCTTACCATGCACGTCTCAGTGACACACATTTGTTGGATGTGTTATCTCTTAGTGGGCGAATGCTTTGCTCCATATAGCATCGCAGGTCTGATCGCCGTCTATAGAACTTGCCATTGAGCTTTTGTGGGACCTCCTTGTCACAGAGGATGCCAGATGCTTGCCGCCACTTAATTTAGCCTGCTCTGATTTTTTGGCTAACATCCTCCTCGATACCACCATTGCTTCGCAGCATTGATCCCAAGTATCAGAAGGTGTCCCTCTTAGGCACTATATGTCCCTCTATACTAACCTCTCCTTCCTCGCACCTAACACTCCTAAAGTCACACCTCATAAACCAGTCTTAGTCCTAAGCCTAAACCCATTAGACTTTGAAGTCTGTCTCGTCAACTAGGAGCAAATCATCAGTAAAGAGCATACACCAAGGGATATCTCCTTGTATATCCTTTGTGACCTCGTCCATCACTAAGGAAAATATATGGTCTCAAGGCTGATCACTGATATAGTCCTATCATAATTAGGTAGGTATCAGTCTGACTGTCACCAGCCCAAACATGTGTCATAATATTATCATACATATCCTTGATTAGGGTAATGTACTTTGTTGGGACTTTCTGTCTCTCTAACTCCCACCACATGATTTCTCTATAGTCGATTCTTGGACGTACAATTGGTTTATCATGATGTTTGTCTTTCAACTCAAGTGATGCTCAATCACTCTCTTCCAAAGCTTCATAGTATGACTCGTAAACTTAATTCCTCGGTAATTAGTACAACTTTGAGTATCTCCTTTATTCTTGAACATAGGTACAAGTATACTCTTCCCGCCACTTTTCAGGTATCTTGTTTGACCAAAAAATATGGTTGAATAGCTTAGTTACCCATATTACTACCACTTTCCCAAGGCACCTCCACACCTCAATAGGAATACCATCTGGGCCTAGGGCCTTTCCTTCTTTCATCCTTTTAAGGGGGGCCTCGTTAACCTCGAGCACTTGAATCCTTCTCAGAAACTATCTATTGGTGTCATCTACCTCAGGCATAGTGTTCTCAGCCCCCCCACCCCCACCACCACTGAACACCTCATAAATCAGTCTTATACCTAGACCCTTGCTTCACTCACAACTCGCTTTGCTTTCTTCTTGGCTTCTTTGTATTTCTCCATGTTGGTGGTGCTTGTATAAGGAAACCCTAACGATGACCTGTCTTTCGAATTATATAAGTGGTAGCTGTTTTATTGCTTTTCTTGCCACTGTTAGTGAGCCGCATCTCTATGCACGGAGGTGACCAAACTAGCGTACCTACGATTTCCCCTTCGACCTTCCCTTCCCAATCCTTTTTTAACTCCTCTTCACCAACGCTCTCACATGAAAAAAAAGGTGGTGTTTCTATTAATAAATCATAAAGTGCGACCATGATTCCAAAACTGGACAATATTGTCAAATGTGGTAGCAATTGCAAGGGAAGAATTGTGTCAAGCTGCAACATGGTTCCATTCCACCAACAAAAAAAATTGCTAACAAGCACCAGCTCAGCAAGCTAGATGTTAGTTGTGAACAAAAGATTTATAAATAAACTTACCAAAGCAAAAGTATTATGGGACAATAAAGCAACAACTAACATCGTTACAAATGTGCATCAGATGACATGAATATGTAAACAAGAAAATTTTCTATTTCTATTAGCGTCATACAATCATCAAAAGGGCAACTCGTAATTGCCCACCCACTTAATCTATTTTAATTATTTTCAGCAGAAATTTGCTTAGTGCAGTTCCCATACAGGTTCGTTCAACTTAGATCAAATAGATTCCACAAAACTTAAGGTAGGAACAGCAACCCCTTGGATATTTCTGTGCCATAAAGGAATGAACAGTGTTATTCCTTAGGGATTCAAAGTTGTGCACTGGCAAATGTTAGGTATCTCTATAAATAGCACTGAATAATGTAGCGCACAGTTACGTGGGCTCGTTAAGGAAGAAACTATGCTGTTTCACTGGAAAGAAATGGAATACATTATCTAATATCATTTACTCACAAACTTGAGAGAAAGCTGATCTTAAACTGTACTGTTAAAATATAAATCACCATCATAATTAACTGATTTACATGAATACCTCTTAAAAATCATTTCGAACCTAAAGAAAAAAAGAAAAGGTTGTTCACTATATTTAAAGGACAGAACTAATAATCCCAGCTTAATTTCACATGTGTTATGGAAGGAATACCTCTAGAAATTTCTGCTATAGATAAACTCAACTCAAGAATGGAAATTATATATTATGAATTTTTAGTCCATATGAAAATTGCTTACCTTACAAGACACTTGTTATAAGAACCATGTATCACAAAATGACTCAACTCGAGTGTAAACTTCTAATGGTTAAGTATTGCAGCCATCAACTGTAGCATAGGTGCATCTAGTTATTAGAGATAAGACTTAGAGATAACCCATTGTATATCATGTTTTTATTGCCATATCAAGATTATGGAGATTATGTGGCAGGCTGATAGGACTGTCTCATCAACCACTGTACATGCCCTTATAATGTACACAATAGCTCATATCCAATAATATAGTTCTAGGCATTGTTTATAAGGTGTCCCGCCTTGGACGCTTAGGCAACAAGGCGCCCTGGCAGCGCCCCGCAATTATGCCCGCTTTAGGCGCTTATGTGTCCGCCTTAGGCGCTTAGGCATCAAGGCGGTTGGTGCTGACCTTAGGTCACCTTACCGCCTTATAAACCATGGTTCTAGGATACCACTGTACTAACACATTATGTAAAAACAAGGTAAAACAAAAATCCTACGACACAAACAAGTACTGCCTCTGTTCCTAAATATAAACTTTTTTGCAGTTCATTAATCAACCAACTCATTAAAACGTGTATATATAGCTAACAAAATGCATGTTCACTAAATTCTTTTTTGACTGCATTAATTCACTGCAGCATTTAATCCAGCAAGTAACTAGAACCAAACAAAATACCACCATCTTCCACAAACCATAAGTAAAATCTACGCCTGATGTGTAAGAACATTGTTCGGCAGTGGAGACTCAAAGAGCTCAATGACCTCTAATCATTTGATCCCAAACAAGAAATGTCCCACCACACCCAAATCTCAATCCATAAAGTTCACAAAGTCTATTCTGCGAAAATTCAGTTTCATACTGCAAATGGTATTATGGTAACGATGCCAACAACTCAGGGCAATGAGTAAAAAGAATGGGCACGACAAATATTATTCAAAAACTAAACTCAAGCACGTTCATCACCTCCGATCTCACCGCCCCAGAAGAACACCTGCTGCCTCCCGTCCTCCTCCTCTTCGTCTATCTCATCCCCGTAACCAAGCTCAACATCTCCACGGTAGCCAGGCTCGCTGCCATAGCCGGACTCAGCCGATGCCAGCTCAACCCCGGCGGCCGTCCCACCTGCCCCCGATCCAGCCAGACCAATTGGTGCCGATGCAAACTCCGGCGCCATAGGAACGTCCCTCGCCCGCAATTCCCCAACATCCGATGCCCACATCTCGCCACTGGAGTCCGTTGCGCCGCCACCACCTGGACCGCACGTTACATGGAAGTCGGAGCACGTGCCGGATCTCCGGCGGTCGCTGCTGCGACCTGAGACCGACCGCGAGATTCCTCCACGGCGCCGGCGCTTGCGGAGCCCGAGCAACCGGAAGGATCCTCCGCTGCCAACTGCGGAAGGAGGAGGGGTCGTGGTTTCCGCGCCGGCGGCGGCTGCGTCAGCATGGTGAGCAGATGGGGGGGCAGTGGAGCGGTCGGAGAGGCAGGGCTTCTTGTGGAAGGGGTGCCAGGCAGCAACAGCGTCGGTGAGAACGAGGTGCGCCGGTTGGTGGCGGTACGGCGGCACGCGCGGGGTCATCGCAGGGGGGCCGTCGGTGTTAGGGTTTGGGCTGCGGAGCTAACATGGTTGCACTCCTACCAAGATAGGAGCGGCGATTCCGGTGCGAAGGGAAGTCTCCACGAGGGGGGCAAATTTGACAATTTTAATCTGGAGACGAAATAAATTATACTCCCTCCGTAAAGAAATATAAGAGGGTGCTTGGATACAAGGGACTATTTTTAGTCTGACTAAAAATAGTCTCTTTTAGAGGCTAAAGTTTCAAGCACCCCTGACTAAAGAGAGGCTAGGACTAGTCTTGAGGCTAAAATCTTTTAGTCATGGGAAACCTACTAAAATATGTATTAGCTCTCTCTCTCCTCATTTAATTCCTCTCCTTAGTTCTGGATTGGAGGGTTTGGAGGATAATAAATGCTCAATAACTAGATTTTAGTCTCTTTAGTACTTGGATCCAAGCATGGGTGAGACTAGCAAGTTTTAGTCCCACTACTTTTAATCATGGGACTAAAACGTATCCAAGCATGCTCTAAGAGCGTTTAGATTACTAAAGTAATGATCTAAACACTTTTATATTTCTTTACAGAGGGAGTAGAACAAACTTTTCACAAAACTAATTCACACTGCTGATCTTTTTATGTGGCGCGCGACACGCTGGCGCCACATCCTACGGTGCAGCGCCTAGCTTTGGGGCATTGCACATGTGTCCATGGTGGCAGTCTCTGGGTCCGTACCCAGTAGTGCAGCACCTACGAGCTAGACGCCCCACATGTAATGTGCAGCGTCTAACCCTTAGGCGCTGCATTGTCTATTACTAGTTGGTTGGCCCCCTCCTTCACTTCTCCCACCCCACATGATAGAGACGAAGGTGTCCCGATATTTCGATAAGATAGATATCGTTTTCTGTGGGAGTCGACTTTGACGATCCGACTACGAACGTGCGAAGACGTCGCGCCTTAGCAATCGCTAAACCAACTTCCGAGGGTTATTGACCACGCCGGAGCACGATCAACCTGACCATGAGGGTTTATTTCTTGCGAGCAAACGAAGAACAAGCAAGAAACTGAGATTGCAATCTGGGTATTGTGAATAAAAGAGGAAAGCTTTATTAATGAAGGTGGGGTTCTGTGACATCTTGGTCTGGTTGTTGAACACAAACAAAGTACGCGAAGTTGCAGCTATGACGAACATTTAATCTAAACAAAATCCACATCTAAACGACGCCCTAAGGGATGTATATATGGGAAAACATGGTGGATTTCGTGGTCCTTGGAGGTGGGTCCGAAACCAACTCTAACACTTGTTTCCCCACACATACAGACTCTAAAAACAATATATACTTAAGTATTTCGAAAATACATGGGCCTGGCCCAATAATAAGGCGATGCGTCACCTAGAATAGCCTCTAGACGAAATTTATGAACCCGCATCTTGTATATTTTGTCCAAGGCTTCATGCAGTCCTTATGATGGCTTCAAAGTCCTGAAATCATCACTTGTAACTCCGTTCTTAATCCCCTTGCGCATGCCATCATCTCCATGCTTGAACTTGCTCCAAGGTTCATCTTTCTTGTCCAAGCTAGGCCCTTCATTTGTAAGCAAAACAAATGTATCCAATTTAGACAGCATCATATTCTCATGAACATTAGAATCGTTACCAAGAAACGAAAGTACCTGATAATTCAATTGGCGTGCACGAGCTCTAGTAATTGATTCAGTATGTATAGCAGCAGGGGTTGTGGGTGTAACAATGGTATTGATGTTCTCATCATCCTTCCCTTTTTGAAATGAAGTTGTCCTCGATGAAAGTTCATCATTCTCACCCAAATAAAGCTTCAAATCTGCAATGTTAAAAGTGGGACTAACCCCAAAATCTGCAAGCAGCTCAAGTTTATATGCATTATCATTTATTTTCTCTAACACCTTAAAAAGACCATCAGCACGTGGCATTAGATTTGATTTGCACAAATTAGGAAATCTATCCTTACACCAATGTAACCAAACAAGATCTTCAGGTGCAAACACGACGTGTTTTCTACCCTTATCTCCAGCAAGTTTATATTTAGCATTCATACGCTCAATGTTTTCCTTAGTTAACTCATGCATTTTTAAAATCAATTCAGCATGTTTTTTGCATCAAAATTAATCTTCTCCGAAAATGGAAGAGGCAACAAATCAATAGGTGCACGAGGTAAGAAACCATACACAATTTTAAAAAGGCACATATTAGTAGTAGAATGCAATAAACGATTATAAGCAAATTCAATAAGAGGCAATCATTCTTCCCACATTTTCTTATTATTCTTCAAAACAGCCCTAAGCATAGTAGACAATGTTCTATTGACTACTTCAGTTTGTCCATCAATTTAGGGGTGACAAGTAATACTAAAAAGCAGTTTAGTCCCCAACTTAGCCCATAAACATCTCCAAAAATGGCTAAAAATTTAGTATCACGATCTGAAACAATAGTATTTGGCACACCATACAAGCGAATAATTTACGAAAGAACAAATCAGCAACATTAACAGCATCATCGCTTTTATGACATGGTATATAGTGTGCCATTTTCGAGAACCTATCCACGACAACAAATATGCTATCCCTCCCCTTCTTTGTTCGAGGTAAACCTAAAACAAAGTCCATAGATATATCCTCTCAAGGAACACTAGGTACATGCAAAGGCATATATAAACCATGAGGATTGAGTCGTGACTTGGCTTTTTAACATGTGGTGCAGTGAGCAACAAAACGCTCAACATCCCGTCTCATCTTTGGCCAAAAAAATGTGTAGTAAGTATGTCGGCGTTCTGGGAACGGGGGTCCCCAGACTTGCCTGCCTGCGGCGTGGCTCAAGTGGGGGCCTAGCGCGACCCATCTTCATCGACTCAAGCTCAAGACCCTCGCGAGGGGCCTAGCCTCGCGGGGCGGATGACAGAAAGCTTCCTCAGAGGCAGGCTCATCAGGCAGGCTCGCGAGGAGGCGGAGAGATCAAGGCAGGGGCATCTCACGAGGAGCCCGTGATGCAAGCCATGACGATCGAGACCAGGTGGGCGCCAGGCGGGCGCCGGCCTGCGTAGTGTCCTTGTTTCCCCTTTGGTGCAAAGGGGGCAAGCACGGGCAAAGGCATCAGGCAAAGGTTGCCATTCCGGTGCAACGAGACCAAGACCAACAGAGCCGCAGGACGGAGGTCACCGTGGAGCCCAAGACGGCGTCATCACCAGTACTTTTGGTAGCCGAAGACCACCTTTGATCAGGATAACTTGTACTAGATGTTCCCCTTCAAAATGGCCAATTATTGGTGCCCTTCCCGCTCATTTTTTGGGGAGAGGCGCAGGGCCTCTATAAATAGAGCTAGCCACCACAGAGTAGGGACATCAGCTAGAAATCTGATAGAGCCCTAGCAGAGAGAGAGAGAGAGAGAGAGAGAGAGAGGCGACTGAACTCACCCTAGCAGTTCATCGCACCAGCTCAAGAACACCTCTCGCGAGGCTGTTATTCCCTTGTATTGTTCATCATCAGCCTCAGAGGCAATCCACCACACCACACACTGAAGTAGGGTATTACACCACAACAGTGGCCCGAACCAGTATAAACCTCGTGCCCCTTGTGTTGTTCATTGTTTTCAGTTTAGATCACGCGAGGAGATCGGAAGTAGATCAGTAGGGGAGAGATCTCCGCGCGCACCCTAGTGTTCGAACCTCAAGGGTCTGCCGGAACCCGAAATCCGACATTTGGCGCGCCAGGTAGGGGTGCGCCGAAGTCCTCCCTCCTGACAACCCGCTCTCCCCCGACATCGCATCCTGCCCTCATGGCGGACAACGCGTCGCCTGCTCCAGCAACGGATGCCGACACTGGGGCCAGGGGGCTCTAGGCCTTGGCCCCTGCCTTGCGACAGGTGCAGTGGCCGCGCAAGTTCAGGCCCGAGACACCGCCGCGCTACGACGGCGCGACGGACCCGATGATTTTCCTGCTGGCGTATGAGTGGGTCGTCCTCAGAGCCGGGGGCGACGACCGGGTGATGGCCAATTGGTTACCTATGGCCCTCACTGGCGTCCCGCGCGCGCGTGGCTCCTCCACCTGCCGACGGCCTCTGTCACCTCCTGGGAGGAGCTGCGCGACCTCTTCCTCGCCCGTTTTGCCGCACCAGCGCCGCCCTGTCGTCGCAGCTCTCCTGGGTGGCTCTCAGGCACCATCCTCGAGCCATCACGTCAAGCTGTTCACCCGCCGGATCAGCACCGCCTCCAAGCGCCGAGAAGCCCCCCCCCCGGCTGGGTGGCGCCCGAGGCCGATCTAACCTTCGACTCGGAGGACCACCCCTTCAACCCCATTGGTTCGGGCGCGCTCCCGATGTTGTGCACCCCCACCATCTGCCAAGTGGTCGTCACCAAGACCCTCGTCGACGGTGGTGCCGGCCTCAACGTGCTCTCGGTGGAGGCCTTCAGCCTCCTCCACGTGCCGCTGGAGCGGCTCCAACCCAGCAGGCCTTTCTCGGGCGTCGGATCCGGTTCCACCGCCTCCTTGGGACAGATCCGCCTCCCGGTGACCTTCGGCACCTGCGACAACTTCCGCACGGAGCTGATCGACTTCGACATCGACCCCATTGGCCTCCCCTACAACGCCATCCTCGGCTATCCGGCCTTGGCTCGGTTCATGGCAGCAACTCACCCGGCGTACAACCTCATGAAGATGCCTGGGAGCAGCGGCGTCCTCACCGTGTCAGGAGACACAAGGGATGCGCTGCAGGTGCTCCAGCTTGTTTTTAGGGCGGCCGCGGTGGCGCAGCCCACTAGCACCGACGCCCTTGAGCCCAAGGGGGCCGCGCTGGCTAAAAAGAAGCAGTTTTTCACCCAAGACAAGGCGGAAACCAAGTAGATACCAGTCGACGAGGACGAGTCCACTAGCGCCACCTTCACCATAGGGGCCAACCTCGAGCCCGAGCAGGAGAAGGCCCTGATCAGGTTCCTGCGTGCGAACAAGAAGGTGTTCGCGTGGGAACCTGATCAATTAGCAGGGGTCCCAAGGGAAGTGATTGAGCATCACCTCAACATGTGCCCCCAATGTGCACCCCGTGAAGCAGAAGGCAAGGCGGCAGCCTACTGAGAAACAGGCTTTCATCATTCAAGAGACCCGGAAGCTAGAGGCGGCAGGAGTTATCCGCGAGGTCCGTTACCCTGATTGGCTGGCTAACCCGATCGTTGTGCCAAAAAAGGGAGGAAAGGAGCGCATGTGTGTCGACTTCACCAACCTCAACAAGGCCTGCCCGCAGGATCTATTTCCGCTCCCCTGCATTGACCAGATAGTCGACTCCACCGCGGAGTGTGACCTATTGTGCTTCCTAGATGCCTTCTCGGGCTATCACCAGATCAAGATGGTGGTAGAAGACGTGGAGAAGATGGCTTTCCTAACCCCATGTGGAGTGTACTGCTATACATGCATGCCGTTTGGGTTGCGCAATGCAGGTGCGACCTTTCAGCGGCTGATGCACATCACCTTAGGCCGGCAGCTCAGGAGGAATGCTGAAGCTTACGTCGATGACATTGTGGTGAAGTCTCGTGAGGCAAGAACCCTGATACAGGACCTGGAAGAAACCTTTGCAAGCCTCAATGAAGTGGACCTATGGCTCAACCCAGAGAAGTGCGTGTTTGGAGTCCCCTCGGACAAGCTCCTAGGTTTCCTCATATCCCACAGGGGCATCGAGGCCAACCCGGAGAAGGTCAAGGCAATCGAAGACATGAGCCCACCGAGGACCCTCAGAGAAATGCAGAAACTCACCGGGCGTGTAACTGCGCTGGGGCGCTTCATCTCCAAGCTGGGGGAACGAGCGCTGCCCTTCTTCAAGCTGATGAAGAAAAAGGGCCCCTTCGAATGGACTGAAGAGGCCGACAAGGCATTCCAAGACCTCAAGAGGTACCTCACCAGTCCACCAGTGATGGTGGCTCCGCGTCCTCGGGAGCCCCTGGTGCTCTACCTTGCGGCCACCCCCTACTCCGCTAGCGCAACCCTGGTGGCGGTCAGGGAGGAGCGCTGTGCCAAGGCCGCATCGACCGTTTGAATTGAGGTAAAGCAGAGCCAGGAGGGCCTCGCGAAGGCCGCAACCGCAGCCGGAAAGGAACAACCACAGCAGGAGAACGCACCCGGAGCAGGAGAGGCCTCTTCAGGCGACCAAGCACTGGGGGCTCCGTCATCTCAAGAGACGCCTCGACCTCCGGAGGACGCAAGCTGCGCCAGCACCCTCGACCTTGTCGAGCATCCCGTGTACTTCATTAGCACGGTGCTACCGGACGCAAGGGCACGGTATCCCATGCCTCACAAACTCCTCCTCACGCTACTAGTGGCCTCACGCAAGCTGCGCCACTACTTCCAAGGACATCCCATCAAAGTCGTCTCAGCATACCCCTTGGAAAGAGTGCTCAGGAGCCCCAACTCAGTTGGAAGGGTTGCTGAATGGAACATTGAGCTACATGCATTTCAGCTAGAATTCAGTATGACCAGAGTCATCAAGGGAGCCGCACTTGCGGATTTCATGGCAGAATGGGCAGAAGCGCCGGGTCTCGAGGCAGGCGAAGGCCGATCACTTTCCCCGGGAAGTGAAGCACCGGATGGCTGGGTCATGTACTTTGATGGGGCGTTCTCCCGACACGGTGCGGGAGCTGGCGCAGTTCTCGTATCCCCTACCCAGGACAAACTCTACTACGTCGTACAACTTTGCTTCCAGCATGGAGAGAAGGTCTCCAACAACATAGCGGAGTACGAAGGCCTAATAGCAGGCTTGAAGGCCGCAATTACCTTAGGGGTAAAGCGCCTCATCGTCAAGGGCGATTTGCAGCTCCTCGTCAACTTCTCCAACAAGATATACGAGCCAAAGGATGAGCACATGGAATCCTACCTCGCTGAGGTTCGCAAGATGGAGAAACAATTCTGGGGGCTGGAGTTGCAGCATGTGCCTCGCGACACCAATCAGGAGGCTGATGACATTGCCAAGAGGGCATCTAGGCGGCTGCCTCAGGAGCCTGGCGTCTTCGAGGAGCGGCTCTTCAAACCCTCGGCGGTGCCGTCACTGTCGAGCACGGCACAACCAAGGGAGGAGCTCCCTCAATCGCCTGCCTCAGGAGCCCCGGTCTGCGGCCCGGCCTCAGGGGCATGCCTGCTCCTGGCGTTAGAGCCTCGGGAAGGGTGTTGGATCCCGGAGCTCAAGAACTACCTGATGCAAGGGACTCTGCCGGAGAATGAGGAGGAAGCGGAGCGTGTGGCGCGGCAGGCCATGACTTATTGCATCAGGGATGGAGAGCTCTACAGGAAGCGACCAAATGACGTGTCCTTACGTTGCATCTCCCGAGAGCAAGGGAAGGAGCTGCTGGCGGACATACACGACGGAGACTGTGGGCACCACTCGTCGTCACGAACCCTCGTCGGCAAGGCGTTCCGTAGTGGATTCTATTGGCCCACAGCGCTCAACGACGCCGTTGAGCTTGTGAAGGCTTGCGAGGCCTGCCAGTTTCACGCTAAGCAAATCCATCAGCATGTGGGGGGTCTGCAGACTATACCCCTCTCATGGCCGTCCGCAGTTTGGGGGCTGGACATTCTAGGCCCGTTTCCTCGGGCGCTAGGGGACTATCGCTACCTCTACGTCGCCGTGGACAAGTTCACCAAGTGGGCTGAAGTGGAAGCCGTCCGCACAATCCCGGCAGGCTTAGCGGTCAAATTCATCAAGGGCCTGATGAGCCGATTTGGGGTGCCTAACCGCATCATCACCGACAACGGTTCGCAATTCACCAGTAATCTCTTCAAAACATACTGTGCTAACCTTGGAACACAGATATGCTACGCTTCGGTAGCACATCTCCGGAGCAACGGCCAGCCCGAGCGGGCCAACACGGAGGTCCTGAGGGGCCTCAAAGCAAGGACCTTCAAGAAGAAGCTGGAAGCCTGCGGCAGGGGCTGGTACGACGAGCTCCAGTCCGTGCTGTGGTCAATCCGCACAACTACGACCAAGCCGACTGGCGAGACCCCGTTCTTTCTCGTCTACGGAGCAGAGGCTGTCCTCCCTCACGAGGTCAGGCGTCGCTCCGCACGGGTCCTGGCGTTCGACAAGACACAGCAGAACGCCCTGTGGGGGACGGATCTCGTGCTGGGGGAGGAACGCCGTCGAGAAGCCGCGCTGCGAGCGGCAAGGTATCAACAGGCGCTGCGACGGTACCACTGCCGCAACATCTGCCCCAGAACTCTTGAGGTACGGGATCTTGTACTCAGACGGGTTCTCTCCAGGGATGGGGCTGCACAAGCTCTCTCCCATGTGGGAGGGCCCGTTCAAGGTTGTTCATGTCTCCAGGCCTGGCTCCGCGCGCTTGGAGACCACGGAGGGGGTACCCATCCAGAACGCGTGGAACATTCAACATCTCCGGAGGTTCTATCCCTGAGCGAGGCCTAGCACCTGGAAAAGGCCCGGTGCCTGTGAAGAAGGCGAATGCCTGTGAAGCTGCTGCGTTTTGGAAAAGGCCTGGTGCTTGTGAAGCTGCTGCGTTTTGGGAAAGGCCCGGTGCCTGTGAAGAAGGCGAATGCCTGTGAAGCTGCTGCGTTTTGGGAAAGGCCCGGTGCCTGTGAAGAAGGCAAATGCCTGTGAAGCTCGCTGCCCGTGACACTCTCACGTAATAATGAGTGGGGCCGCACACGCCCCGGAGTCTCCAGAGTGCCGTCCTCGGGCCTCGGGGGCTCCCGCCCACGCCCAGTGGTAGCACTTAGCTCCGCGCTGGTGAGAAGACATCGAAGACTAGAATAGGTGCAGGACGCGGCTTTCCCATTTGCTTTCTGCAGTTGGCTTGTTTATCCCCGTTTGAAGTTTTATTGGAGTTGCTGACGTTCCTGGCTTGAGACTCTTTGTCTTTCTCGCTCGCTTGCCTCGTTTTCTCTCGCGCAAGTCTCGCGAGGGAGGTTCGTGGGCCCCCTCGCGAGTGTTTTCTGCCCCGATGGTTTGGAGCTTTCCTTTCCGAGTCCTTTATGGGAGCACCCCTCCCAGTCTGTGCCCCACGGGCATCGCGACATGAGTGCAGGACCTGGGCCGATCGCCCCCACAACCAAGACCATAAGTTACCCCTCCTACTGATCCTTGCAGGGCACGAAGCGCACGACTAGGCCACGGCCTCAGGAGGTGAGGACCGCGCCAAGCCCCACCGAGCTAAAATAGTTCCCGCACATGGGTGCACGGCGCGGAAACACAACACAGAAATAACGAAAACAGTGCAATGGTTAAACAGCAGTAGTTCTAACACGCCCCCGCGGGGCCCTACATTACTTTCTACTTCTGCGCAGGAAAAGAAAGAAAACAAAATGGGTGTGATTCGTCCTGCGTCGACCCACAGCGAAGGCTCGAGCAGCTCCTGAAGCTCAAGCGGATCCCTTCTCTCGCTTCACCGGGGCGCGACGACGGGCTGACCCGCTACCTTCACCCAGGCAGGCGCGACGGCGCGGGGCTGGTCGCGACCGCCGCTGGAGGAGATGCTGCCTGAGAGGGGGTCGCCGAAGCTCGGCGAACCTCGAGCACCGCCGCCTGTACGCCAGTCACCATCCTCATCCTGTTCAGTGCCGGGGCTGGGCAGGCGGCCGCGGTCGTCGTCTTCAGGGCAGCACTCGGCACGAGACCATCTTCCCCGAACACCCTCATGTAGAGGGTGGCGTCGCCATCAAACTTGAAGTACAGGGTGCACCACCGGCCCAGGCCGCGCACGCGGGCAAACGTTTGCCAGCCGCGGGTCAGAGCCCCGTTCCCATAAACGGAGATCTCCAACGAAGCCCAGGAGGCCCTACTGCAGCAGCCGTCTGCCTGGAGCCAGAAGCCACACCGAGCGCTGGCCGACAGTTCGTCCACGAAGAAACGAGGGAGCTGGAGTCGGGTGCTGGATGGGTCCGCCGACCATACGATGAACTCCGGCAGCACCTCCGCAGAGCGAAAGCGTGGCCTAGGGGGCGCACACCCACGGCGTGCCCCCCGTCGGCAGCCGAGCGCTCACCACCGCGCAGGGAACCGCCTCCATGGCCACGGGAGGCCACCACGGGGACCGTGGTATACTTGCGAGGGCGGCCCCGGCCGCGCTTGGTCGGGAGAGAGTCAGGCCCTGCCTGGGGGGCCTTTCCTTTCTCCGCGGCCGAGAATCTCTTGGGAGCCATGGGGATGGCGAGTAGCCAAGAAGAAGAAGAGGAGCAGCAAGAAGGGATGGACTGAAGGGGCTCGCGTAGCCCCGTACTTATAGCCGGAGGAGGCCAACCACCGAGCACCACGATCGTAGGTAATAATGACCGTTTTCTCCGCATGCAGGGACTTGTCAAGTCGTGCGGCCGCTGAGGCGTCGTGGGAAGCGCAGACGCCCACGTCCAGTCAACCGCCACACGGCACCCAAGGCCGCAAGCTGTTGGGGCCCGCGGCGCTTTGCGGTTACCCCTTCGCTTCCCCGCCAGGCCAAGCCCGGGCACGCCTTGGGCCCGGGGGCTACTGTCGGCGTTCTGGGAACGGGGGTTCCCAGACTTGCCTGCCTGCGGCGTGGCTCAAGTGGGGGCCCAGCGCGGCCCATCTTCATCGACTCAAGCTCAAGACCCTCGCGAGGGGCCTAGCCTCGCGGGGCGGATGACAGAAAGCTTCCTCAAAGGCAGTCTCATCAGGCAGGCTCATGAGGAGGCAGAGAGATCAAGGCAGGGGCACCTCGCGAGGAGCCCGTGACACAAGCCATGACGATCGAGACCAGGTGGGCGCCAGGCGGGTGCCGGCCTGCGCAGTGTCCTTGTTTCCCCTTTGGTGCAAAGGGGGCAAGCACGGGCAAAGGCATCAGGCAAAGGTTGCCATTCCGGTGCAACAAGACCAAGACCAACAAAACGGCAGGACGGAGGTCACCGTGGAGCCCAAGACGGCGTCATCACCAGTACTTTTGGCAGCCGAAGACCACCTTTGGTCAGGATAACTTGTACTAGATGTTCCCCTTCAAAATGGCCAATTGTTGGCGCCCTTCCCGCTCATTTTTTGGGGAGAGGCACAGGGCCTCTATAAATAGAGCTAGCCACCACAGAGTAGGGACATCAGCTAGAAATCTGGTAGAGCCCTAGCAGAGAGAGAGAGAGAGGCGGCTGAACTCACCCTAGCAATTCATCGCACCAGCTCAAGAACACCTCTCGCGAGGCTGTTCTTCCCTTGTACTATTCATCATCAGCCCCAGAGGCAATCCACCACACCACACACTGGAGTAGGGTATTACACCACAACAGTGGCCCGAACCAGTATAAACCTCGTGCCCCTTGTGTTGTTCATTGTTTCCAGCTTAGATCGCGCGAGGAGATCGGACGTAGATTAGTAGGGGAGAGATCTCCGTGCGCACCCCAGTGTTCGAACCTTAAGGGTCTGCCGGAACCCGAAATCCGACAAAGTATATCCTCCATCTTCTTGACGCCAAAGTGTCCCATTAATCCATCTCCATGCGCCTCCTGCAACAGCAAAAGACGAACGGAGCTAGCTGGAATGCATAGCTTGTTAGCACGAAACACAAATCCATTGTTAAGAACGAACTTGTTCCAAGTTCTCCCTTCCTTACAATTCTGCAATACATCTTTAAATTCAGCATCATGCACATATTGATCTTTGATGGTCTCCAAACCAAATATTTTAAAGTCAAGTTGTGAAAGCATAGTATAGCGACGAGACAATGCATCAGCAATAAAATTTTCTTTACCCTTCTTGTGTTTAATGACATAAGGGAAAGTCTCAGTGAATTCAACCCATTTAGCATGTCGACGGTTCAGTTTTGCTTGACTTTTAATGTGTTTCAGAGATTCATGATCAGAATGTATAACAAATTCCTTGGGCCATAAATAATGTTGCCATGTTTCTAAGGTCTGACAAGAGCATATAATTCTTTATCATAAGTAGAATAGTTCAGACTAGGCCCGCTCAATTTTTCAGAAAAGTATGCAACAGGTTTGCCATCTTGTAATAACACACCTCCTAATCCAATTCCACTAGCATCACATTCAAGCTCAAGAGTCTTATTAAAATTAGGAAGTTGGAGTAAAGGAGCATGTGTCAACTTATCTTTCAATACCGTGAAGGCTTCTTCCTGTGCGGTACCCCAAACAAAAGGCAAATCCTTCTTTGTAAGCTCGTTGAGAGGTGCAGCAATGGTGCTGAAATCTCTCACAAAACGCCTATAGAAACCAGCGATGCCAAGGAAACTCCTCACTTGTGTGACCGTTTTGGGTTGCGGCCAACTCTCAATAGCTTCAATCTTGGCTTTATCAACTTCAATTCCCTGTGGAGTAACAACATAGCCAAGAAAAGATACTCGGTCGGTGCAAAAGGTGCACTTTCCAAGGTTACCAAACAAACGTGCATCACATAGAGCAATAAAAACAGCACATAAATGTTCCAAATGCTCCTCCAAAGATTTGCTATAAATCAATATGTCATCAAAGTAAACTACCACAAATCGTCCAATGAAAGCACGTAAAACTTTGTTCATTAATCTCATGAAAGTACTAGGTGCATTAGTTAACCCAAAAGGCATGACTAACCACTCATATAATCCAAACTTAGTTCTAAATGTTGTTTTCCATTCATCTCCCAATTTCATACGAGTTTGATGGTATCCATTATGCAAATCAACTTTGGAGAATATTGTAGAGCCACTCAATTCATCAAGCATATCATCTAGCCTAGGAATAGGATGGCGATAACTAATAGTAATATTATTAATGCCTCTACAATCAACACACATACGCGATGTACCATCCTTTTTAGGCACTAGTATAATAGGAACAGCACAAGGACTAAGAGATTCACATATATAACCTTTGTCGAGAAGCTCTTGTACTTGACGCATAATCTCCTTCGTCTCCTCCGGATTGTTATGGTATGGTGCACGGTTGGGTAATGATGCACCGGGAATTAAGTCAATTTGATGCTCAATCCCTCTAATAGGTGGTAATCCCGGTGGCACGTCTTGTGGAAAGATGTCGGCGAACTCCTGCAAAATGTTAGTGACAGCAGGAGGCAAAGAGGAAGGCACGTCCTCGAATGAAAATAACGCCTCTTTGCACACAAAAGCATAGCAAACGGATTTGCTGAAATCTAGATCATCAATATCAGATTTGGTGGCAAGTAAACATGCACTTTTCAATTTAATTTCAGATTAGATGGTTTATTATCAGGCTTCATGTGTTGCTCAAATTCTTTTGCCACAATCCGATTTTCACTCTTATTTTGCTCCTGTTTTGCTTTATTAGCTCTATTAATATCATCTTTCAAAATGGAATCTGGAGTCATAGGAAGCAAAGTGATATTTTTGTCCTTATGAACAAGAGTATACTGATTGTTTCTACCATGGTGTACAAAATTTATCAAATTGCTATGGTCTACCAAGTAATAAGGAACATGCTTGCATAGGTACCACATCACAATCAACATAATCAGCATATGTAGAGATACTAAAGTGCACACGAATAGTACGTGTTACCTTAACCTTGCCGGTGTTGTTGAACCATTGGATGTAGTAAGGATGTGGATGTGGTCTTGTGGTGAGAGATAGCTTCTCCACCATCTCCATGCTAGCCAAGTTGTTGCACCTCCCTCCATCTATGATGACGCGAACAGAACGTTCCTTCACAACTCCTTTTGTATGGAACAATTTATGCCTCTGATTTTGCTCAGCTTGTGTAACCTGCACACTCAAAACACGTTGAGCAACTAAACATTCATACCTGTCAGCATCTTCAGCAGCCATGTACTGCGTCTCATGATCAGAATCATCTTCACCGTGTTCTTCATGTGTAATAAGAGCCAAACTCTCCTCATCATAGTCACTAGCGGACTCATACCCACCATCCTCAGTAGCAATCATCACACGCTGAGATTTGCATTCTCTCGCAAAATATCCTCTTCCCTTACAACGATGACAAATAATATCACTTGTGTGCCCTGTTGATGCCATGGAAGAAGAAGAGCTCTGCGCAGGCCCGACAGGTGTGCTCTTGGCAGATAGTGGTGGTTGTGCCTGCTTTCTTGTATCATGACTGGAGGTGGCACCTGATGGAGGTGCTGGTGTAGTAGAAGTAGAGGATGCACATGGTGTCCATGATGAATATTGACCTGCAGAAAAGTTAGTTCGCGCCAATGCCTGTCGATCATGCACTTCACGTTCAGCTTTACAAGCAAGATGGAATAAACGAGTGATATTAGTATACTCCTTATACTCTAGAATGGTCTGAATCTCTCTATTCAATCCACCCATAAAACGTGCAAGCATAGCTTCATTCTCCTCAACAATACCACATCTAATCATGCCAGTTTGTAATTCCTGATAATATTCTTCTACATAATTTTTTCCTTGTCTTAAACGCTGCAATTTTTGAAGTAATTCACGTTGATAATATGGTGGAACCCAACGAGTATGCATAGCAATTTTCAAAGCAGCCCAAGTAGCTGGAATAAGATATAATCTACAATGTTCAGACCACCAAACACATGCAAAGCTAGTGAAAGCACAAACAACAGCAGGAACACGTCTCTCCTCAGGACATTGTAAACATGTAAATCGCTGTTCAGTTTCTAACTCCCAAGTAAGATACTCCCTCCATTCCACAATGTAGTGCTTCCTCTATCCATGTGCTCTAAGTTTGACCGTAAATTTAACTATCAAGACCGATTGCGGCGGGAGCAAAAATTATATCAGTGAATTCGTATTCGAAAAAAGTTTTCAATTATATAATTTTTTCTCCCGCCACAGTTGGTCTCGTTGGTTAAATTTATGGTCAAAGTTGGACCTTAGAAAGCGCAGGCGCACTATATTTTGGAATGGAGGGAGTATATATCAGGAACATATCTACCCTCAAATGGTGAAATATTCAATTTTAGTTTAGGAAGATGGTCATGTACCTCAGGTGGTGGTGCAGCCCTACCATTGCGATGATATGCATGAGGACGACCTGGTGGTGGTGGTGCTGGTGGTTGCACGTAGTTATGATTTTGGTCAACCTCATCTTCGTAATGGCCCTCCACCTCTGCAATAGCAGCAGGAGCGGCAGAAGCATCAACAGCGGCACCAGAATTTTGCCCAGGGTCAATGGGAACGCGCTGTGCTCGTCCCACTTGATTTGGAAAGCGACGTTGTTGTTGTTGTTGTTGTTGTTGTTGTTGTTGTTGTTGTTGTTGTTGTAGAGGTGCGTTAGGGGCAGCCGGTGGTGGTGGAAGACGCGAGATCAATTCATTAAACTTGTTATCGAGCTTTGTTTCGAACGTCTTCTCCATGCCATCTACTTCATGGCCTCTTCAAATCTGTTTAGCACATCTTGCACATGTCCACTCATCATTTGCTGAAATTTATCATGCAACTCCTTATTCGTCATGTTCTCCTAGTCAGTCTCGTCGGCTTGTGATCCTGCCATGGTTAGCAGCAATAGAAACACACAAGAATATGGTCCTACAGACTACTAACAAGAGGTGGTGGTGGATGTCACAAATCTGCCAAGCAAATCTCAAATTCTTACCATTTCTTACCCAGCAGCAGGCGGTGATCGGCAACCGTCGTAGTCAAAACTCTCAAAGCTTGGATAGAGCGATTACCAGGGAGAGTCAAACGCACGACGTAGATGTATGTGGAGCTGGGAAGGCTTATAATATGGTAGCAAAAGGGTCAGCAATAATCAATTCAGAGATGCAAAGTTGAATAAACGCTCAATGACGGTACTGTGTTGGTCCTAGGCTAGACCGTGCTAGAGACGCGAGCCTAGAACACTAACAAAAATCACGGCGCTGCACGTAAACAAGGGAAAAGCACACTCTGGAACTTTTTTTCGCTCCTCTTTTTTTTTGTGAAAAATCATAATAATGGCGAGTGTCTCAAAACTCTTCCCTCGTCAAACTGATAGGATGGGCATGAATTTTTTTTTGACTTTTTTTTTCCGAAATTAGGGCAGCGACGATGAAAAAGTGCGCCAAAAAATCACTATGATGGCACGTGGCTCAAAAGACTCAGAAAAGCCTAAAAATAGGATAGGGGAAAATATTTTTGCCTGTGAAAATTTTGGCCTAAAAACTACCCGGGGGTCTCCAAACTCTTTTTTTCCGAAACCTACTCAGGCAAGGAAACACGAATCGGAAAGTAGACGGACCTCGAAAACAAATCTAATATGAAAGGAACTCGGATTGGTGGTGGATATCTGATGGTAGGATATGGCAGCGGTGGTGGTATATGGATACGGATTGGTGGTGGTATATGGATACTGATTGGTGATGGTATATGGAGATGGATTGGTGGCGGATAAGTGGTGGTGGTAGATGGCAGGGGCCATGATGATGGTGCGGCGGCGGTGTGACAACTTATGACAAGAACTCGAAACTCTAAAAGACTAGACTCTAAGACCAGCAACTAGACACGATGATGCAACCGCAAATTCAACAAAGCAAAATACTGAAAAGACTATGCAAAGGCTCAGATTGGTTCGGATATGATGAACTAACCCTAATTTTTTTGGCTTTTTTTCATGGACTGTAGGTATGAAGAACAGACTCGATCTAAACTACGAAAAACTGTAAAATCACACCGAGCAACCTAGAAATCTGATACCACTTGATAGAGGCGAAGGTGTCCCGATGTTCCAATGAGATGGTGGCTATCGTTTCTGTGGGAGTCGTCCTTGACGATCCGACTACGAACGTGCGAGACGTCGCGCCTTAGCAATCGCTAAACCAACTTCCGAGGGGTTATTGACCACGCCGGAGCACGATCAACCTGACCACGAGGGTCTGTTTCCTGTGAGCAAACGAAGAACAAGCAAGAAACTGAGATTGCAATCTGGATATTGCGAATATAAGATGAAAGCTTTATTGATCAAGGTGGGGTTCTGTGACGTCTTGGTCTGGTCGTTGGACACAAACAAAGTACGCGAAGTTGCAGCTATGGCGAACTTTTAATCTAAACAAAACCCAAAGTCTAAACGATGCCCTAAGGGCTGTATATATGAAGGAGAGAGGGGGAATTTCGTGGCCCTTGGTGGAGGGGTCTGAAACCAACCCTAACTCTTGTTTCCCCACACATACGGACTCTAAAAACAGCCTATACTTAAGTACTTCGAAAATACATGGGCCTGGCCCAATAATAAGGTGACGCAGCACCTAAAATAGACTCGGGACGAAATTTATGAAGTGGCATCTTGTATATTTCGTCCAAGGCTTCATGCACCCATTATGGTGGCTTCAAAGTCCTGAAATCATCACTTGTAACTCCGTTCTTGTTCCCCTTGCGCATGCCATCATCTCCATGCTTGAACTTGCTCCAAGGTTCATCTTTCTTGTCCAAGCTAGGCCCTTCATTTGTAAGCAAAACAAATGTATCCAATTTAGGCAGCATCATATTCTCATGAACATTAGAATCGTTACCAAGAAACGAAAGTACCTGATAATTCAATTGGCGTGCGCGAGCTCTAGTAATTGGTCTAGTATGTATAGTAGCAGGGGGTGTGGGTGTAACAATGATATTGATGTCCTCATCAAAGACCATAGACAACTCACGTCCGACTTCATCGCTTACAGGCTCTCCAACTCAATATCCACACTTCCAACAATGAGCGTCCAATATGTCATTGATCTTGTGAAAGCCATCTTTCATTACAAGGTGAAGTACGACAAGGCATGGAAGGCGAAGCAAGCCGCATTAAAGTTGTTGTGTGGTACTTGGGAGGAAGCATACAACCTAATCCCTAGGTTGTTGTTAGCCATGGCCGCCACAAACCCGGGCATGGTTCATGTGGTCGAGCCTCATGGGGAAAAACAACGGATCATGAAGGAAGGAAAGTTCGAGTATTTGGCCGTGCTTTTTGGGCGTTCAAGGAATACGTGAGGGCTATCGAACACTATAGGCCGGTCATCGCCATTGATGGCACGTTCTTGACCGGACAATACAAGGGCACCTTGTTGGTTGCGATAGCAAGTGATGCCAATAACCGGGTGTTGCCATTGGCATTTGCTTTGCTTGAGGTGGAGAACAATGACAACTGGGAGTGGTTTTGCGTCTTTTGAGGACAAAGGTGTTACCCAACTGGGATCGGCATCAAGGAATTCTTAACGCGGTGGAGATTGACATTCCCGGGCATGCTTCATTGCACCATCGATGGTGCATGAGGCACTTTTGTTCGTACTTCTATAGGCATGTGGCCTTAAGGAGTTGGCCTATGATCTTCAAGATTGTTGTCTCGCTTTCTCCGACAAGCGGTTCACCACTTCGTACAACAAATTGCTCGCACACAAAAAATTTGATCCCGGTGGTCAAGACTTTCTCAATAGGCACATTCAATACTAGAACAAGTGGGCACGTGCTTTTGATGAAGATGGCCAGAGATACGGTCAAATGACAAGCAATATGGCTGAATGCTTCAACAGGGTGCTCAAAGGTGCACGTGGATTACCCGTGACGACAATAGTTCAATACACATTTGACAAGATGAATGCGTACTTTCTAAAGTACTCAATGGAAACGGATGCACAGATAGCAGGTGAGAACAATCGCAAATACAAGTACAAGTTCCCACCCAAGGTTGATGAATGGTTGGAATTTCAATCACGGAAGGCGAACTCATAAGAAGCTATACTATATGACAACGAAGAGTGAAAGTATGAAGTGAAAGAGCCAGGAGGAACCACAAACGATGGTCGCCAACATGGAGGTCGGGCTTTCAAGGTGTCGCTAACATGTTGTGATTGCTTTTGCGGGAGGCAATTGTTGCTTCATCTCCCATGCTAACACTTGCATACCGCCGGTCGCGTTAGGAATGTGGACGTCAATCACCCACTCACCATGAGGGAGTTGGAGTTCTCAATCATGACGGTCAAGAAAACATGGGCTCCCAGCTTTCACCCATACTTTGACCAATCACAATGGCGGAGTACCATGGAGTTTAACTATGACCGGATCCGGAGTTTGTCGGAGTAAATGACCACGGGTAGCCTCATCCACCCCCCTAGTATTTCAAGACATCGGGGCCGGCTGCACCCCTCAAACACTCAAAGGTGAATAGCCGCCTTCTTTGGCCCGGCTGGTCCAAGCGGCCGACTGATAGATGGCGGCGGGGCCCAGAGGATGGCCATGAGGTGGGCCAACTCGTACCAGGCGGCCTTTAGGAAGGTCGGCTCCTGACAGTCGGACCCCCTCTCTCCCTCAAAGTTTGCACCTTATTACTATGAGGAGACGGGGCGTGGCTACAGTACAGCCTGCCACCCCCGAATCAGGGTTGAGCGTGGCCAAGGTGCTACGTACTGGGCGGACGTCCCCCGCCCGACGTGGTACTATTGCCATGCGACCCTTGACATCATCCATGGCAGGAGGAGCCATGCTCCCACTACAGGCTGTCAGTACGGCCTGCAGGCGGCGGGCCCTACCTATCTGTGAGAAGCTAGAAGACGATAGACCCTGACCAGTCGACATGGGGGAGGCCGACTCCCAGCAACCGGCCCTCCCTTTCCCTTAAAGTCTGTGCGCCATTAAACAGAAGAGACAGGGAATGGCTACAGTAAACTCCCGCTGGGCGGCATCACTGTAGCCATGCTCCCCCCGACAAAGCACACATCATCACTGCACTGCCACAGTACTAAGCAGCCAGCAGGACCTGCCAGTGGCGGGTGCGGCCTGTCGGCTAAGTACAAGACAGCTAGTGAGACCCACCAGGCGGCGGGCCCCAGCAGCCGGCAGAGAAGCCGGCTACCAGAGACACTAACGGCTGGGTCCTACGCCCAGCCGGATTACCATTGTACCCCTGGGGGGTAGGCCTATATAAACCCTCCAAGGCACCCATGCAAAGGGTTCAGCCTCTTAGGAAACACACACTCATAGAGGGAGGAGTAGAGTTAGCCTTGCCCTTCTTCCTCCTCTAGCCATACAACTCGAGGAGCAAGCTTGTAGCTACTTGTTGAGATAGTGATCATGCAGAGACCCCGCAGAGCAGGACTAGGGGTGTTATCTCCTTGGAGAGCCCCGAACCTGGGTAAGATGCATCGGCGTACCTATCTACACCTTATCCCATTTCCAAGCACCGGCGACGTATTACTCTCCCCCACCATGATAAGCCATCCTTTGGCATATGTCGCATGACACCCCTGACATTTGGCGCCCACCGTGGGGCCTAGGTGCACCGTCGTCCGGAGATCTGTTCTGGACGGGAGCACTTTTCCTCCCTAGCGAGCGCAGCCAGCCTGGCACGCCCGATGGCGTTTGCGCCAGCGTGCTGCATGGTGCAGAAGTCGCTTGCGCGGCGGTCAGCCTCGCTAACCTCGTCGGTGAGATCCGCCTCTCCGACGAGCCCGCACCCAACGAGGGAGCAGCCAGCTCCGAGAGCTGCTTCGTCGACCTCCTTGGCAAGCTCCACATCGCCAACGAGCCCACCACTGACCTAGAGTCGGTTGGCTCCACCGACCCGATGCTTGTCGACATCGACACGGGTTCCTTCGACTCCTTCCCCACCAATGTGGTCGTCATCGACGACCTGCTCCCTCGCGTGGAGAGTGGCGGTAGCACCGTCATGGAGGTGCTCGTCATCAGCCACAATAAAGCCTCTGGCGGGGCCAGCCAGGACCCGTTGCAGGCGGCATTGCGGGACCTATCCATGCCCATCGCGGCAGATGCCAACGCCAAGACGCTAGAAGCCTGCCGCGTATCGCTTGCTGAGAATGCCAAAAAATTGGCTACCATGAGATGCCTCTCCGAGGCCTTCCAGGGTGAGATCGACCGCGCCGTTGGCGGCATGCCGCCTACTTGCGGGCCCAGCCACGTAGGCACGGTCCGACAGTGCGGTGCTGCTATTGCTAGCATGTTTGGGGTAGACCGCCCTGTCTACGCCACGCCCATGGAGAACATACGAGCTGCCCAGGCGGCAGAAGATGAGCTGGACCACCTGGAGGGCGACGAGCGCTGCTGCATGACGGAGCATGTTCAACAACTCATCGACGCGGCCGCTATGCAGCAAGAGGCCGGCTGCTGCATGGAGGAGCCCGTCCAGCATGCCAAAAACCTCCCCCTCGCCGAGAGCATGGCGCGACCTCTCGGTCGCCGACAGGCGGCAACCGCGACCGGAGAGACAGAGAGACGGCTGCAGGCAGCAGTCGGACGCACATCACCATCGAGCGCGACCAAGATGGCCACCCTCGAGTAGTGGAACGATGGGACGATCTCCCGCCTCCCCCCTCCTCGTCGGGAGAGGCGTGCTTCCCCGCCGCCTGTTGACCACCCGACACTAGGTGACCGGCTAGGCCGCCATGAAGGAGTCGGAGAGAACGACACCCGCCACTGGATCGACCGTCTGGCATGATCCCTGGCACTGGAAGAAGAAGATGCAATCGGCCCGCCCTGCTTCGGTACTCGCATTCACGACGAGCCCTTCCCCAAAGGGTTCTCGCTCCCAAGAGACACACCCAAGTACAACAGCTCCATGAAGCTGGAGGATTGGTTGGTGGATTACTCCACGGCTGTCAGCATAGCAAACAGCAACAAGCGCGTTGCCGTGAAGTACGTTCCGCTCATGCTCCAGGGCACGACCCGAACATGGCTGAACACCCTGAAGCCCCGCAGCGTCAATAGCTGGGTAGATTTCACCAAAGTTTTCATTCGCAACTGCACCAGCACCTACAAGCGGCCGCCCAAGCCTCGCCAGCTTTCTCTGTGCGTCCAAGGCCCCACCGAGTCCACACGCGACTACTTGATGCGGTGGGTCGAACTGCGTAACTCCCGCGAAGGGGTGCACGAGGTGCAAGCCATTGAGTACTTCGCTGCTGGGTGCCGAGAGGGCACCTTGCTCAAGCACTGGCTCCTCTGCGACGAGCCGGCTACCCTCGACAAGCTACTGATCATAGCAGACAAGTACGCCATAGTCGACTCCTCCATGAAGTCGGAGCTCCAAGTAGACGTGACCGGAAAAGTGCTCCCACCGGCTCCCCGGACGCCGGCTGGTGACAACAATCGGCGCTAGCAGTAGAACGACAACAAGCGCAAGGCCCCGCATCCGGCTTCCACCAGCCGGCAGGTGGCGACGGTTGAGGACCAGCAGCCGGAGGGACAACCCGGCCCCAAGTGTCAGAAGGACGGAAAGCGTACTTGGTTGCCCACTTTCTCCTATGAGTAAACCCTTGATGCTCCGTGCAAATTCCACAGCGGCGCGAAGCCCTCCAACCACACCACCCGAAAGTGCCACTGGCTCACTTGAATTTCCAAGGGCAAAGGACTGCTGCCTCCACCGCCAGCTGGCCAGCCACCGCCTCCTCCCCAGTAGCCGGCGGCTCGCCCAGCAGTCGGCGCGGTCCAAGATGAGTACTCCGAGGAGCCTGGAGCCTACGTCGTCTTCACCAGTGTGGCCGGTGACCGGCACAGCCGACGTCAGCAACACCGAGAAGTAAATGCTGTTGCCTCAGCTGCTCCAGAGTTCATGCACTGGTCTAAGAGGCCTACCAGCTGGAGCTGTGCGGACCAACCAGAAGTAAAGCCTTCTCTGGGTTCATATGCCCTTGTGTTGGATGCCACCCTTGCAACGGAGAGGCGAGCTGCGCGTTTCTCTCGGATTCTGATAGATGGCGACAGCAGCATCAACATCCTGTACCGTGCCACAATGGAGAAATTGTGCATCAAAGAGAGGCAGCTCCAGCCCAGTCGGACTATTTTTCATGGCATTGTGCCCGGCCTGTCTTGCTCACCAATCGGCAAGATCAAAATAGATGTCATCTTCGGAGACAAAGATCACTTCTGCCGCAAGGCAATTTGGTTTGAGGTGGTTGACCTAGAGAGTCCTTATCATGTGCTCTTAGGTCGGCCAGCTCTAGCCAAGTTCATGGTGGTGCCACATTACACCTACCTCAAGATGATGATGCCTGGAACCAAGGGCATTATCATGATATCCGGAGACTATGAGAAGTCGGCCGACTGTGCTGCAGCTAGACCGCCCTGTCTACGCCACGCCCATGGAGAACATACGAGCTGCCCAGGCGGTAGTAGATGAGCTGGACCACCTGGAGGGCGACGAGCGCTGCTACATGACGAAGCATGTTCAGCAACTCATCGATGCGGCCGCTACGCAGCAAGAGGCCGGCTGCCGCATGGAGGAGCCCGTCCAGCATGCCAAAAACCTCCCCCTTCACCGAGGGCATGGCGTGACCTCTCGGTCGCCGATAGGCGGCAACCGCGATCGGAGAGACAGAGAGCCGGCTGCAAGCCGCAGTCGGACGCACATCACCATCGAGCGCGACCAAGATGGCCTCCCTCGAGTAGTGGAACGACGGGACGATCTCCCGCCTCCCCCCTCCTCGCCGGGAGAGGCGTGCTTCCCCGCCGCCTGTTGACCACCCGACACTCAGCGACCGGCTAGGCCGCCGTAAAGGAGTCGGAGAGAACGACGCCCGCCACTGGATTGACCGTCTGGCGCGATCCCTGGCACTGGAAGAAGAAGATGCAATCTGCCCGCCCTGCTTCGGTCCCTGCATTCACGACGAGCCCTTCCCCAATGGGTTCTCGCTCCCAAGAGACACGCCCAAGTACAACGGCTCAATGAAGCCGGAGGATTGGTTGGTGGATTACTCCACGGCCGTCAGCATAGCAAACGGCAACAAGCGCGTTGCCGTGAAGTATGTTCCGCTCATGCTCCAGGGCACGGCCCGGACATGGCTGAACAGCCTGAAGCCCCACAACGTCAACAACTGGGTAGATTTCACCGAAGTTTTCATTCGCAACTTCACCAGCACCTACAAGCGGCCGCCCAAGCCTCGTGAGCTTTCTCTGTGCGTCCAAGCCCCACCGAGTCCACACGCGACTACTTGATGCGGTGGGCCGAACTGCACAACTCCTGCGAAGGGGTGCATGAGGTGCAAGCCATTGAGTACTTCGTTGCCGGGTGCTTAGAGGGCACCTTGCTCAAGCACTGGCTCCTCTGCGACGAGCCGGCTGCCCTCGATGAGCTACTGATCATAGCAGACAAGTACGGCACACGACTCCTCCATGAAGTCGGAGCTCCAAGTAGACGTGACCGGAAAAGTGCTCCCACCGGCTCCCCGGACGCCGGCTAGTGACAAAAATCGGCACCAGCAGTAGAACGACAACAAGCGCAAGGCCCCGCAGCCGGCTTCCACCAGCCGGTAGGTGACGACAGTTGAGGACTAGCAGCGGAGGGACAACCCGGCCCCAAGTGTCAGAAGGATGGAAAGCCTGCTTGGCTACCCACTTTCTCCTATGAGCAAACCCTTGATGCTCCCTGCAAATTCCATAGCAGCGCGAAGCCATCCAACCACACCACCCGGAAGTGCCACTGGCTCACTTGAATTTCCAAGGGCGAAGCACTGTTGCCTCCTCCGCCAGCTGGCCAGCCGCCGCCTCCTCCCAAGTAGGCGGCGGCTCGCCCAGCAGTCGAGGCGGTCCAAGATGAGTACCCCGAGGAGCATGGAGCCTACGTTGTCTTCACCAGTGTTGCCGGTGACCGGCACAGCCGACGTCAGCAACACCGAGAAGTAAACGCCGTTGCCTCAGCCGCTCCAGAGTTCATGCACTGGTCTAAGAGGCCTATCAGATGGAGCCGTGCGAACCACCCGGAAGTAAAGCCTTCTCTGGGTTCATATGCCCTTGTGTTGGATGCCACCCTTGCAACGGAGAGGCGAGTTGCTCGTTTCTCTCGGATTCTGATAGATGGCGGCAGCAGCATCAACATCCTGTACCATGCCATAGTGGAGAAATTATGCATCAAAGAGAGGCAGCTCCAGCCCAGTTGGACTATTTTCATGGCATTGTGCCTGGCCTGTCCTGCTCACCAATCGGCAAGATCAAAATAGATGTCATCTTCGGAGACAAAGACCACTTCCGCCGCGAGGCAATTTGGTTCGAGGTGGTTGACCTAGAGAGTCCTTATCATGTGCTCTTAGGTCAGCCAGCTCTAGCCAAGTTCATGGAGGTGCCACATTACGCCTACCTCAAGATGATGATGCCTGGAACCAAGGGCATTATCACAATATCCGAAGACTATGAGAAGTCGGCCGACTGTGCTGCAGCTAGCAGCCGGCTGGCCGAGTCCCTTGTGATTGTTGCTGAGAAGAAACTCCCGGACCGAGTGGTGGCCATGGCCAGCAAGCAGCCGGACCTGTCGCCAGATCCCACAAAGTTAGAGGCCCAGGGCTCCTCCCAGCCGGCTAAAGAAACAAAGAAGATCCCCTTGGACCCCGCGCACCCGGAGAGGCATGCTATCATAGGGGCCAACCTTGACAGCAAATAGGAAAGCGAGCTTGTCGATTTCCTCCGTGAGAATCAGGACATCTTCGCATGGTCTCCCAAAGACACGCCGGGTGTTCCGACGGATTTCGCCGAGCACAAGCTACATGTCAGAGTAGATGCAAAACCAGTCAAGCAACCCCTCCGCCGATTGTTAGAGGAGAAGAGAAGAATTGTTGGTGAAGAGATAGTCCGGCTTCTGGCAGCCGGCTTCATTATGGAAGTATTTTTTTTCCAGAGTGGCTTGCCAACCCAGTCCTTGTACTGAAGAAGAACAACAAATGTCGCATGTGTATAGACTATACCAGCCTCAACAAAGCCTGCCCCAAAGCTCCGTTTGCCCTGTCTCGGATCGACCAAGTAATAGAGTCCACAGCCGGATGCGAGCTACTGAGTTTTTTGGACGCTTATTCAGGCTACCACCAGATCAAGTTGGACCCGGCCGACCGCCTGAAGACCGCCTTCATCACACCATTCGGAGCCTTCTGCTACGTGACTATGACATTCGGCTTGAGAAATGCCAGTGTCACTTTTCAACGTTGCATGCAGAAGTGCCTCCTCAAGCAACTCGGCAGAAATGCCCACGTGTATGTAGATGATATTGTGTTGAAGACGGAGAAGCACGACACCCTCTTGGAAGATCTCAAGGAAACCTTTGATAATCTGCGCCGTTTTCAAATCAAGCTCAACCCAGAGAAGTGTGTTTTTGGAGTACCAGCCGGCCAGCTCCTTGGCTTTCTCGTCTCGGAGCACAGTATTGAGTGCAACCCCGTGAAGATCAAGGCCATCGAGAGGATGGAGAGACCCACCCGACTGCAAGATGTCCAGAAGTTCACCGGCTGTTTGGCATTCATCAACCGTTTCATCAGTCGGCTTGGTGAGAAGACTCTTCCCTTGTACCAACTCATGAAGGAAACCACTCACTTCGAGTGGAACGACAAGGCGGACGAGGCCTTTCTCTAGCTGAAGAAGACGCAGACTATGTCGCCTGTCCTGGCAGCCCCGGCTGTCAAAGAGCCCATGTACCTATACATCGCTGCCACCAGCCGGGTGGTCAGTATTGTCATCGTGGTGAAACGATAAGAGGCTGAAAGGGCACAACCGGTCCAGAGGCCTGTGTATTATTTGAGCGAGGTGCTATCGACCTCAAAGCAGAACGACCCCCACTACTAGAAGATGTGCTACGGCATGCACTTTGCCGCCAAGAAGCTAAAACCATACTTTTAAGAGCACCCAATCAAGGTTGTCTGCACTGCCCCACTTGCCGAGATCATAGGCAACCGAGATGCATTAGGCCGGGTGGCCAAATGGGCCATCGAGTTGGCTCCTTACACCATCTTCTACCAGACTGTCATCAAGTCCCAAGCTCTGGCCGACTTCCTCGTTGACTGGGCCGAGACTCAGTACCTCCCGCCAGGTCCAGACTCCACTCATTGGCGGATGCATGATAAGCCACAAGTATAGGGGATCGCAACAACTTTCGAGGGTAGAGTATTCAACCCAAATTTATTGATTCGACACAAGGGGAGCCAAAGAATATTCTCAAGTATTAGTAGCTGAGTTGCCAATTCAACCACACCTGGAAACTTAGTATCTGCAGCAAAGTGTTTAGTAGAAAAGTAATATGATAGTGGTGGTAGCAGCAACAAAAGTAAAGACAACAAAAGTAATATTTTTGGTATTTTGTAGTGATTGTAACTGTAGCAGCGGGAAAGTAAATAAGCGTAAACCAGTATATGGAAAACTCGTAGGCACCGGATCAGTGATGGATAATTATGCCGGATGCGGTTCATCATGTAACAGTCATAACATAGGGTGACACGGAACTAGCTCCAATTCATCAATGTAATGTAGGCATGTATTCCGTATATAGTCATACGTGCTTATGGAAAAGAACTTGCATGACATCTTTTGTCCTACCCTCCCGTGGCAACGGGGTCCTATTGGAAACTAAGGGATATTAAGGCCTCCTTTTAATAGAGAACTGGAACAAAGCATTAGCACATATTGAATACATGAACTCCTCAAACTAAGGTCATCACCGGGAGTGTTCCCGATTATTGTCACTTCAGGGTTGCCGGATCATAACACATAGTAGGTGACTATAGACTTGCAAGATAGGATCAAGAACTCACATATATATTCATGAAAACATAATAGGTTCAGATCTGAAATCATGGCACTCGGGCCCTAGTGACAAAGCATTAAGCATAGAAAAGTCATAGCAACCCATCTCAGAACATAATGGATACTAGGGATCAAACCCTAACAAAACTAACTCGATTACATGATAAATCTCATCCAACCCATCACCGTCCAGCAAGCCTATGATGGAATTACTCATGCACGGCGGTGAGCATCATGAAATTGGTGATGGAGGATGGTTGATGATGACGACGGCGACGAATCCCCCTCTCCAGAGCCCCAAACAAACTCCAGATCAGCCCTCCCGAGAGGTTTTAGGGCTAGGCGGCGGCTCCGTATCGTAAAACGCGATGATTTCTTCTCCCTGATTTTTTTCTCTCCAAAAGCAAATATATAGAGTTGGAGTTGGCGTCGGAGGGCATCCAGGGGGCCCACGAGGTAGGGGGGCGCGCCCTAGGGGGGGGGGGCGCCCCCACCCTCGTGAGAAGGGTGTGGGCCCCCTGGTCTTCATCTTTGGCGAGGATTTATTATTATTTATTGTAAGGTGTTCCGTGGAGTTTCAGGTCATTCCGAGAATATTTGTTTTCTGCACATAAAACAACATCATGGCAATTCTGCTGAAAACAGCGTTAGTCCGGGTTAGTTCCATTCAAATCGTACAAGTTAGAGTCCAAAACAAGGGCAAAAGTGTTTGGAAAAGTAGATACGAAGGAGACATATCAACTCCCGCAAGCTTAAACCCTTGCTTGTCCTCAAGCAATTCAGTTGACAAACTGAAAGAAAGAAAAACTTTTACAAACTCTGTTTGCTCTTGTTGTTATAACTATGTTAAGCCAGCATTCAAGTTTTCAGCATAGATCGTAACTAACCACATTTGCAATAATTCTCAGGTCTCATAATTACTCATATCAATAGCATAATCAACTAACAAGTCATAATAACAAATCTCGGATGACAACACTTTCTCAAAACAATCATAATATGATATAACAAGATGGTATCTCGCTAGCCCTTTCTGAGACTGCAAAATATAAATGCAGAGCACCTTTAAAGATCAAGGACTGACTAGACATTGTAATTCATGGTAAAAGAGATCCAATCATAGTCACACCCAACATAGATTAATAGTGACGAATGCAAATGACAGCTGTGCTCTCCCGCTAGTGCTTTTTAATAAGAGGGTGATGACTCAACATAAAAGTAAATGGACAGGCCCTTCGCAGAGGGAAGCAGGGATTTGTAGAGGTGCCAGAGCTTGGTTTTGAAATAAAGATAAATTGCATTTTGAGCGGTATACTTTCATTGTCAACGTAGCAACTAAGAGATGGCGATATCTTCCATGCTAAACACATTATAGGCGGTTCCCAAACAGAATGGTAAATTTTATACTCCCCCTCCACCAACAAACATCAATCCATGGCTTTCTCGAAACAACGAGTGCCTCCAACACACATTAGGTCCCAAGGGGAGTTTTGTTTGCAATTAATTTTGATTTAGTTTGCATAAAGCATGGGACTGGGCATCCCGGTGACCAGCCATTTTCTCGTGAGTGAGGAGCGGAGTCCACTCCTCTTGAGAATAACCCGCCTAACACGGAAGATAAGGACAGCCTTGGTTGATACATGAGCTATTCGAGCATACAAAACAGAATGTTTATTTGAAGGTTTAGCGTTTGGCACATACAAATTTACTTGGAACGGCAGGTAGATACCGCATATAGGAAGGTACAGTGGACTCATCTGGAATAACTTTGGGGTTTAAGGGATTGGATGCACAAGCAGTATTCCCGCTTAGTACAAGTGAAGGCTAGCAAAAGACTGGGAAGCGACCAACTAGAGAGCGACAACAGCCATGTACATGCGTTAAAATTAATAAACATTGGATGCAAGCATGAGTAGGATATAATCCACCATGAACATAAATATCGTGAAGGCTATGTCGATTTGTTTCAACTACATGCGTGAACATGTGCCAAGTCAAGTCACTTAAATCATTCAAAGGAGGATACCACCCCATCATACCACATCATAACCATCTCAATAGCATGTTGGCACACAAGGTAAATCATTATAACCCATAGCTAATCAAGCATGGCACAAGCAACTACGATCTCTAATTGTCATTGCAAACATGTTTATTCATAATAAGCTGAATCAAGAACGAGGGACTCATCATATTTACAAAAACAAGAGAGGTCGAGTTCATACCAGCTTTTCTCATCTCAGTCAGCCCATCATATATCATCATAATTGCCTTTCACTTGCATGACCGAACGGTGTGAATAATAATAAGAGTGCACATGCATTGGACTAAGCTGGAATCTGCGAGCATTCAATAAACAGGAGAAGACAAGGCAATATGGGCTCTTGGTTAAATCAACAATAATGCATATAAGAGCCACTTCTACAATTTAATTTATGGTCTTCTCCTACTGACCCCCAAAGAAAAGAAAAGAAATAAAACTATTTACACGGGAAAGCTCCCAACAAGCAAAAGAAGAACGGGAAATATTTTTGGGTTTTCTTTTTAATTATTACTACTACACCAGAAAAATAAACTACTACTAATTTTTTGTTTTTCTTAAGGTTTAACAAACACACAAGAAGAAAGCATGAAAAAAGAAAATAAACTAGCATGGATATTACAGTGAAAAGTATGAGCACCGACATCTAGCAATGAGTGTGTGTGAACATAAATGTAATGTCGGTGAGAAATACGTACTCCCCCAAGCTTAGGCTTTTGGCCTAAGTTGGTCTATGGCCATGGCTGGCCTGGCTGATATCCATAATAATAGTTGTTGGGGTCGTACTATGATGAGGAAGAAGAAGGCTCCGATTGCCACTGGCTGGCAATCATCTCCGGATCCCACTGATAGTTAGACTACCGTGAAGGATCAAATTGTGGTTCCGATTCTGGCTCCTCGGCTGGTGCAGGGTTTCGGTAGGTGTGAATAGCCGTCAACGGAACAAGGTACATGCCTACAGTCAAATCAAACAAAGAAGGAGCAAGCAGGATAATAGTCTCAGGATGATGTTTGTTAAAGAACAATTAATATTTAAGCTCTCCTGCCCTATTCTTAACAATAAAATCATGTGCCATCATACTTTTATAATCTAGATAAACACGGGGCAGCACCTTTTCTTCTTTCTCAGCATGGCTAATAGGTACGTTAAAATGTGCAGCTAGGCGTGTAGCATAGATGCCTCCAAAGATGGGGCCTTTGGTATGGTTCATACTTAACTGTCTGGCAATAATACCGCCCACACTAAAAGTGTTATCACTGTATAAACCGTGGAGCAGAATAATTATATCAGGGATACTAAGGTTTCCACAGTTTCCGCGTCCAATTAAACAACGACTAGCAAATAATGCAAAGTAACGTAAAACAGGAAAATGTATGCTAGTGATTCGTGCATCGGAAACCTTCCTAGTTTCTCCTATAGTGATAGTATCAATAAACCCAACCTTCTTCTGTCTTGCCCTCAAAAGGGACTAAACAGATCCGACAAAAATCATAAAGTGACATCTTCTTATGCTCATCATATAAATGAAACTCCACCGTAGGTGGTGAGTTCCTAGAATGAAAATGAAAGTTTTGCACAACGGTATTTGTGAGTAAGAGATACTGATCGCATTGGTCGTGGAGGAAAGCGGTGAGGCCTGCATTGTGAGCCAATTCATGAAAATCTTCATAGATACCGGCTGCTCTCAAGAAATCATCAGAAGGCCATTCACACGCCCGAATCTCCGCGGTGCGCGGCAAATTATACTTAGGCTTCGGTGCCTTTTCCTTCGAGATTTGGCTCGATGAGCCCCTCAATAATCTCCTCATCATTTTCTGAAAAATTCTGTAATTTTTAGTAACTTCAAAATAAAAGTGAACCAACTTCAATAAAACTGATAGCAACTACTCCTACAAATGCCTAGAGCCTATATCAAGCATTAGAACTACTTAGAACCATATAAATTTGACATGCAAGCTCAAGAACACGGTCACCTATGTAGCACAAATTTGCAAAGAATAAAGCACTAGAACAAAAACTAATTGGACCAATGGAGGAGTCACATACGAAGGAACAATGTCCCCAAGCAGTTTTGCGAGAGGTGCTTTGAGCAAGGAGATCGAAAATCACAACAAAAGTGGCCGGAACTCGTGCTTGAGTTGGTTTTTCGGGTTTGTGTGAGACAGAGGAAGAAGATGGGTGCTGGGATAAATGGAGGAGGGCCACCGTGGGCCCACGAGGTAGGGGGCGCGCCCTAGAGGGGGGGCACCACCCTCGTGGCCAGGTGGCAGCTCCTCCCGCGGTGATTTTTGCACAGTAAATCCTTAGATATTCCCGAAAAAATCATATTAAATTGGCATGTCATTCCGAGGACTTTTATTTTCGGGATATTTTTATATTGCACGGATAGCCAGGAAACAGACAGAAAAAAATACTATTTTTACTTTATTTCTACTAAATAACAGAAAATATAGAGAGGGTACAGAAGTTTGTGCTTCTAGTTTCATCCATCTCATGCTCATCAAAAAGAATCCACTAACAAGGTTGATCAAGTCTTGTTAACAAACTCATTCCGATAATCATGAAACCGGAGAAATTTCGAATAACACTAAGTTACCTCAACGGGGATATGCACATCCCCTATAATAAGTATATCATATTTCTTCTTGACAGTAGGAAGAGGAAATTCAAAACCTCTAATTATAATCGATGGAATTTTCCCAATGGAGTTGATACTATGAATTTGAGGTTGTTTCCTCGGAAAGTGTACCGTATGCTCATTACCATTAACATGAAAAGTGACATTGCCTTTGTTGCAATCAATAACAGCCCCTCCAGTATTAAGAAAAGGTCTTCCAAGAATAATGGACATACTATCATCCTCGGGAATATCAAGAATAACAAAGTTCGTTAAAATAGTAACGTTTGCAACCACAACAGGCACATCCTCACAAATACCGACAGGTATAGCAGTTGATTTATCAGCCATTTGCAAAGATATCTTGGTAGGTGTCAGCTTATTCAAGTCAAGTCTACGATATAAAGAGAGAGGCATAACACTAACACCGGCTCCAAGATCACATAAAGCAGTTTTAATATAATTTCTTTTAATGGAGCAAGGTATAGTAGGTACTCCGGGATCTCCAAGTTTCTTTGGTATTCCACCCTTAAAAGTATAATTAGCAAGCATGTTGGAAATCTCAGCTTCCGGTGTCTTTCTTTTATTAGTAATGATATCCTTCATATATTTAGCATAAGGATTTGTTTTGAGCACGTCAGTTAATCGCATACGCAAAAAGATAGGCCTAATCATTTCAGCAAAGCGCTCAAAATCCTCATCATCCTTTTTCTTGGATGGTTTTGGAGGAAAAGGCATGGGTTTCTGAACCCAAGGTTCCCTTTCTTTACCATGTTTCCTAGCAACAAAGTCTCTTTTATCATAACGTTGATTCTTTGATTGTGGGTTATCAAGATCAACAACATGTTCAATTTCTACATCATTGTCATTACTAGGTTGAGCATCATCATGAACATCATTATTAATATTTTCACTAGGTTCATGCTCATTACCAGATTGTATTTCAGCATCAGACATAGAGATATCATTTGGATTATCAGGTGGTTCAGTAATAGGTTCACTAGAAGTTTGCACAGTTCTATCATTTTTCTTTTTCTTCTTTTTAGAAGAACTAGGAACATCAATATTATTTCTCTGAGAATCTTGCTCGATTCTCTTAGGGTGGCCTTCAGGATACAAAGGTTCCTGAGTCATTCTACCAGTTCTAGTAGCCACTCTAACAACATAATCATTTTTCTTACTATTCATTTCATCAAGCACTTCTTTTTGAGCTTTAAGCACTTGTTCTACTTGCGTGGTAACCATAGAAGCATGTTTGCTAACAAGTTTAAGTTCACCTTTAATATTATCCATATAATCACCCAAGTGTCTAATCATATAAGCATTTTCTTTTAATTGTCTACCAAAATAAGCATTGAAGTCGTCTTGCTTAAACATAAAGTTATCAAACTCATCCAAGCACTGACTAGCAATTTTAGTAGGAGGAACTTCAGCTTTATCATATCTATAGAGAGAATTTACCTTTACTACCTGTGTCGGGATATCAGGGTCGGGAGGTTCTTCAATAAATAAAGAATTGAGATCATAAGTTTCTTCAACAGGCGGTGAATTAAGACCATGTATTTCTTCAATAGGAGGTAAATTCTTAAGGTCTTCAGCTTTAATACCTTTCTCTTTCATAGATTCTTTTGCCTCTTGCATATCTTCGGGACCGAGAAATAGAACACCTCTCTTCTTCGGAGTTGGTTTAGGAATAGGCTCAGTAATTGGAGCAGGAGCTGGCTCAGGAGGTGCCCAATTATTTTCATTTGTCAACATATTATTCAATAGAATTTCAGCTTCATCCGGTGTTCTTTCCCGGAAAAGAGAACCAACACAACTATCCAGGTAATCTCTGGAAGCATCGGTTAGTCCATTATAAAATGGTATCAAGTATTTCATGTTTCTTAATAGGATGATCAGGCAAAGCATTAAGTAACTTGAGAAGCCTCCCCCAAGCTTGTGGGAGACTCTCTTCTTTAATTTGCACAAAGTTGTATATTTCCCTCAAAGCAGCTTGTTTCTTATGAGCAGGGAAATATTTAGCAGAGAAGTAATAAATCATATCCTGGGGACTACGCACACAACCAGGATCAAGAGAATTAAACCATATCTTAGCATCACCCTTTAATGAGAACGGAAATATTTTGAGTATATAGAGGTAACGTGATCTCTCATCATTAGTGAACAGGGCAGCTATATCATTTAACTTAGTAAGATGTGCCACAACAGTTTCAGATTCATAGCCATAAAAAGGATCAGATTCAACCAAAGTAATTATATCAGGATCAACAAAGAATTCATAATCCTTATCAGGAACACAAATAGGTGAAGTAGCAAAAGCAGGGCCGGGTTTCATTTTATCTCTAAGTGATTCTTTGTTCCATTTAATTAATAACCTCTTAAGCTCATATCTATCTTTGCAAGCTAAAATAGCGGCAGAAGATTCCATATCAAAAAGATAACCCTCAGGGATAACAGGCATATTTGTTCATCAAGAAATTCACCAAGGGGCACAATAGTATCAGACATAGAAGCAGTTTCATCAGAAGTATCATGCATAGCAGAAGTGGCATCATCAATAACATGCGACATATCAGAACGAATAGCAGAAGAAGGTGTAGGTGTCGCAAGCTTACTCATAAGAGAAGGTGAATCAAGTGCAGAGATAGATGGCAGTTCCTTACCTCCCCTCGTAGTTGAGGGATAGATCTTGGTTTTTGGATCTCTCAAATTCTTCATAATGATAAGAAGATATAAATCCCAAGTGACTCAAAGAATAGAGCTATGCTCCCTGGCAACGGCGCCATAAATTAGTCTTGATAACCCACAAGTATAGGGGATCGCAACAGCTTTCGAGGGTAGAGTATTCAACCCAAATTTATTGATTCGACACAAGGGGAGCCAAAGAATATTCTCAAGTATTAGAAGCTGAGTTGTCAATTCAACCACACCTGGAAACTTAGTATCTGCAGCAAAGTGTTTAGTAGCAAAGTAATATGATAGTGGTGGTAGCGGCAACAAAAGTAAAGACAACAAAAGTAATATTTTTGGTATTTTGTAGCGATTGTAACAGTAGCAGCGGGAAAGTAAATAAGCGTAAACCAGTAGATGGAAAACTCGTAGGCACCGGATCAGTGATGGATAATTATGCCGGATGCGGTTCATCATGTAACAGTCATAACATAGGGTGACACCGAACTAGCTCCAATTCATCAATGTAATGTAGGCATGTATTTCGTATATAGTCATACGTGCTTATGGAAAAGAACTTGCATGACATCTTTTGTCCTACCCTCCCGTGGCAGCGGGGTCCTATTGGAAACTAAGGGATATTAAGGCCTCCTTTTAATAGAGAACCGGAACAAAGCATTAGCACATAGTGAATACATGAACTCCTCAAACTAAGGTCATCACCGGGAGTGGTCCCGATTATTGTCACTTCGGGGTTGCCGGATCATAACACATAGTAGGTGACTATAGACTTGCAAGATAGGATCAAGAACTCACATATATTCATGAAAAAATAATAGGTTCAGATCTGAAATCATGACACTCGGGCCCTAGTGACAAGCATTAAGCATAGCAAAGTCATAGCAACATCAATCTCAGAACATAATGGATACTAGGGATCAAACCCTAACAAAACTAACTCGATTACATGATAAATCTCATCCAACCCATCACCGTCCAGCAAGCCTACGATGGAATTACTCACGCATGGCGGTGAGCATCATGAAATTGGTGATGGAGGATGGTTGATGATGACGACGGCGACGAATCCCCCTCTCCGGAGCCCCGAACGGACTCCAGATCAGCCCTCCCGAGAGGTTTTAGGGCTTGGCAGCGGCTCCATATCGTAAAACGCAATGATTTCTTCTCCTTGATTTTTTTTCTCTCTGAAAGCAAATATATAGAGTTGGAGTTGGCGTCCGAGGGCATCTAGGGGGCCCACGAGGTAGGGGGGCGCGCCCCCCACCCTCCTCATCCAGCTCAGGGAGAAAGACACCAGTGTTGGTGTATTCAGCGATTGCTGCCACACGTCTGGTGAGCGTAGGCCCCACCACCGCCAACTCTTCGCGGGCCTCCTGCCGGAACATGGCCAACTGGGCTAAGTTCAGCCCAGGATACCATGCCTTGACGAACTCCAAGGTTCTCTGGGCGCTTGCTCGAGCAGAGGAGCCTTTCCAAGCCTCGAAGCGGCCGATTGCCACCTCCAACCAGTCGGCGGTCCAACTGGGGTTGTGTGGAGCTTGGACGTCTGGCCAAAAGGCAGAAACCAGCTGGGAGTAGACATGCTGAAGGTGGCGGAGCATATGGTGGGCCGACTGCAGGCGCGCCCTGACGGCCAGAAGTTGTTTGTTCATATTGCGGGGCGCGTTGAGCGGGATCACCACTCCTTCACTCCTGCCGCCGTCACGGCAAGCCTCGATGGCTTGGCTGGCAGCGACGGCGTAGCCAGGAAAGAAGTCTGCACAAAGAAAAACAAAGATCAGAAGCCGGAAGCCGACTCTAGATGCAGTCGGCGGCTATGCCAAAGAAAAAGAAGTCTACCATCAATCATCTCCTCGATCTCGCTGTAGCCAGCGGTGAGGACCGCCTCCTTCTCGGCTTACTTTGAGCGCTTGGTCTCAAACTTGGCCTTAAGGGCGTCGTCCGCCTCCTTAAGCTTCTGGACCTCCGACTTGTGCTGGTCCGCCTGATCCGCCAGCTTCTTGGCCAGACGGTTGCGCTCCTGCGCTGCCGCGCTGCACTCCTCCTCCTTGGCACGAAGCGCGGTTTGGGCTTCGCTAAGCTGCTACTGCAAGGTGGCATTGGCTCCTGCAGAAAACAAGAAAGAAAAGACAGTCAGCAAGCCAACAAAAGAAAAAAGTAGTTGCTGGAAGATCCGGCCCGACTGCTCAACAGTCGGTCCGAACCTCAGGGGCTACACCCCGCGGGTGCGCTGGCGTGCCCCCGCGAGAATAAGGATGGAGTGCTTACTCCGCCTATCGTCCAAGTCAGCAGTCCGCTTGGCCAGCTCCCGGACATGGGAGTTGAAGGCAGCCGCGCGGATGTTGTGGTAGTCCTGCAATGAAGACAACAGAAGAAAAAAAAAGAAAGGGTTAGCACTTAGAACTTACCTTTAAATTCTGAGCCGTCTGCTCAACAGCCGACCCGGAACTCGGGGGCTACACCCAATGGGTGCGCTGGCGCGCCCCTGTGGAAGATTTCAAGAATAAAAAACAAGCAATCGAGAGGCATACCCGGATGGCTGTACGCATCGCCAAGAACTCCTTTATGTACTGCTAGAGGGCGGTGCCTTGGGCCTGAAGATGGGCCTGGATGTCATGCGCGGCACGGTTCAGTACACCCATCCTGCCCCCAGGAGTCCACTCTGGTGGGGCGGCGCTGCTGGCCTCAGCATCAGGGGCCGAAGAGCTTGCGGCCCCAAAATCCAATGGCCTTGGGGTTGACGCCACCTTCTCCGAACAATGGCGCCCTGGAGAGCGGACCACTGGAGTCTAGCCCACCACCAACTCATTGCCGGCTGGTGGCGCCGGTGGCACTTCAGGCCGACTGCTCTGCGCGTCAGCCGTCGGCACTTGTGGGGGCACCTCCGAGATGATGACGTCGCGCCCTCCCCTCTCCATGATTGGCTGGTCGTCGCCGGCTCCTCCAGTCGGCGCCGGGATCTCAGGCACGGGTGGTGCGGAGCGTAGGGGGATGACAAATTGCGGAGCCTGGCTGCATGCGGCCTCTTCCGCTTGCACCTTGGCGGCTGCATCCGCTTGGTCCTTGGCCGCGACATTGGTTTGGGCCTTGGCCGCCGCCTCCGCGTCTGCCTGCGCCGCTTTGGCTGCTGCCGCCTTCTGCCACTCCGCCTCCTCCCACTCCTTGCGTGCCTCCTGTGCGTTCCTCTCTGTCACCTCCGGAGGTCGGCCTGCAGGTCCACGCGGCGGGTGTTGGTGGAGCCCTCTGCCGCCCCGATCACGGAGGCAGAGGCGGCCCGCTCAAGCAGGAGCGGGGCTCTGTTCAAGAAAGATAAGAAGAAATTCAGAAAGGAAGAAAAGAAAGAAGAGAAGAAAAATGCGAAAGAAAGTAGGCACTTACGTGGAAACCATCGGCGACTGCTTCGGGGCCCTCTGGAATTGGGCCGCCTTTGCAGCAGCCTCCTGCCGCCTGGTCGCGACGACCGTGTTCCTGGGCTTCTTCGGCTGGCTGCCGAATTGCCGCGGGCCGGCTCGCGGCTTCTACGCGTCGCCTGGTGCAGTCGGCATGCTGAGGAGCTCGTGCCCTTCCTGTCGGTGCCATGCGGGCGGCGCAGCTCGGCCTCCTCATCGTCGTCGTCCGGCCAGTCCTCGACACCGCCTACTCCACCACCACCGCCCGTGGCATCGTCCTCCTCCATGGCGGCCGCCCCCAAGTCGGGGTCGTCCACGTCACTACTTGACTGGTCCGGCAGGTACTCCTGACCCTGCTCCAGGGCGTCAGCTGCCGACTAGGACGTGAGGATCTGCATTGTGACCGACTATTCAGGCGGCAAAACAGAACTCGGCAGATAAAAGAAATAGAATTAAAGACTCACCGCGGGCGGCGGGTCTGCACGGGAGTATTGCCGCTTGCCGAACCGCCACTCCCCCTTCGAGAGTTTGTAGTTTGATATGTGGTTCACCAGCCGGACCACCTCCATGTCCTGCATCTCCTTGGTGCACATCCGGCACGGGTCTCGATGCCCGCTCATTCGGCTGATCATGTGAGGTCGGAGTTGGAGAGGGAGCACCCGGCGCACCACAAAGGCGGTCAGCAGGTCCGACGCCTTGAGGCCCTCCGACTCCATTATCACCTTGAGCCGAGCAATGGCGGCAGTGGAAGAGACCGACAGTGTCTTCGGCTTGAAAGTCCAGTTGGTATGGGGCTCAGCCGGCTGTATATGCCTGCAGATTGATGAAGTCTTGCGTCGGGTGGACGTTCTTCACATAAAAGTAAGATTTTTGCTATAACTTGACCAACTGCATCAAGTTGATGGCCGGGAAGCAGTTCCTAGCACCCGAACGTCGTACCGTGACGAAGGCTCCGCACTGAGCCGCCTCCTTCTTGGCGGTGGTGCCGAGCTTGGTGTAAAAGAACTCCCCCCAGAGCTCGAGGGTGGGGAGGATGCCGAGGTAGCCCTCACAAAGCGTGACGAAGGCGGACAACAGCACCACCGTGTTCGGTGTGAGGTGGTGCGGCTGGAGCTTGTAGAACTGAAGAAAAGAGTGGAAGAAGCCGCTCGCCGGCAGGCCGAAGTCGCGAAGGAAGTGCGACCAGAAGATGATGCATTTGCCGTCTTTCGGCGCCAGCGAGATGTCCGTCTCGAGCAAAGGGCATACCCGAACGTAGCCCTCGCCGGGCAGCCATCGCGTCTAGCGGAGGAAAGCAAGATGGTCCTCATGGACATTGCTGCCGTCCCAGGCGCCGGCCTGTTAGTGCGCCATGGGAGCTTGGGCCCGGCGGTGACGTGGAGTGGTGATGAAAGCGCGAACCCGCGGTGGAGCAGCAACGCACGGGGAGGAAAGGCTTGGCGACGGTGGGCTACAACAGCACATCAACGAGAGGTAGGGGTGTTGCGGTAGCAATTGGGAAGAAGAGGAAGAGGGGCGAGGAGGGCGCGCGTGCGTCTGACGCCCCCCTCCTCCCCCTACTCATAGCCTCAGGCGGCGGAGCCGAGGAGGCGCGAACGTGGGGGGGCGTGGGATTAACTGCGCCCACTCCGCCCACGATCCCACGATTACCGCGCCAATTAAGGCGCGGGATAACTGCCACGGAAGCCCAACCAATCACCTCGGCCGCAATGGATTCACGTGCGTGCCGAGGCCATGTAGTGGCGGGCCTCGGTTTGCGGCGACGTCCCATCGCGCGCGTGGGCTGGCAGGCTGGCCCAACCTGCTGGTGCCACGTGGTGGGCAAGCAACGGGTGGCAGGCCAGCCGTCCAGCTGGCGAGCCGTCCAACTCATAGTGGGCAATTCAAATTCGACAGGCGACACGCTTGAGTACGACCGACTCCTAACTGTCGGCGCTCCAGAAGGCGGACGAAGCAAAGTCATCAGACCACTCGGAGTGGGAAGCTGCTGAGGCTTCTCGCCTACTCAGCCGCGGCGCCCCACCAGCTATGGGGACTACTGTCAGAGTAAATGACCATGAGTAGCCTCATCTGCTCCCCTTGGTATTTCAAGACATTGGGGCCGACTGCACCCCTCAAACACTCAAAGGTGAATAGCCTCCTTCTTTGGGCCGGCTGGTCCAAGCGGCCGGCTGATAGATGGTGGTGGGGCCCAAAGGGCAGCCATGAGGTGGGCCGACTCGTACCAGGTGGCCTCTAGGGAGGCCGGCTCCTGACAGTCGGACCCCCTCTCTCCCTCAAAGTTTGCACCTCATTACTATGAGGAGACGTGGCGTGGCTACAGTACAGCCTACCCCCCCGAATCTAGGGTTGAGCATGGCCATAGTGCTACGTACCAGGTGGACGTCCCCCGCGCGACTGGTACTGTTTCCATGCGGCCCATGACATCATCCATGGCAGGAGGAGCCATGCCCCCACTACGGGCTGTCGGTACGGCCTGTAGGCGACAGGCCCTACCTGTATGTGAGAAGCTAGAAGACGGCAGGCCCCGACCAGTCGGCATGGGGGAGGCTGACTCCCAATAGCCGGCCCTCCCTTTCCCTTAAAGTCTGTGCACCATTGATCAGAAGAGACGGGGAATGACTACAGTAAACGCCCGTTAGACGGTGGCACTGTAGCCATGCTCCCCCCGACAAAGCACACATCATCAGTGACATTGCCACAATACTAAGCAGCCGACAGGACCTGCCAGCGGCGGATGCGGCCTGTCGGCTAAGTACAAGACAGCTAGTGGGACACACCAGGCGGCGGGCCCCAGCAGCCGGCGAGAAGCCGGCTACCAGAGACACTGACAGCTGGGTCCTATGCCCAGCCGGATTACCATTGTACCCATGGGGGGTAGGCCTATATAAACCCTCCAGGGCACCCATGCAAAGGGTTCAACCTCTTAGGAAACACACACTCATAGAGGGAGGAGTAGAGCTAGCCTTTCCCTTCTTCCTCCTCTAGCCATACAGCTCGAGGAGCAAGCTTGTAGCTACTTGTTGAGATAGTGATCATGCGGAGACCCCACAGAGTAGGACTAGGGGTGTTATCTCCTAGGAGAGCCCCGAACCTGGGTAAGATGCGTCGGCGTACCTATCTACGCCTTATCCCATTTCCAGGCACCGGCGACGTATTACTCTCCCCCACCATGATAAGCCATCCTTTGGCATATGTCGCACGGCACCCCGGACAGAGTTGAAGGTTGTTAAACGGGTTAGACATAAGACAAAGCGTCTTAAGAGGCAACATGGACAGATGGGGCCATGGTCACAGCAAAAGAAAATGTACGAAACCAAGGAAAAGGTCCAAGAAAAATGATGGAAGCACAAGCCAACAAGGAGCTACACAAGGGAGCCTACCAAGCGGTAGCCAAGAAGTGCCAAGGAAACCAAGTGGTAGCCAACCAAGGAAAAAATCTAAGAAAAACGATGCAAGCATAGGCCAACAAGGAGCTACACAAGGGAGCCAACCAAATGGTAGCCAACAAGTGCCAAGGCAACCAAGTGGTAGCCAACAAGTGCCAAGCCAACCAAGTGGTAGCCAACAAGTGCCAAGCTAACCAAGTGGTAGCCAACAAGTGCCAAGCCAACCAAGTGGTAGCCAACAAGTGCCAAGCCAACCAAGTGGTAGCCAACAAGTGCCAAGCCAACCAAGTGGTAGCAAAGAGGATCTAGGCAACAAAGAGGGCGACAACTAGGATTTACAAGAGGCCGTGGTGGTGTTGGCCTTGGTGATGGTCTTGGACTTGGTGGTGGACTTGGCCGTGGTGGTGGTCAAGGGCAAGGTCGTTATAGAGGAATGTTTGGATACCTCGATGGACCATTTCCGTATGTTGCTCACTAACTATAATGTTCCATATGTTCTTGTTGTCCTTATTCACTAATATGTTGCAATGTACATGTTCTTCCATTTGTTCTTATTGTCATTACTAACAATTATGTTTCACTCATTGTAGGTATGGCGGCTTCTGAACCCAACAAACCAACAATGAAGGAGGATGGCGAAGATGAGATGGCGGGATGGTGGCAAAAGGCTACGAAGAAGCTGAGAGAGGAGGATGCAGCCGTACTAAAGAAGAAGAAGGAAGAGGAGCTTGAAGAGAAGAGGAAGGAAAGAGAGAGAGAGAGAGAGAGAGAGAGAGAGAGAGAGAGAGAGAGAAGATTACGAGTGCCACGCTAGGGAGTATGCGTTGAAGAGGAAATGTGAGGAGGCATAGAAGAAGCGTCTCAAGGATTTTCAAGAAAGAACCTTGAAACTTTGGGCATTTGAAGCTGAAAAAAAGAGCAAGAGAACAAGATATTCATGGAGAGGGTGGTTAAGGAGGCTCACCGCATAAGGAACGGCGATCATAACAATATCCTGGAGTGTCACTGATGAGGACATCAATACCATTGTTACACACACAGCACCTGCTGTTATACATACTGGACCAATTACTAGAGCTCACGCACGCAATTGAATTATCAGGTACTTTCATTTCTTGGTAACGATTCTAATGTTCATGAGAATATGATGCTGCCTAAATTGGATACATTTGTTTTGCTTACAAATGAAGGGCCTAGATTGGACAAGAAAGATGAACCTTGGAGCAAGTTCAAGCATGGAGATGATGGCATGCGCAACAGGAACAAGAACGGAGTTACACGTGATGATTCCAGGACTTTGAAGCCACCATAATGAGTGCATGAAGCCTTGGTCGAAATATACAAGATGCCACTTCATAAATTTCGTCCAGAGGCTATTCTAGGTGCTGCGTCACCTTATTATTGGGCCAGGCCCATGTATTTTCGAAATAGTTAAGTATAGGCTGTTTTTAGAGTCCGTATGTGTTGGGAAACAAGAGTTATGGTTTGTTTCGGACCCCTCCACCAAGGGCCACGAAAATCCCCCTCTCTCCTCCATATATACAGCCCTTAGGGCATCGTTTAGACTTTGGGTTTTGTTTAGATTAAAAGTTCGCCATAGCCGCAACTTCGCATACTTTGTTTGTGTCCAACGACCAGACCAAGACGTCACATAACCCCACCTTCATTAATAAAGTTTTCCTCTTTTATTCGCAATATCCAGATTGCAATCTCAGTTTCTTGCTTGTTCTTCGCTTGCTCGCAGGAAATAGACCCTCGTGGTCAGGTTGATCGTGCTCCGGCGTGGTCAATAACCCTCGGAAGTTGGTTTAGCGATTGCTAAGGCGCGACGTCTTCGCACGTTCGTAGTCGGATCGTCAAAGTCGACTCCCACAGAAAACGATATCTATCTCATCGAAACATCGTGACACCTTCACCTCTATCAAGTGGTATCAGATTTCTAGTTTGCTCGGTGAGATTTTATAGTTTTTCATAGTTTAGATCGAGTCTGTTCTTCATACCTACAGTCCACGAAAAAGCCAAAAAAATAGGGTTAGTTCATCATATCCGCACCAGTCTGAGCCTTTGCATAGTCTTTTTAGTATTTTGCTTTGCTGAATTTTCGGTTGCATCGTCGTGTCTAGTTGCTAGTCTTAGAGTCTAGTCTTTTAGAGTTTCAAGTTCTGGTCATAAGTTGTCACGCCGCCGCCGCACCATCATCATCGTTCCTACCATATACCACCAACATATTCCTTACCGCTGCCATATACATCCGCCTGTCCACCACCAATCCGAGTCCACATATACATCCGCCTGTCCACCGCCAATCCGAGTCCACATATACATCTGCCTGTCCACCACCAATCCGAGTCCACATATACATCTGCCTGTCCACCACCAATCCGAGTTCTTTTCCTATTAGGTTTGTTTTCGAGATCCATCTGGTTTTCGTTTTGTGTTTCCTTGCCTGAGTAGGTCTCAAAAAAAAGTTTGGAGACCCCCGGGCAGTTTTTAGGCCAAAATTTCGGCGACCAAAAATATTTTTTCCCTATCCTATTTTTAGGTCCCACGGAGCGTTTTGAGACACTCGCCATCATAGTGATTTTTTGTCACACTTTATCGTCGTCGCTGCCCTGATTTCCAAAAGAAAGTCAATTTTTTTGTGCCCATCCTGTTAGTTTGACGAGGGAAGAGTTTTGAGACACTCGCCATTATAGTGATTTTTCGCAAAAAAGAGGAGCGCAAAAAAAAACAGAGTGAATAAAAAATTCCATAGTGTGCTTTTCCCTTGTTTACGTGCAACGCCGTGATCTTGTTAGTGTTCTAGGCTCGCGTCTCTTGTACGGTCTAGCCTAGGACCAGCACAATACCGTCGTTGAGCGTTTATTCAACTTTGCATATCTGAATTGATTATTGCTGACCCCTTTTGCTACCATATTATAAGCCTTCCCAGCTCCACGTACATCTACGTCGTGCGTTCGACTCTCCCTGGTAATCGCTCTATCCAAGCTTTGAGAGTTTTGACTACAACGGTTGCTGATCACCACCTGCTGCTTGGTAAGAACTGGTAAGAATTTGAGATTCGCTTGACGGATTTGTGACTGTCCACCACTTACTAGTAGTCTGTAGGATCATATTCTTGTGTGTTTCTACTACTGCTAACCATGGCAGGATCACAAGCCGACGAGACTGACTGGGAGAACATGACAAACAAAGAGTTACATGATAAGTTTCAGAAAATGATGAGTGGACAGGTGGGAGATGTGCTAAATAGATTTGAAGAGGCCATCGAGAAGATAGATGGCATTGAGAAGGCGTTTGAAACAAAGCCCGATCACAAGTTTAATGAATTGCTCGCGCGTCTTCCACCGCCCGCTGCACCCGTCGCACCTCTACAACAACAACAACATCGTCTTCCAAATCAAGTGGGACGAGCACAATGCGTTCCCATTGAGCCTCATCAAACTTCTGGTGCTGTTGTACCTACTGTTGGCGTTTCTGTCGCTCTTGCTGCTACTGCAGAGGTGGAGGACCATTACGAGGATGAGGTTGATCAACATCAGAACTACGTGCAACCACCAGCACCACCACCACCAGGTCGTCCTCATGCATATCATCGCAACGGTAGGGCTGCACCACCACCTGAGGTACGAGATCATGACCATCTTCCTAAACTGAAATTGAATATTCCACCATTTGAGGGTAGATATGTTCCTGATATATATCTTACTTGGGAGTTAGAAACTAAACAATGTTTTACATTTTTATAATATCTTGAGGAGAGACGTGTTCTTGCTGCTGTTTGTGCTTTCACTAGTTTTGCATGTGTTTGGCAGTCTGAACATTGTAGATTATATCCCATTCCAGCTACTTGGGCTGCTTTGAAAGCTGCTATGCGTACTCATTGGGTTCCACCTTATTATCAACGTGAATTACTTCAAAAATTACAACGCTTAAGACAAGGAAAAAATTCTGTAGAAGAATATTATCAGGAATTACAAATTGGCATGATTAGATGTGGTATTGTTGAGGACAATGAAGCTACGCTTGCACGTTTTATGGGTGGATTAAATAGAGAGATTCAGACCATTCTAGAGTATAAGGAGTATACTAATATCATTCATTTATTCCATCTTGCTTGTAAAGCTGAACGTGAACTGCAGGATCGACATGCATTAGCGCGAACTAACTTTTCTGCAGGTCGATCTTCATCATGGACACCATGTGCATCCTCTACTTCCACTGCACCAGCACCTCCATCAGGTGCCACCTCAAGCCGTGATACAAGAAAGCAGGCACAAGCACCACTATCTGCCAAGAGCACACCTATCGGGCCTGCGCAGAGCTCTTCTTCCATGGCATCAACTAGGCACACAAGTGATATTATTTGTCGTCGTTGTAAGGGAAGAGAACATTTTGCGAGAGAATGCAAATCGCAACGTTTGATGATTGCTACTGAGGATGGTGGGTATGAGTCCGCTAGTGACTATGATGATGAGACTTTGGCTCTTATTACACATGAAGAACACGGTGGAGATGATTATGATCATGAGACGCAATACATGGCTGCTGAAGATGCTGACAGGTATGAATGTTTAGTTTCTCAACGTGCTTTGAGTGTGCAGGTTACACAAGCTGAGCAAAATCAGAGGCATAATTTGTTCCATAAAAAGGGAGTTGTGAAGGAACGTTCTGTTCGCGTCATCATAGATGGAGGGAGCCGCAACAACTTGGCTAGCATGGATATGGTGGAGAAGCTATCTCTCACCACAAGACCACATCCACATCCCTACTACATCCAATGGTTCAACAACAGCGACAAGGTTAAGGTAACATGTACTGTTCTTGTGCATTTTAGTATCTCTACATTGCTGATTATGTTGATTGTGATGTGGTACCTATGCAAGCATGTTCCTTATTACTTGGTAGACCATGGCAATTTGATAAAAATTCTGTACACCATGGTAGAAACAATCAGTATACTCTTGTTCATAAGGATAAAAATATTACTTTGCTTCCTATGACTCCTGATTCCATTTTGAAAGATGATATTAATAGAGCTAATAAAGCAAGACTGGAGAAAAATAAGAGTGAAAATCAGATTGTGGCAAAAGAATTTGAGCAACAAATGAAGCCTAATAATAAACCATCTAGTATTGCTTCTGAATTAAAATTGAAAAGTGCATGTTTACTTGCCACCAAATCTGATATTGATGATCTAGATTTTAGCAAATCTGTTCGCTATGCTTTTGTGTGCAAAGAGGCATTATTTTCATTCGAGGACGTGCCTTCCTCTTTGCCTCCCGCTGTCACTAATATTTTGCAGGAGTTCGCTGACATCCTTCCACAAGACGTGCCACCGGGATTACCACCTATTTGAGGGATTGAGCATCAAATTGACTTAATTCCCGGTGCATCATTACCCAACCGTGCACCATACCATACCAATCCAGAGGAGACGAAGGAGATTATGCGTCAAGTACAAGAGCTGCTCGACAAAGGTTATATACATGAATCCCTTAGTCCTTGTGCTGTTCCTATCATTTTAGTGCCGAAAAAGGATGGTACATCGCGCATGTGCGTTGATTGTAGAGGCATTAATAATATTACTATTCATTATCGTCATCCTATTCCTAGGCTAGATGATATGCTTGATGAGTTGAGTGGCTCTACAATATTCTACAAAGTTGATTTGCGTAGTGGATACCATCAAATTCGTATGAAATTGGGAGATGAATGGAAAACAACATTTAAAACTAAGTTTGGATTATATGAGTGGTTAGTCATGCCTTTTGGGTTAACTAATGCACCTAGTACTTTCATGAGATTAATGAACGAAGTTTTACGTGCTTTCATGAGATGATTTGTGGTAGTTTACTTTGATGACATATTGATTTATAGCAAATCTTTGGAGGACCATTTGGAATATTTACGTGTTGTTTTTATTGCTCTACGTGATGCACGTTTGTTTGGTAACCTTGGGAAGTGCACCTTTTGCACTGACTGAGTATCTTTTCTTGGCTATGTTGTTACTCCACAGGGAATTAAAGTTGATAAAGCCAAGATTGAAGCTATTGAGAGTTGGCCGCAACCTAAAACGGTCACACAAGTGAGGAGTTTCCTTGGCCTCGCTGGTTTCTATAGGCGTTTTGTGAGAGATTTCAGCACCATTGCTGCACCTCTCAACGAGCTTACAAAGAAGGATGTGCCTTTTGTTTGGGGTACCACACAGGAAGAAGCCTTCACGGTATTGAAAGATAAGTTGACACATGCTCCTTTACTCCAACTTCCTGATTTTAATAAGACTTTTGAGCTTGAATGTGATGCTAGTGGAATTGGATTAGGAGGTGTGTTATTACAAGATGGCAAACCTGTTGCATACTTTTTTGAAAAATTGAGTGGGCCTAGTCTGAACTATTCTACTTATGATAAAGAATTATATGCTCTTGTTCGGACCTTAGAAACATGGCAACATTATGTATGGCCCAAGGAATTTGTTATACATTCTGATCATGAATCTTTGAAACACATTAAAAGTCAAGCAAAATTGAACCGTAGACATGCTAAATGGGTTGAATTCATTGAGACTTTCCCTTATGTCATTAAACACAAGAAGGGTAAAGAAAATGTCATTGCTCATGCATTGTCTCGTCGTTATACTATAATTTCACAATTTGACTTTAAAATATTTGGTTTGGAGACCATCAAAGATCAATATGTGCATGATGCTGAATTTAAAGATGTATTGCAGAATTGTAAGGAAGGGAGAACTTGGAACAAGTTCGTTCTTAACGATGGATTTGTGTTTCGTGCTAACAAGCTATGCATTCCAGCTACCTCCGTTCATCTTTTGTTATTACAGGAGGCGCATGGAGGAGGATTAATGGGACACTTTGGCGTCAAGAAGACGGAGGACATACTTGCTACACATTTCTTTTGGCCAAAGATGAGATGAGATGTTGAGCGTTTTGTTGCTTGCTACACTACATGTCAAAATGCTAAGTCACGACTCAATCCTTATGGTTTATATATGCCTTTGCCTGTACCTAGTGTTCCTTGGGAGGATATATCTATGGACTTTGTTTTAGGTTTATCTCGAACAAAGAAGGGGAGGGATATCATATTTGTTGTCGTGGATAGGTTCTCGAAAATGGCACACTTTATACCATGTCATAAAAGCGATGATGCTGTTAATGTTGCTGATTTGTTCTTTCGTGAAATTATTCGATTGCATGGTGTGCCAAATACTATTGCGTCAGATTGTGATACTAAATTTCTTAGCCACGTTTGGAGATGTTTATGGGCTAAGTTGGGGACTAAACTGCTTTTTAGTACTACTTGTCACCCCCAAACTGATGGACAAACTGAAGTAGTCAATAGGACATTGTCTACTATGCTTAGGGCTGTTTTGAAGAATAATAAGAAAATGTGGGAAGAATGCTTGCCTCATATTGAATTTGCTTATAACCGTTCATTGCATTCTACTACTAAGACGTGCCCTTTTGAAATTGTGTATGGTTTCCTACCTCGTGCACCTATTGATTTGTTGCCTCTTCCATCTTCGGAGAAGGTTAATTTTGATGCTAAAGAACATGCTGAATTGATTTTAAAAATGCATGAGTTAACTAAGGAAAACATTTAGTGTATGAATGCTAAATATAAACTTGCTGGAGATAAGGGTAGAAAACATGTTGTGTTTGCACCTGGAGATCTTGTTTGGTTACATTTGCGTAAGGATAGATTTCCTAATTTGCACAAATCAAAGCTAATGCCACATGCTGATGGTCCTTTTAAGGTGTTAGAGAAAATAAACGATAATGCATATAAACTTGAGCTGCCTGCAGATTTTGGGGTTAGTCCCACTTTTAACATTGCAGATTTGAAGCCTTATTTGGGTGAGGAAGATGAGCTTTCGTCGAGGACAACTTCATTGCAAGAAGGGGAGGATGATGAGGACATCAATACCATTGTTACACCCATAGCCCTTGCTGTTATACATACTGGACCAATTACTAGAGCTCGCGCACGCCAATTGAATTATCAGGTATTTTCGTTTCTTGATAACGATTCTAATGTTCATGAGAATATGATGCTGCCTAAATTGGATACATTTGTTTTGCTTACAAATGAAGGGCCTAGCTTGGGAAAGAAATGTGAAACTTGGAGCAAGTTCAAGCATGGAGATGATGGCATGCGCAAGGGGAACAAGAGCGGAGTTACAAGTGATGATTCCAGGACTTTGAAGCCACCATAATGAGTGCATGAATCCTTGGATGAAATATACAAGATGCCACTTCATAAATTTCGTCCGGAGGCTATTCTAGGTGCTGTGTCACCTTATTATTGGGCCAGGACCATGTATTTTCGAAATACTTAAGTATAGGCTATTTTTAGAGTCCGTATGTGTGGGGAAACAAGAGTTAGGGTTTGTTTCGGACCCCTCCACCAAGGGCTACGAAATTCTCCCTCTCTCCTCCATATATATACAGCCCTTAGGGCATCATTTAGACTTTGGGTTTTGTTTAGATTAAAAGTTCGCCATAGCTGCAACTTCACGTACTTCGTTTGTGTCCAATGACCAGACCAAGACGTCACAGAACCCCACCTTCATTAATAAAGCTTTCCTCTTGTATTCGCAATATCTAGATTGCAATCTCAGTTTCTTGCTTGTTCTTCGTTTGCTCGCAGGAAATAGACCCTCGTGGCCAGGTTGATCGTGCTCCGGCGTGGTCAATAACCCTCGGAAGTTGGTTTAGCGATTGCTAAGGTGCAACGTCTTCGCACGTTCGTAGTCGGATCATTAAAGTTGACTCCCACAGAGAACGATATCTATATCATCGAAACATCGGGACACCTTCGCCTCTATCAGTCACGGTCATCTCCCCGGTCCGAAGATGGAAACTGTGTTTCTCTGGCCTCCAATGATCAATAAGCACGGTGATTGCTACATCATTGTGGGGTGGCATCGACCGACTGACCAACTGAATGAAAGGGAGAAGTCCTGTCTCCCTTACATACGGTGTGTATCGATCATCATAGCGCACCCCCCAAGGTTGACCCCGTGAGACCGAAGGTTCAGAGGTTCAAGCTCCTACAAACAAACAAATCATAAAATTACATATGGGGCATTTGTGTTTGAAATAAACACGAAATTCATAACACCGGCCACTTCCATTATTACCCGCTGCTCCACCGACATAGCGTACGACCGGTGTTGATGGTCCCAGTGATCATCGAGAAGCCAAACCATCCTAGCAATTTCAAACAAAGCTTTCTTGTCAACATGATTATCTTTTGAATACAAATAAACTAAAGTATGCCTACTATATTGTAGCGACCCGACCTCAAATGGTCAAGTCTCTGTGTTCAGTGTCATCCCTGGATCAGTAATGCTGACACACACAGTACTCGAATGATTTATAACAGAGTAGCAATCACACACTTATTACATTGAATGTCTCAAAAGAGAACTTATTACAATAAATATGGCTTAAGGCCATCTAAATAAGATAACAACGGAAGGCTTGGAAGATAAAGTGAGTCCATAAACTCCAACAACATAGTTGAGTGCACGACAAACGACCTATGGCACCTTACTCGTCGTCTGAAAAGTCTGCAAAATGATATGTTGCAGCCCAAAACGGGTCAGCACATGGAATATGCTAGCAATGTAACACAATAGAGCAATGAACAGGTAATGGCTATCACTATATGCATATTTGGCTGGTGGAGGCTCCATGGTTACAATGTTTTTGCGAAAAGCCAATTTTTCCCTACTACAAAGGAATATATTTTATTTAACTATCATGGTAGTTGAAACATTGAGAATGGTACCCCCATCTCAATCCCAATTAAAAAATAATTATCAACCCAACAGATTAATTTAGAGTGATGAGATCAACATGATAATCCAAGATCCAGATACTCAAAATGTCCATAAACGGGGACACGACTAATCATGATTAGTTTGTACACTCTGCAGAGGTTTGCACACTTTTTCCCACAATACTCGATCTCCTTCGTTGGATTTCTTGCACTACACAGTGTTTGAGAAACAGATGACCGAGACACAGTCTTCCAGAAGCATTAACTCTATCCCCGGGTAGACAGTACCAACCTACATCCCCTACATCTGCTAGCCTACCACTGGAAGAGGTCATGCAACCTACTCAACTATGCTAGAGCCCATAATAGCTTGTGGCTGCACACGGAAGTTTCTCGTATGAAAAATCTTGCGATCCCTTTGAGCCTGGGTGGCGGACCATAGGAGGATCACACGGTATAACCCCGGGATCTCCTAGGACAACACTGGTATATCCCCAGGTGCCCAAACCAACAATCCACCCAGATGTGTATTAAAATTGCCACCTTAAGTTGAACCATAAATTAAACACTCACATCTGTCATGAATACACTCAAACCTAATCCACGTCTACGAGCATAGCATGGCAATATAAGCATAACATAGAAGTAACTCCCAAGTGACAGAGGCGAAGGTGTCCCAATGTTTCCATGAGATAGATATCGTTTTTTGTGGGAGTCAACTTTGAAGATCTGACTACGAACGTGCGAGGATGTCGCGCCTTAGCAATCGCTAAACCAACTTCCGAGGGTTATTGACCACGCCGGAGCACGATCAACCTGACCACGAGAGTCTATTTCCTGCAAGCAAACAAAGAACAAGCAAGAAACTGATATGGCAATCTGTATATTGCGAATAAAAGAGGAAAGCTTTATTGATAAAGGTGGGGTTCTGTGATGCCTTTGTCTGGTCGTTGAACACAAATGAAGTACGCGAAGTTGCAGCTATGGCGAACTTTAATCTAAACAAAACCCGAAATCTAAACGATGCCCTAAGGGCTGTATATATGGAGAAGAGAGGGGGTAATTTCGTGGCCCTTGGAGGAGGGGTCCGAAACCAACCCTAACTCTTGTTTCCCCACACATACGGACTCTAAAAGCTGCCTACAATCAAGTACTTCGAAATTACATGGGCCTGGCCCAAAAATAAGGTGACGCGGCACCTAGAATAGCCTCTGGATGAAATTTATGAAGTGGCATCTTGTATATTTCGTCCAAGGCTTCATGCACTCATTATGGTGGCTTCAAAGTCCTAGAATCATCACTTGTAACTCCGTTCTTGTTCCCCTTGCGCATGCCATCATCTTCATGCTTGAACTTTCTCCAAGGTTCATCTTTCTTGTCCAAGCTAGGCCCTTCATTTGTAAGCAAAACAAATGTATCCAATTTAGGCAGCATCATATTCTCATGAACATTAGAATCGTTACCAAGAAAGTAAGTACCTGATAATTCAATTGGCGTGCGAGAGCTCTAGTAATTGGTCTAGTATGTATAGCAGCATGGGCTATGTGTGTAACAATGGTATTGATGTCCTCATCATCCTCCCCTTCTTGAAATGAAGTCGTCCTCGACGAAAGCTCATCTTCCTCACCCAAATAAGGTTTCAAATCTGCAATGTTAAAAGTGGGACTAACCCCAAAATCTTCAGGCAGATCAAGTTTATATGCATTATCATTTATTTTCTCTAACACCTTAAAAGGACCATCAGCACGTGGCATTAGCTTTGATTTGCGCAAATTAGGAAATCTATCCTTACACAAATGTAACAAAACAAGATCTCCAGGTGCAAACACAACATGTTTTCTACCCTTATCTCCAGCAAATTATATTTAGCATTCATACGCTCAATGTTTTCCTTAGTTAACTCATGCATTTTTAAAATCAATTCAGCATGTTCTTTAGCATCAAAATTAACCTTCGAAGATGGAAGAGGCAACAAATCAATAGGTGCATGAGGTAGGAAACCATACACAATTTCAAAAGGACACATCTTAGTAGTAGAATGCAATGAACGATTGTAAGCAAATTCAATATGAGGCAAGCATTCTTCCCACATTTTCTTATTATTCTTCAAAACAACCCTAAGCATAGTAGACAATTCTACTGACTACTTCAGTTTGTCCATCAGTTTGGGGGTGGCAAGTCATACTAAAAAGCAGTTTAGTCCCCAAATTAACCCATAAACATCTCCAAAAGTGGCTAAGAAATTTAGTATCACGATCTGAAATACTAGTATTTGGCACACCATGCAAGCGAATAATTTCACGAAAGAACAAATCAGCAACATTAACAACATCATCGCTTTTATGACATGGTATAAAGTGTGTCATTTTCAAAAATCTATCCACGACAACAAATATGTTATCCCCCCTTCTTTGTTTGAGGTAAACCTAAAACAAAGTCCATAGATATATCCTCCAAAGGAACACTAGGTACAGGCAAAGGCATATATAAACCATGAGGATTGAGTCGTGACTTAGCTTTTTGACATGTAGTGCAGCGAGCAACAAAACGCTCAACATCCCATCTCATCTTTGGCCAAAAGAAATGTGTGGCAAGTATATCCTCAAACTTCTTGACGCCAAAGTGTCCCATTAATCCTCCTCCATGCTCCTCCTGCAACAACAAAAGACGAACGGAGCTAGCTGGAATGCATAGTTTGTTAGCACGAAACACAAATCCATCTTCAAGAACGAACTTGTTCCAAGTTCTCCCTTCCTTACAATTTTGCAATACATCTTTAAATTCAGCATCATGCACATATTGATCTTTGATGGTCTCCAAACAAAATATTTTAAAGTCAAGTTGTGAAAGCATAGTATAACTACGAGACAATGCATCAGCAATAACATTTTCTTTAGCCTTCTTGTGTTTAATGACATAAGGGAAAGTCTCAATGAATTCAACCCATTTAGCATGTCTACGGTTCAGTTTTGCTTGACTTTTAATGTGTTTCAAAGATTCATGATCAGAATGTATAACAAATTCCTTGGGCCATAAATAATGTTGCCATGTTTCTAAGATCCGAACAAGAGCATATAATTCTTTATCATAAGTAGAATAGTTCAGACTAGGCCCACTCAATTTTTCAGAAAAGTATGCAATAGGTTTGCCATCTTGTAATAACACACCTCCTAATCCAATTCCACTAGCATCACATTCAAGCTCAATAGTCTTATTAAAATCAAAAGTTGGAGGAAAGGAGCATGTGTGAACTTATCTTTCAATACCGTGAAGGCTTCTTGCTGTGCGGTACCCCAAACAAGAGGCACATCCTTCTTTGTAAGCTCGTTGAGAGGTGCAGCAATGGTGCTGAAATCTCTCACAAAACGCCTATAGAAACCAGCGAGGCCAAGAAAACTCCTCACTTGTGTGACCGTTTTGGGTCGCGGCCAACTCTCAATAGCTTCAATCTTGGCTTTACCAACTTCAATTCCCTATGGATTAACAACATAGCCAAGAAAAGATACTCGGTCAGTGCAGAAGGTGCACCTCCCATGGTTACCAAACAAACGTGCATCACGTAGAGCAATAAAAACATCACGTAAATGTTCCAAATGTTCCTCCAAAGATTTGCTATAAATCAGTATATCATCAAAATAGACTACCACAAATCGTCCAATGAAAGCACGTAAAACTTCGTTCATTAGTCTCATGAAAGTAATAGGTGCATTAGTTAACCCAAAAGGCATGACTAACCACTCATATAAACCAAACTTAGTTTTAAATGCCGTTTTCCATTCATGTCCCAATTTCATACGAATTTGATGGTATCCACTACGCAAATCAACTTTGGAGAAAATTGTAGAGCCACTCAATTCATCGAGCATATCATCTTGCCTAGGAATAGGATGACGATAATGAATAGTAATATTATTAATGCCTCTACAATCAACACACATACGCGACGTACTATCCTTTTCGGGCACTAGTATAATAGGAACAACACAAGGACTAAGAGATTCATGTATGTAACCTTTGTCGAGCAGCTCTTGTACTTGACACATAATCTCCTTCGTCTCCTCTAGATTGGTATGGTATGGTGCACGGTTGGGTAGAGATGCACCGGGAATTAAGTCAATTTGATGCTCAATCCCTCGAATAGGTGGTAATCCTGGTGGCACGTCTTGTGGGAAGACGTCAGTGAACTGCTGCAAAATGTTAGTGATAGCAGGGGGCGAAGAGGAAGGTACGTCCTCGAATAAAAATAATGCCTCTTTGCACACAAAAGCATATCAAACAGATTTGCTGAAATCTAGCTCATCAACATCAGATTTTGTGGCAAGTAAACATGCACTTTTCAATTTAATTTCAGAAGCAACACTAGATGGTTTATTATTAGGTTTCATTTGTTGCTCAAAATCTTTTTCCACAATCTGATTTTGACTCTTATTTTTCTCCTGTTTTGCTTTATTAGCTCTATGAATATCATATTTCAAAATGGATTCAGGAGTCATAGGAAGCAAAGTAATATGGCTATCCTTATGAACAAGAGTATACTGATTATTTCTACCATGGTGTACATAATTTTTTATCAAATTGCCATGGTCTACCAAGTAATAGGAACATGCTTGCATGGGTACCACATCACAATCAACATATGCATATGTAGAGATACTAAAATGCACAAGAACAGTACATGTTACCTTAACCTTGCCGCTGTTGTTGAACCATTGGATGTAGTAAGGATGTGTATGTGGTCTTGTGGTGAGAGATAGCTTCTCTACCATCTCCATGCTAACTAAGTTGTTGCAGCTCCCTCCATCTATGATGACGCGAACATAACGTTCCTTCAAAACTCCTTTTGTATGGAACAAATTATGCCTCTGATTTTGCTCAGCTTGTGTAAACTGCACACTCAAAACACGTTGAGCAACTAAACATTCATACCTGTCAGCATCTTTAGCAGCCATGTATTGCGTCTCATGATCAGAATCATCTCCACCGTGTTCTTCATGTGTAATAAGAGCCAAAGTCTCCTCATCATAGTCACTAGCGGACTCATACCCACCATCCTCAGTAGCAATCATCACACGCTGAGATTTGCATTCTCTCGAAAAATGTCCTCTTCCCTTACAACGACGACAAATAATATCTCTTGTGTGCTCTGTTGATGCCATGGAAGAAGAAGAGCTCTGCGCAGGCTCGGCAGGTGTGCTCTTGGCAGATACTGGTGGTTGTGCCTGCTTTCTTGTATCACGGATGGAGGTGGCACCTGATGGAGGTGCTGGTGTAGTGGAAGTAGAGGATGCACGTGGTGTCCATGATGAAGATCGACCTGCAGAAAAGTTAGTTCGCGCCAATGTGTGTCGATCCTGCACTTCATGTTCAGCTTTACAAGCAAGATGGAATAAACGAGTGATATTAGTATACTCCTTATACTCTAGAATGGTCTGAATCTCTCTATTCAATCCACCCATAAAACATGCAAGCATAGCTTCATTCTCCTTAGCAATACCACATCTAATCATGCCAGTTTGTAATTCCTGATAATATTCTTCTACAAAAAAATTTCCTTGTCTTAAACACTGCAATTTTTGAAGTAATTCATGTTGATAATATGGTGGAACCCAACGAGTATGCATATCGGTTTTCAAAGCAGCCCAAGTAGTTGGAATAGGATATAATCTACAATGTTCAGACCACCAAACACATGCGAAGCTAGTGAAAGCACAAACATCAGCAGGAACACGTCGCTCCTCAGGATATTGTAAACATGTAAAACATTGTTCAGTTTCTAACTCCCAAGTAAGATATATATCAGGAACATATATACCCTCAAATGGTTGAATATTCAATTTCAGTTTAGGAAGATGGTCATGATCTCGTACCTCATATGCTGGTGCAGCCCTACTGTTGCGATGATATACCCGAGGACAACCTGGTGGTGGTGGTGCTGGTGGTTGCACGTAGTTCTGATTTTGATCAACCTCATCCTCGTAATGGTCCTCCACCTCTGCAGTAGCAGGAGGAGCGACAGAAGCATCAACAGCGGCACCAGAATTTTGCCCAGGGTCAATGGGAACGCGCTGTGCTCGTCCCACTTGATTTGGCAAGCGACGTTGTTGTTGTTGTTGTTGTTGTTGTTGTTGTTGTTGTTGTTGTTATTGTTGTTGTTGTTGAGGTGCGTTAGGGGCAGCCGGTGGTGGTGGTGGAAGATGCGCGAGAAATTCATTAAACTTGTTATCGAGCTTTGTTTCGAACGTCTTCTCCATGCCATCTATCTTCTCCATGGCCTCTTCAAATCTGTTTAGCACATCTTGCACCTGTCCACTCATCATTTGCTGAAATTTATCATGCAACTCCTTATTCGTCATGTTCTCCCAGTCAGTCTCATTAGCTTGTGATCCTGCCATGGTTAGCAGCAATAGAAACACACAAGAATATGATCCTACAGACTACTAACAAGAGGTGGTGGTGGCTGTCACAAATCCTTCAAGCAAATCTCAAATTCTTACCAGTTCTTACCCAGCAGCAGGCGGTGATCGGCAACCGTCGTAGTCAAAACTCACAAAGCTTGGATAGAGATGTATGTGGAGTTGGGAAGGCTTATAATATGGTAGCAAAAAGGGTCAGCAATAATCAATTCAGAGATGCAAAGTTGGATAAACGTTCAATGACGGTACTGTGCTGGTCCTAGGCTAGACCGTGCTACAGACGCGAGCCTAGAACACTAACAAAATTATGGCGCTACACATAAACAAGGGAAAAGCACACTCTGGAACTTTTTTTATCGCTCTGTTTTTTTGGCGCTCCTCTTTTTTCTGGCGAAAAATCACTATAATGGCGAGTGTGTGACGCCCCCGATTTGACCGTACACTAATCATACACGCAAACATGTACGATCAAGATCAGGGACTCACGGGAAGATATCACAACACAACTCTACAAATAAAATAAGTCATACAAGCATCATATTACAAGCCAGGGGCCTCGAGGGCTCGAATACAAGAGCTCGATCATAGACGAGTCAGTGGAAGCAACAATATCTGAGTACAGACATAAGTTAAACAAGTTTGCCTTAAGAAGGCTACCACAAACTGGGATACAGATCGAAAGAGGTGTAGGCCTCCTGCCTGGGATCCTCCTAAACTACTCCCGGTCGTCGTCAGCGGGCTGCACGTAGTAGTAGGCACCTCCAGTGTAGTAGTAGTCGTCATCGACAGTGGCGTCTGGCTCATGGGCTCCATTGTCTGGTCGCAGCAATCGAGTATAGAAAGGGGGAAAAGGGGGAGCAAAGCAACCGTGAGTACTCATCCAAAGTACTCGCAAGCAAGGAGCTACACTACATATGTATGCATTGGTATCAAATGGAAAAGGCTATCATATGTGGACTGAACTACAGAATGCCAGAATAAGAGGGGGATAGCTAGTCCTATCGAAGACTACGCTTCTGGTAACCTCCATCTTGCAGCAGGAGAAGAGAGTAGATGGTAAGTTCACCAAGTATCATTGCATAGCATAATCCTAACCGATGATCCTCCCCTCGTTGCCCTATGAGAGAGCGATCACCGGTTGTATCTGGCACTTGGAAGGGTGTGTTTTATTAAGTATTCGGTTCTACTTGTCATAGGGTCAAGGTACAACTCCAAGTCGTCCTGTTACCGAAGATCACGGCTATTCGAATAGATTAACTTCCCTGCAGGGGTGCACCACATAGCCCAACACGCTCGATCCCATTTGGCCGGACACACTTTTCTAGGTCATGCCCGGCCTCGGAAGATCAACACGTCGTAGCCCTACCTAGGCACAACAGAGAGGTCAGCACGCCGGTCTAAATCCTATGGCGCAGGGGTCTGGGCCCATTGCCCATTGCACACCTGCACGTTGCGAGGGCGGCCGGAAGCAGACCTAGCCTAGCAGGCGTACCAGTCCAATCCGGCACGCGTCGCTCAGTCGCTGACGTCACGAAGGCTTCGGCTGATACCACGACGTCAAGTGCCCATAACTGTCCCCGCGTAGATGGTTAGTGTGTATAGGCCAGTGGGGAGACTTAGATCAAATACCAAGATCTCGTTAAACGTGTTATCTTGAAATAATCGTGAACGCCGACCAGGGCCAGGCCTACCTCTCTCCTAGGTGGTCTCAACCTGCCCTGTCGCTTCGCCACGAACATCCACTCAGAGGGCCGTCGGGACAAACGTCCATTCGGACCCAATCCGTGAATCACTCGCGGGTACTCCTACGAGCCGACCCGTCTTTAGTCACCACAAGTATCATATATTATGTATAAGTATATACCCGTGATCACCTCCCGAGTGATCACGGCCCGATAGTATAGCATGGCAGACGGACAAGAATGTAGGGCCACTGATGGTAAACTAGCATCCTATACTAAGCATTTAGGATTGCAGGTAAGGTATCAGCAGCTGGAGAAACAATGACAGGCTATGCATCAGAATAGGATTAACGGAAAGCAGTAACGTCCTACACTACTCTAATGCAATCAGTAGAGAGAAGAGTAGGCGATATCTGGTGATCAAAGGGGGGGCTTGCCTGGTTGCTCTGGCAAGAGAGAGGGGTCGTCAACACCGTAGTCGTACTGGGTAGCAGGGGCGTCGGTCTCGATGTCTAGCGAAAGAAGAGGGGGAAGAAACAATAAATATAATGCAAACAAATGCATGACGATGCATGACATGACAAAGCTGATGCTAAGTCTGCCCTAACGCGGTACGAGGTGGTACCGATGAAGGGGGAAAACATCGGGAAAGTATCCCCGGTGTTTCGCATTTTCGGGCAGAGGAGCCGGAGGGGGAAAGTTGTGTGTTCGCTATGCTAGGGATGCGTGGCGGACGAATGGGCTGTGTATCCTGATTCGTCTTGTCATTCTGAGCAACTTTCATGTACAAAGTTTTTCCATCCGAGCTACGGATTAAAAGATATGATTTTCTAAAGATTTTATTAATTTCTGGAATTATTTTTAATTCGAAAATAATTGCTAAATTGCTAGGCGCACGTAGCACAGTGTACACAAAAGTGTACCAAGTGGCTGACAGGTGGGCCAGAGGGACCCAGTTGACCAGTCAACGTTTGACTGGTCAACAGGGGTGGGACCCCCCTGTCACTGACTGTTTTAGTTAAAGGCTTAATTAGTTGTTTTAGTTTAATTAATCAAAATTAATTAAGTTAATTAAGTTAATTAATTAATTATTTTTATTTTTATTTTCATTATTATTTTTCCTTTTAAAATACGTTCTGGGCGCTGGGGCCCGTTTTTCATAGGCCCATGGCCTTATTGGGTTCGGGTGCCGTGGGCGTCGGGCGCAGCCCGATCTAGCGCAATGGGCGCCCGTCCGCTGCCTCAGGCGCGACCAACAAGGGGGGGGGGGAAGCGGCGCGCCAGGGCGCGTGGCCAGTAGCGGCGACGGGGAAGGCAGCAGGGCGCAGTGCGGCGGGAAGCAGTTGGCAGTAGCAGCGTCGAGCGGCGGGGAGGCCGCGGTGCAGTGGGCGAGG
>NC_041384.1:319986759-319995632 GCF_002162155.2 Triticum dicoccoides
CCTCTTTTTTAGTTAGATTTGTCTTTTCCTTTTTTTATTTCACTTTACTGTTTTATTTCATTTTAAATCATTTAGGCATTTTATAAAAATGTGTTTGCTTTATTATAATTACCCTAATGATATTCGGCACCCACCGAACATTTTTGTTTAATATTTTGAAAACTTTTGTCGTTTGACTTGTTTAGAATTTAAATTTGAAACAGTTTCGAATTAACCCGAGATTAACTATAGTGACAAAGGTGACGTTGCACCATTAACGTGGGATTACTGTAGCATGATTATCCGGGCGTTACAAATCTCCTCCACTACAAGAAATCTCGTCCCAAGATTTAGGAGGTAGAAGGAAACAATGCGGGGTATTCATCACGTAGGCGATCCTCGCGTTCCCAAGTGGCTTCGTCTTCAGAGTGATTCGACCACTGGACTTTGAGGAACTTGACCGCCTTCTGACGTGTGCGGCGTTCAGCTTGGTCGAGAACGCGGACCGAATGCTCTTTATAGGAGAGGTCCTGTTGCAATTCGAGCACTTCATGATCCACTGCTCGGATTGGGTCCTTGAAGCAACGGTGGAGTTGTGACACGTGGAACACATCGTGAACCTGAGAAAGGTTCGGCGGAAGCTCCAGTTGATATGCCACTTTTCCACGCCTTTCGAGAATAGTGAAGGGACCGATATAGCGAGGAGCTAGCTTGCCCTTGACCCCGAAGCGATGAGCACCCTTCATTGGTGTAACTCGAAGATAAACCTTTTCGCCAGGTTTATAGACCATGTCTTTGTGATGACGGTCATACTGACTCTTCTAACGTGACTGAGCAGTCTTGAGATTCTCGCAAATAATGCGGACTTGTTCTTCGGCCTGTTGGATAATATCCGGACCGAAGAGTGGACATTCCCCAGTTTCTGACCAGTTTAGAGGGGTCCGACACTTTCGTCCATATAGCACTTTGAAGGGGGACATCTTTAGACTAGCTTGATAGCTATTATTATAAGAGAATTCGGCATATGGAAGAGATTCCTCCCATTTCTTGCCGAAGGAAATTACACAAGCTCGAAGCATGTCTTCAAGAACTTGGTTGACACGTTCAACCTGTCCTTGCGACTGAGGATAAAACGCCGTACTGAACGACAGGTGCGTTCCCTTAGCTTCTTGGAAACTCGCCCAAAATCTTGAAGTGAATAAGCTGCCACGGTCTGAACTAATAACCAGTGGAATACCGTGAAGTAAAACAATTCTGGACATGTAGAGAGTAGCAAGCTGACTAGCAGTGATTGTCTCTTTGACCGCCAGAAAATGTGCAACTTTAGAAAGCCGGTCAATGACGACAAGAATAGCATCATTACCTTTTTGCGATTTGGGAAATCCAGTGACGAAGTCCATTTCAACATGGTCCCATTTCCATTCAGGAATAGAGATAGGTTGCAGAGTTCCAGCAGGCCTTTGATGCTCTACTTTGATATGGCGGCAAACATCACACTCAGCAACATAACGAGCAATGTCCTGCTTCATATTAGACCACCAGAATCTTTGACGAATATCCTGGTACATCTTTGTACTACTAGGATGGATGGACAGAGGCGTATCATGAGCTTCTCGCATAACCCTTTTAGCCTTATCCAGGTTTTTCTTCGAACATGGTACCACTAGGCGGCCTTTGAAGTACAAGGCGCCATCATTGGCGATAGTGAAGAATGAGGGTTTTCCTTCTTCTAGATGGCGTTTAATCTTATGGACTTCAGAGTCATAACCTTGAATAGTCTTTATACCAGCTACGAGATCTGGTACGACAGCCAGGGTATTTAGAGAACCTTTAGTAACAACAAGAAGATTCATCTTGCGGAACTCCAGGGGAGGGGGAGCGAGTGCTCCAGGAGGAACAATATGAAGGTTCAGCTTTCTAAATTCTTCGACAAGCGAGGGCTGAACTTTGTGAACCTGGAGGTGGTTGCAGTAAGACTTGCAGCTCAAGGCATCAGCCATTACATTAGCCTTGCCGGGGGTATAGGATATACCCACGTCAAAGTCTGCAACAATCTCCATCCATCTCTGCTAACGGAGGTTCAGATCTGGCTGAGTAAATAGATACTTCAGACTTTGGTGGTCAGTGAAGATTTCGCAACAATTACCGAGAAGGTAATGTCGCCACTGCTTTAGTGCATGAATGACAGCAGCAAGCTCGAGGTCGTGAACTGGGTACTTTTCTTCGTGAGGGTGCAGTTGACGAGAGGCATAAGCAATCACTCTGCGCTCTTGCATTAGGACACAGCCTAATCCTTGACGGGAAGCATCACAGTAAATGACGAAGTCCTTCTTAGTATCAGGTGGAGCAAGCACTGGGGCAGAAGTCAACTTGTCTTTGAGTGCCTGGAAACTTTCCTGACACTTGTCTGTCCAGTCGAACTTGACACCCTTATGCAATAGATTAGTCAGAGGCCTGGCAATCTTGGAGAAGTTCTCGACGAATCGACAGCAATAGCTGGCGAGACCGAGAAAACTTCGGACTTGCTTGACATTCTTTGGAGGAGTCCAATCGAGAATAGCCTGAACTCGTTCAGGGTTGACGGCAATACCATCCTTGGAGATGACATGCCCAAGATAGGTTACTTCGGGGAACCAGAATTCACACTTGGAATACTTAGCATACAGTTGATGCTCTCGAAGCTTTTCCAGCACAAGACGAAGATGTTCAACATGTTCTTCTTTGTTCTTGGAAAATACAAGGATATCATCCAGATAAACCACGACGAACTTGTCGAGGTAATCCATGAATATATAGTTCATTAGATGGGAGAAGGTGGCGGGAGCATTCGTTAACCCGAATGACATGACGATGTACTCGTATGACCCATACCGAGTCACGAAGGCGGTTTTTGGGATGTCCTCTTCACGAACATGGATCTAGTGGTAACCCAACCTCAAGTCGGGTTTGGAGAACACTGAAGAACCAGCCAGTTGATCATAAAGATCATTGATCTGAGGAAGAGGATACTTATTCTGAATGGTAGCTTGGTTTATAGGACGGTAGTCTTGGACTAATCGGTTTGTCCCATCCTTCTTCTTAACAAAGAGAGAAGGTGCTCCCCAAGGAGAGCAACTAGGCCGAATGAAACCTTTGACAAGAGATTTGTCGATTTCCTCCTTAAGCTCAATGAGTTCATGTGGCGGCATCTTGTAGGGTCGTTTGGCTATAGGGGTGGTGCCGGGTTTCAAGTCAATGATGAATTCGACAGCTCCAGCAGGGGGAATCCCTGGAAGTTTTTCTGGGAAGAAGTCTTGGAATTCACGAACGACGGGAATGTTTTCAATGCCCTCGAGTGGTGCAGCGTTCAACGCATTCAAGGCATAAAGCCGTGCCTCAACATTCTGAACTAGATGAGCTTGGTAAGCAATTATTTCATTAGAAGGGTGTAGCAGATGGACGACCTTAGTGGCACAAACTATAGAAGCAGTATGCGCTTTCAACCAATCCATTCCCAGAATGAGGTCGATGCTACAGGACTTCAGTACGATGGGAGAGGCAAGGAATTCTAGTCCTTCGATTTCAACGGGGACGTCGTTGCAAATCATGGAGGTCCGACATTGGCCCGCGGGAGTGTGTACTAATAGCGAAGTGTTCATGTCCTCGCTTTTTAATGCCATGCATGAATGCAAAATCCTCTAACATGAATGAATGTGATGCACCTGTATCAAATAAAATAGATGTTGGTGCTGAATTTACGAGGAGTGTACCCATCACGGTAGCAGGCTGGTCTAGAACTTCATTGAGATCAACGTGGTTGGCATGAACACGACCATAAGACTTGGCATTGTTGTTGCGGGGCTGGTTGCTTCCATGGCCAGTTGCTAGGAGGGCCAGTTGATTCTGGTTCTGCTTGCATTCCCTAGCACGGTGCCCTGGTTGACCACACCTGAAGCACAAACCATTATTGGGAGTGGGAACAGGAGCTTGGGGTGGTGGAGCTGGAAGCCTTAGCTACCTAGTTGGAGGAGCAGGCAGACGAGGTGCATCATAGGACTGCCTTGGGGCAGGTGCAGTTGGCTGGTACATGCTGTTGGGAATCCATATCTTACGCTTCTGCGAGGGCGGGCCCGAAGATGAGCCCATGTCACAGTTGCGCCTGTGAGAGCCCTGGTATTCCTGCAGACCAGTTTCGACATTGATGGCCTTGTTTACCAGGGTGGCGAAATCAGCAAAGTCATGCACTAGAAGTGCGAGCTTGATATCAGCTTGAAGGCCATCATGGAACTTCTCCTGTCTGGGTGCATCAGTTGCAATGTCTTCTTCAGCATAGCGGGATAGATCCAGAAACTCCCGCTGATAAGCTTCCACAGTTTTGTTTCCCTAAGTGAGGTTGCGAAACTCGCGCTTCTTACGGTCCATGACTCCCCGAGGAATGAAGCGAGCACGAAAAGCAGCTTGGAAGTCTGGCCAGGTGATGATTGTTCCAACTGGCAAAGTACGCCTGTGGCTGTCCCACCATTGAGCAGCGGGTCCCTTCAATAAGAAGGAAGCAAAGGTGACATAGCTGGCAGGGGCTACATCAGCAGACTCCATCTCATAGGTCATGTCACAAAGCCAGTCATCAGCATCCAGAAGCTGAGTTGAGCTGTGGTACACAGTTGGGTTCAGGCGCACGAAATCCTGCAGAGTTACTGGGGTTGGATGCTGGTTCATATTGGGGCGAGGAAACTGAGCCATCATATTCTCCATGAACGGGCGATTCATCTCAAGCTGTTGGATCATACCAGCCATGTACTCAGGCGGTGGTGGGGCGTTGCCACCACGACCACGACCACCTGGTCTAACCATCCTGCTAATATATAACAGGAGTAGTTCAGCATTTGAGAAATTCCGAGGACAAGAATCATTCATGATGAAACATGCATAATGAAGGGAACACGATAGATACTGCATAGTAGTTGGCATAACTTACAAAAGTGATCATGCATAGAGTTCGGCACACAAAGTTCAGTACACAGACTAAGAACATCATAGGCGGCACGCAGGCTCGCGGTGAATGCTTCTAACACTAACAAGCAAGCCTACATCAGTCCCAGGAGGAACTGTGGAGGTAGGTGTAGCCTGACAGCTGGTAGTGACGCGAAGGGAAGACCTCCACGCGAGTAGCCTGGGGTCTGCGAATACTCTGGTGCGGAACCCGATGCACAGGTGGCAGGAGAGGACTAAGTGCAGGAGAGTAGCTTCCCACATCTGGCCAGCCGATGCCCTCAGGCATCACGGTCCTAGAAGGGTAGATCGCAGAACACGACAGATCACCAGATCGGACAGAGGGGGTGCAACAATATTAGAGCACAGTACAGGTGCTGACGGGTGGTGTACAACTCGTGGCGAAGAGCTCGGTTAGTTCTATCCAGCCCATCAGCATGCAGAACCAGGTTCTAATGGTAGAAGGGCTCTCGGGTGACAGTGGAGTAGGCAGCAGTGTAGTATCCCTCTGCACCAACATCGGATGCGATAGCAATGTGCCTGAAGGGGGAGGTGTCCAACTCCTGATATTCTCCACGAAGACGTGTCAGAGCAGCATAAGCAGCATCGTGGACCGACATGTTGATAGTCACTCCAACACCATGAGCAGTGTGCAGCACGGTAGTGGAGTCATACTCCCGAGAGTAGAGGTGGACGATGGCACGGTACTGCTCCTGGTTGAAGTCCTGGTACTCCTCATAGACAGTGTACTCAGGGTGCCAGCGATAACCCAGATAGGTCATCATCTCAACCAACACAGTAGGTGATCCTGAGGCACCAATGGCCGTTGTGTGGCGCACGACCTATCTCGTGGGTTCCATCTGAAGACAAAGATGTTTTCACAGGAGTCAAATGACAATGTGGATAATGTTCAAATACTACTCTAAAGAATAACTAGGGCTTATCCAACTTTGGGGTGAACGTGGTCACGAGATCCTAATGTTGGAGTTAGTAAAATCGTTTAACCCGAGTAGGAGAGAGTTCAGAGTCCCAGAGTAAGGATCGAGGAGTAAAAGATCCTAATACCACCCAGATGGCGACATGGGCCATGGGCCGCACAACCATGTTAGTAAAACAATTTTCACTGACTAGACTCGACTTCGGCCAAGGAGTGTGGAAGGGGGATTCCTACAGGCAGTCGGCTCTGATACCAACTTGTGACGCCCTCGATTTGACCGTACACTAATCATACACGCAAACGTGTACGATCAAGATCAGGGACTCATGGGAAGATATCACAACACAACTATACAAATAGAATAAGTCATACAAGTATCATATTACAAGTCAGGGGCCTCGAGGGCTCGAATACAAGAGCTCGATCATAGACAAGTCAGTGGAAGCAACAATATCTGAGTACAGACATAAGTTAAACAAGTTTGCCTTAAGAAGGCTAGCACAAACTGGGATATAGATCGAAAGAGGTGCATGCCTCCTGCCTGGGATCCTCCTAAACTACTCCCAGTCGTCGTCAGCGGGCTGCACGTAGTAGTAGGCACCTCCAGTGTAGTAGTAGTCGTCATCGACAGTGGCGTCTGGCTCCTATGCTCCATCGTCTAGTCACAGCAATCGAGTATAGAAAGGGGGAAAAGGGGGAGCAAAGCAACCGTGAGTACTCATCCAAAGTACTCGCAAGCAAGGAGCTACACTACATATGTATGCATTGGTATCAAATGGAAAAGGCTATCATATGTGGACTGAACTGCAGAATGCCGGAATAAGAGGGGGATAGCTAGTCCTATCGAAGACTACACTTCTGGTAACCTCCATCTTGCAGCGGAGAAGAGAGTAGATGGTAAGTTCACCAAGTATCATCGCATAGCATAATCCTAACCGATGATCCTCCCCTCGTCGCCCTGTGAGAGAGCGATCACCGGTTGTATCTGGCACTTGGAAGGGTGTGTTTTATTAAGTATCCGGTTCTAGTTGTCATAAGGTCAAGGTACAACTCCAAGTCATCCTGTTACCGAAGATCACGGCTATTCGAATAGATTAACTTCCCTGCAGGGGTGCACCACATAACCCAACACGCTCGATCCCATTTGGCCGGACACACTTTTCTAGGTCATGCCCAGCCTCGGAAGATCAACACGTCGCAGCCCTACCTAGCACAACAGAGAACTCAGCACGCTGGTCTAAATCCTATGGCGCAGGGGTCTGGGCCCATCGCCCATTGCACACCTGCACGTTGCGAGGGCGACCAGAAGCAGACCTAGCCTAGCAGGCGTTCCAGTCCAATCCGGCGCGCGCCTCTCAGTTGCTGACGTCATGAAGGCTTCGGCTGATACCACGACGTCGAGTGCCCATAACTATCCCCGCGTAGATGGTTAGTGCGTATAGGCTAGTGGCCAGACTCAGATCAAATACCAAGATCTCGTTAAACGTGTTATCTTGAAATAACCGCGAACGTCGACCAGGGCCAGGCCCACCTCTCTCCTAGGTGGTCTCAACCTACCCTATCGCTTCGCCACAAAGATCCACTCAGAGGGCCGTCGGGACAAACGTCCTTTCAGACCCAATCCGTGAATCACTCGCGGGTACTCCTATGAGCCGACCCGTCTTTAGTCACCACAAGTATCATATATTATGCCGTGATCACCTCCCGAGTGATCACGGCCCGATAGTATAGCATGGCAGACGGACAAAAATGTAGGGCCACTGATGGTAAACTAGCATCCTATACTAAGCATTTAGGATTGCAGGTAAGGTATCAACAGCTAGAGCAACAATGACAGGCTATGCATCAGAATAAGATTAACAAAAAGCAGTAACATGCTACACTACTCTAATGCAAGCAGTAGAGAGAAGAGTAGGCAATATCTGGTGATCAAAGGGGGGCTTGCCTGGTTGCTTTGGCAAGAGAGAGGGGTCGTCAACACCGTAGTCGTACTGGGTAGCAGCGGCGTCGGTCTCGATGTCTAGCGAGAGAAGAGGGGGAAGAAACAATAAATATAATGCAAACAAATGCATGACGATGCATGGCATGACAAAGCTGATGCTAACTGTGCCCTAACGCGGTATGAGGTGGTACCGGTGAAGGGGGAAAACATCCGAGAAAGTATCCCCGATGTTTCGCGTTTTTGGGCAGAGGAGCCGGAGGGGGAAAGTTGCGTGTTCGCTATGCTAGGGATGCGTGGCGGACGAACGGGCTGCGTATCCGGATTTGTCTCGTCGTTCTGAGCAACTTTCATGTGCAAAGTTTTTCCATCCGAGCTACGGATTAAAAGATATGATTTTCTAAAGATTTTATTAATTTCTGGAATTATTTTTAATTCGAAAATAATTGCTAAATTGCTAGGCGCACCTAGCACAGTGTACACAAAAGTGTACCCGATGGCTGACAGGTGGGCCAGAGGGACCAGTTGACCAGTCAACGCTTGACTGGTCAACAGGGGTGGGACCCCCTGTCATTGACTGTTTTAGTTAATTAGGGTTTAGGTTAATTAGTTAGGCTTAATTAGTTGTGTTAGTTTAATTAATCAAAATTAATTAAGTTAATTAATTATTTAATTAATTATTTTTATTTTTATTATTGTTTTCTTTTTAAAATACGTTTCTGGGGTGCTGGGGCCCGTTTGCCATAGGCCCATGGCCTTATTGGGTTCGGGTGCCGCGGGCGTCGGGCGCAACCCGATCTGGCGCAACGGGTGCCCGTCCGCTGCCTCAGGCGCGACCAACGGGGGGGAAGGGAGCGGTGAGCCGGGGCATGTGGCCAGTAGCGGCGACGGGGAAGGCAGCAGGGCGCAGTGCGGCGGGAAGCAGCTGGCAGTAGCAGCGTCGAGCGGCGGGGAGGCCGCGGTGCGGTGGGCGAGGCAAGGCGCAACGGTGGGGTGACGTGGGGTGCGGCCACCGCAGCGGGACGGCGAGGCCAGGGGCAGGCAGCAGAG
>NC_041384.1:319995792-319996302 GCF_002162155.2 Triticum dicoccoides
GCGACCGGTGCGACGAAGCAGTATGGAACGGGGGCACACGCCGGGGTGGCCGGGCAGCGGAACGGGGCGGAGGCCACGGCTCCATGGCGGCAGCAGGTGGGCTGCATTGTGGCTAGGCGCAGCGGCGCACGCACGCGTGTGTGTGCAGGGGCAGCGTGCGGTGAGGCATGGCGGGCACGACCATGGTGCACGCGAGGGGGGGGGTGCGTGCGTGCGGTCGCGGAGGGGAAGCAACAAGGCGAATGGTGAATCAGCGCAGTCGCGCACGTAGCCAGCGAGCGGGGTGAGGGAAGAGGAGGCCGAGAGGCGGGCAGCGTGCGGCGTGCACGCGGTGGAGCAAGGCAGCTCGGTCGCGGGGCGTGGGCTCGTCGGGCAGGGTGCGCCAAGCAGCAGCAGCAGATGCAGGCGAGGCGCGGCCTGGGCGTTGCCGGAGCGAGGCAAGCGCCATGAGGGCGCGGTGGAAAGGTCAGGGGCGCGAGGAGAGGCCGGGGCTCATGTTGGGTGTAGGGT
>NC_041384.1:319996905-320008092 GCF_002162155.2 Triticum dicoccoides
TGGGCCAGTCGGCTGGGCCTTTGCCCAGTTGGGCTGGCCAGCTGGGCCACAATTGGCCCAGTGGGGGGGGGGTCTGCCTCTTTTTTTAGTTAGATTTGTCTTTTCCTTTTTTATTTCACTTTACTGTTTTATTTCATTTTAAATCATTTAGGCATTTTATAAAAATGTGTTTGCTTTATTATAATTACCCTAATGATATTCGGCACCCACCGAACATTTTTGTTTAATATTTTGAAAACTTTTGCTGTTTGACTTGTTTAGAATTTAAATTTGAAACGGTTTCGAATTAACCTGAGATTAACTACAGTGATAGAGGTGACGTGGCACCGTTAACGTGAGATTACTGTAGCATGATTATCCGGGTGTTACAGAGTGTCTCAAAACTCTTCTATCGTCAAACTGACAGGATGGGCACGAAATTTTTTTGACTTTTTTTTTTCAGAAATCAGGGCAGCGACGACGAAAAAGTGCGACAAAAAATCACTATGATGGCACGTGGCTCCAAAGACTCAGAAAAACCTAAAAATAGGATAGGGAAAAAATTTGCCTGTGAAAATTTTGGCCTAAAAACTGCCCGGGGGTCTCCAGACACTTTTTTTTCGAAACCTACTCAGGCAAGGAAACACAAAACGGAAATTAGACGGACCTCGAAAACAAACCTAATATGAAAGGAACTCGGATTGGTGGTGGATATATGGTGGTAGGATATGGAAGTGGTGGTGGTATATGGATACAGATTGGTGGTGGTATATGGATACAGATTGGTGGTGGGATATGGATACAGATTGGTGATGGTATATGGAGATGGATCGATGGCGGATAAGCGGTGGTGGTAGATGGCAGGGGCGATGATGATGGTGCGGCGGCGGCGTGACAACTTATGACTAGAACTCGAAACTCTAAAAGACTAGATTCTAAGATCAGCAACTAGACATGACGATGCAACCGCAAATTCAACAAAGCAAAATACTAAAAACACTATGAAAAGGCTCAGATTGGTTCGGATATGATGAACTAACCCTAAATTTTTTTGGCTTTTTTCATGGACTGTAGGTATGAAGAACAAACTCGATCTAAACGACGAAAAACTGTAAAATCTCACCGAGCAACCTGGAAATCTGATACCACTTGATAGAGGCGAAGGTGTCCCGATGTTTCGATGAGATAGATATTGTTTTCCGTGGGAGTCGACTTTGATGATCCGACTACGAACATGCGAGGACGTCGCGCCTTAGCAATCGGTAAACAAACTTCCGAGGGTTATTGACCACGCCGGAGCACGATCAACCTGACCACGCGAGTCTATTTCCTGTGAGCAAACGAAGAACAAGCAAGAAACTGAGATTGCAATCTGTATATTGCGAATAAAAGAGGAAAGCTTTATTGATCAAGGTGGGGTTCTGTGACGCCTTTGTCTGGTAGTTGAACACAAATGAAGTACGCGAAGTTGCAGCTATGGCGAACTTTAATCTAAACAAAACCTAAAGTCTAAACGATGCCCTAAGGGCTGTATATATGGAGAAGAGAGGGGGGGGGATTTCGTGGCCCTTGGAGGAGGGGTCCGAAACCAACCCTAACTCTTGTTGCCCCACACATACGGACTCTAAAAACTGCCTACAATCAAGTATTTCGAAATTACATGGGCCTGGCCCAAAAATAAGGTGACACAGCACCTAGAATAGCCTCTGGACGAAATTTATGAAGCGGCATCTTGTATATATCGTCCAAGGCTTCATGCACTCATTATGGTGGCTTCAAAGTCTTGGAATCATCACTTGTAACTCCGTTCTTGTTCCCCTTGCACATGCCATCATCTTCATGGTTGAACTTACTCCAAGCTTCATCTTTCTTGTCCAAGCTAGGCCCTTCATTTGTAAGCAAAACAAATGTATCCAATTTAGGCAGCATCATATTCTCATGAACATTAGAATCGTTACCAAGAAACGAAAGTACCTGATAATTCAATTGGCATGCGCGACCTCTAGTAATTGGTCCAGTATGTATAGCAACAGGGGCTGTGGGTGTAACAATGGTATTGATGTCCTCATCATCCTCCCCTTCTTGAAATGAAGTCGTCCACCACGAAAGCTCATCTTCCTCACCCAAATAAGGCTTTAAATCTGCAATGTTAAAAGTGGGACTAACCCCAAAATCTGCAGGCAGCTCAAGTTTATATGCATTATCATTTATTTTCTCTAACACCTTAAAAGGACCATCAGCACATGCCATTAGCTTTGATTTGCGCAAATTAGGAAATCTATCCTTATGCAAATGTAACCAAACAAGATCTCCAGGTGCAAACACAACATGTTTTCTACCCTTATCTCCAGCAAGTTTATATTTAGCATTCATACGCTCAATGTTTTCCTTAGTTAACTCATGCATTTTTAAAATCAATTCAGCATGTTCTTTAGCATCAAAATTAACTTTCTCCGAAGATGGAAGAGGCAACAAATCAATAGGTGCACGAGGTAGGAAACCATACACAATTTCAAAAGGACACATCTTAGTAGTAGAATGCAATGAACGATTGTAAGCAAATTCAATATGAGGCAAGCATTCTTCCCACATTTTCTTATTATTCTTCAAAACAGCCCTAAGCATAGTAGACAATGTTCTATTGACTACTTCAGTTTGTCCATTAGTTTGGGGCTGCCAAGTAGTACTAAAAAGCAGTTTAGTCCCCAACTTAGCCCATAAACATCTCCAAAAGTTGCTAAGAAATTTAGTATCACGATCTGAAATAATAGTATTTGGCACACCATGCAAGCGAATAATTTCACGAGAGAACAAATCACCAACATTAACAGCATCATCGCTTTTATGACATGGTATAGAGTGTGCCTTTTTCGAAAATCTATCCACGACAACAAATATGCTATCCCTCCCCTTCTTTGTTCGAGGTAAACCTAAAACAAAGTCCATAGATATATCCCCCCAAGGAACACTAGGTACAGGCAAAGGCATATATAAACCATGAGGATTGAGTCATGACTTAGCTTTTTGACATGTAGTGCCGCGAGCAACAAAACGCTCAACATCCCGTCTCATCTTTGGCCAAAAGAAATGTGTGGCAAGTATATCCTCCGTCTTCTTGATGCCAAAGTGTCCGATTAATCCTCCTCCATGCGCCTCCTGCAACAACAAAAGACGAATGGAGCTAGCTGGAATGCATAGCTTGTTAGCACGAAACACAAATCCATCGTTAAGAACGAACTTGTTCCAAGTTCTCCCTTCCGTACAATTTTGCAATACATCTTTAAATTCAGCATCATGCACATATTGATCTTTGATGGTCTCCAAACCAAATATTTTAAAGTCAAGTTGTGAAAGCATAGTATAACGACGAGACAATGCACCGGCATAACATTTTCTTTACCCTTCTTGTGTTTAATGACATAAGGGAAAGTCTCAATGAATTCAACCCATTTAGCATGTCTACGGTTCAGTTTTTCTTGAGTTTTAACGTGTTTCAAAGATCCATGATCAGAATGTATAACAAATTCCTTGGGCCATAAATAATGTTGCCATGTTTCTAAGGTCCTTCTTTATCATAAGTAGAATAGTTCAGAGTAGGCGCACTCAATTTTTCAGAAAAGTATGCAACATGTTTGCCATCTTGTAATAACACATCTCCTAATCCAATTCCACTAGCATCACATTCAAGCTCAAAAGTCTTATTAAAATTAGGAAGTTGGTAAAGGAGCATGTGTCAACTTATCTTTCAATACCGTGAAGGCTTCTTCCTGTGCGGTACCCCAAACAAAATGCACATCCTTCTTTGTAAGCTCGTTGAGAGGTGCAGCAATGGTGCTGAAATCTCTCACAAAACGTGATAGAGGTAAAGGTGTCCCGATGTTTCGATGAGATGGTGGCTATCGTTTCTGTAGGAGTCGACCTTGACGATCCGACTACGAACGTGCGAAACATCGCGCCTTAGCAATCGCTAAACCAACTTCCGAGGGGTTATTGACCACGCCGGAGCACGATCAACCTGACCATGAGGGTCTGTTTCCTGCGAGCAAACGAAGAACTAGCAAGAAACTAAGATTGCAATCTAGATATTGTGAATATAAGATGAAAGCTTTATTGATCAAGGTGGGGTTCTGTGACGTCTTGGTCTGGTCGTTGGACACAAACGAAGTACGCGAAGTTGCAGCTATGGTGAACATTTAATCTAAACAAAACCCAAAGTCTAAACGATGCCCTAAGGGCTATATATATGGAGGAAGAGGGGGGATTTCGTGGCCCTTGGAGGAGGGGTCCGAAACAAACCCTAACTCTTGTTTCCCCACACATACGGACTCTAAAAACAGTCTATACTTAAGTATTTCGAAAATACATGGGCCTGGCCCAATAATAAGGTGACGCAGCACCTAAAATAGCCTCTGGATGAAATTTATGAAGTGGCATCTTGTATATTTCGTCCAAGGCTTCATGCACTCCTTATGGTGGCTTCAAAGTCCCGAAATCATCACTTGTAACTCCATTCTGGACCCCCTTGCGCATGCCATCATCTCCACACTTGAACTTGTTCCAAGGTTCATCTTTCTTGTCCAAGCTAGGCCCTTCATTTGTAAGGAAAACAAATGTATCCAATTTAGGCAGCATCATATTCTCATGAACATTAGAATCGTTACCAAGAAACGGAAGTACCTGATAATTCAATTGGTGTGCGTGAGCTCTAGTAATTGGTCCAGTTTGTATAGCAGCAGGGGCTGTGGGTGTAACAATGTTATTGATGTCCTCATCATCCTCCCCTTCTTGAAGTGAAGTCGTCCTCGATGAAAGTTCATCGTCCTCACCCAAATAAGGCTTCAAATGTGGAATGTTAAAAGTGGGACTAACCCCAAAATCTGCAGGCAGCTCAAGTTTATATGCATTATCATTTATTTTCTCTAACACCTTAAAAGGACCATCAACACGTGGCATTAGCTTTGATTTGCGTAAATTAGGAAATCTATCCTTATGCAAATGTAACCAAACAAGATCTCCAGGTGCAAACACAACATGTTTTCTACCCTTATCTCCAGCAAGTTTTTATTTAGCATTCATACGCTCAATGTTTTCCTTAGTTAACTCATGCATTTTTAAAATCAATTCAGCACGTTCTTTAGCATCAAAATTAACCTTCCCCAAAGATGGAAGAGGCAACGAATCAATAGGTGCACGAGGTAGGAAACCATACACAATTTCAAAACGGCACATCTTAGTAGTACAATGCAATGAACGATTATAAGCAAATTCAATATGAGGCAAGCATTCTTCCCACATTTTCTTGTTATTCTTCAAAACAGCCCTAAGCATAGTAGACAATGTTCTATTGACTACTTCAGTTTGTCCATCAGTTTGGGGGTGACAAGTAGTACTAAAAAGCAATTTAGTCCCCAACTTAGCCCATAAACATCTCTTAAAGTGGCTTAGAAATTTAGTATCACGATCTGAAACAATAGTATTTGGCACACCATGCAAGCGAATAATTTCACGAAAGAACAAATCAGCAACATTAACAACATCATCGCTTTTATGACATGGTATAAAGTGTGCCATTTTCGAGAACCTATCCACGACAAAAAATATGCTATCCCTCCCACTCTTTGTTTGAGGTAAACCTAAAACAAAGTCCATAGATATATCCTCCCAAGGAACACTAGGTACAGGCAAAGGCATATATAAACCATGAGGATTGAGTCGTGACTTAGCTCTTTGACATGTAGTGCAGCGAGCAACAAAACGCTCAACATCCCGTCTCATCTTTGGCCAAAAGAAATGTGTAGCAAGTATATCCTCCGTCTTCTTGACGCCAAAGTGTCCTATTAATCCTCCTCCATGCACCTCCTGCAACAACAAAAGACGAACGAAGCTAGCTGGATTGCATAGCTTGTTAGCACGAAACACAAATCCATCGTTAAGAACGAACTTGTTCCAAGTTCTCCCTTCCTTACAATTCTGCAATACATCATTAAATTCAGCATCATGCACATATTGATCTTTGATGGTCTCCAAACCAAATATTTTAAAGTCAAGTTGTGAAAGCATAGTATAACGATGAGACAATGCATCAGCAATAACATTTTCTTTACCCTTCTTGTGTTTAATGACATAAGGGAAAGTCTCAATGAATTCAACCCATTTAGCATGTCTACGGTTCAGTTTTGCTTGACTTTTAATGTGTTTCAAAGATTCATGATCAGAATGTATAACAAATTCCTTTGGCCATAAATAATGTTGCCATGTTTCTAAGGTCCGAACAAGAACTTATAATTCTTTATCATCAGTAGAATAGTTCAGAGTAGGCCCACTCAATTTTTCAGAAAAGCATGCAACAGGTTTGCCATCTTGTAATAACACACCTCCTAATCCAATTCCACTAGCATCACATTCAAGCTCAAAAGTCCTATTGAAATTAGGAAGTTGGAGTAAAGGAACATGTGTCAACTTATCTTTCAATACCGTGAAGGCTTCCTCCTGTGCGGTACCCCAAACAAAAGGCACATCCTTCTTTGTAAGCTCGTTGAGAGGTGCAACAATGGTGCTGAAATCTCTCACGAAACACCTATAGAAACCAGCGAGGCCAAGGAATTTCCTGACTTGTATGACCGTTTTAGGCTGCGGCCATCTCTCAATAGCTTTAATCTTGGCTTTATCAACTTCAATTCCCTGTGGAGTTACAACATAGCCAAGAAAAGATACTCGGTTGGTGCAAAATGTGGACTTTCCAAGGTTACCAAACAAACGTGCATCACGTAGAGCAATAAAAGCAGCACGTAAATGTTCCAAATGTTCCTCCAAAGATTTGCTATAAATCAATATGTCATCAAAGTAAACTACCACAAATCGTCCAATGAAAGAACGTAAAACTTCGTTTATTAACCTCATGAAAGTACTAGGTGCATTAGTTAACCCAAAAGGCATGACTAACCACTCATATAATCCAAACTTAGTTTTAAATGCTGTTTTCCATTCATCTCCCAATTTCATACGAATTTGATGGTATCCACTATGCAAATCAACTTTGGAGAATATTGTAGAGCCACTCAATTCATCAAGCATATCATCTAGCCTAGGAATAGGATGACGGTAATGAATAGTAATATTATTAATGCCTCTACAATCAATGCACATACGCGACGTACCATCCTTTTTCGGCACTAAATTGATAGGAATAGCACAAGAACTAAGGGATTCGCGTATATAACCTTTGTCGAGCAGTTCTTGTACTTGACGCATAATTTCCTTCGTCTCCTCTGGATTGGTACGGTATGGTGCACGGTTGGGTAATGATGCACCGGGAATTAAGTCAATTTGATGCTCAATCCCCCGAATAGGTGGTAATCCCGGTGGCACGTCTTGTGGAAAGACGTCAGCAAACTCTTGCAAAATGTTAGTGACAGCAGGAGGCAAAGAGGAATGCAGGTCGTCGAATGAAAATAATGCCTCTTTGCACACAAAAGCATAGCAAACAGATTTGCTAAAATCTAAATCATTAATATCAGATTTGGTGGCAAGTAAACATGCACTTTTCAATTTAATTCCAGAAGCAACACTAGATGGTTTATTATTAGGCTGCGTTTGTTGCTCAAATTCTTTTGCCAAAATTTGATTTTCACTTTTATTTTTCTCCTGTTTTGCTTTATTAGTTCTATTAATATCATCTTTCATAATGGAATCAAGAGTCATAGGAAGCAAAGTAATATTTTTATCCTGATGAACAACAGTATACTGATTGTTTCTACCATGGTGTACAGAATTTTTATCAAATTGCTATGGTCTACCAAGTAATAAGGAACATGCTTGCATAGGTACCACATCACAATCAACATAATCATCATGTAGAGATACTAAAATGCACACGAACAGTACGTGTTACCTTAAGCTTGCCGCTGTTGTTGAACCATTGGATGTAGTAAGGATGTGGATGTGGTATTGTGGTGAGAGATAGCTTCTCCACCATCTCCATGCTAGCCAAGTTATTGCAGCTCCCTCCATCTATGATGACACAAACAGAACGTTCCTTCACAACTCACTTTGTATGGAACAAATTATGCCTCTGATTTTGCTCAGCTTGTGTAACCTGCACACTCAGAACACGTTGAGCAACTAAACATTCATACCTGTCAGCATCTCCAGCAGCCATGTATTGCGTCTCATGATCAGAATCCTCTCCACCGTGTTCTTCATGTGTAATAAGAGCCAAAGTCTCCTCATCATAGTCACTAGCGGACTCATACCCACCATCCTCAATAGCAATCATCACACGCTGAGATTGGCTTTCTCTCGCAAAATGTCCTCTTCCCTTACAACGGTGACAAATAATATCACTTGTGTGCCCTGTTGATGCAATGGACGAAGAAGAGCTCTGCGCAGGTCCCACAGGTGTGCTCTTGGCAGATAGTGGTGGTTGTGCCTGCTTTCTTGTATCACGGCTGGAGGTGGCACCTGATGGAGGTGCTGGTGGAGTGGAAGTAGAGGATGCACGTGGTGTCCATGATGAAGATCGACCTGCAAAAAAGTTAGTTCGCGCCAATGCCTGTTGATCCTGCACTTCACATTCAGCTTTACAAGAAAGATGGAATAAACGAGTGATATTAGTATACTCCTTATACTCTAGAATGGTCTGAATTTCTCTATTCAATCCACCCATAAAACATGCAAACATAGCTTCATTCTCCTCAACAATACCACATCTAATCATGCCAGTTTGTAATTCCTGATAATATTCTTCTATAGATTTTTTTCCTTGTCTTAAACGCTGCAATTTTTGAAGTAATTCACGTTGATAATATGGTGGAACCCAACGAGTATGCATAACAGTTTTCAAAGCAGCCCAAGTTGTTGGAATAGGATATAATCTACAATGTTCAGACCACCAAACACAGGCAAAGCTAGTGAAAGCACAAACAGCAGCAGGAACACGTCTCTCATCAGGATATTGTAAACATGTAAATCGTTGTTCAGTTTCTAACTCCCAAGTAAGATATATATATCAGGAACATATCTACCCTCAAATGGTGCAATATTCAATTTTAGTTTAGGAAGATGGTCATGTACCTCAGGTGGTGGTGCAGCCCTACTGTTGCTATGATATGCACGAGGACGACCTGGTGGTGCTGGTGTTGGTGGTTGCACGTAGTTCTGATTTTGGTCAACCTCATCCTCGCAATGATCCTCCACCTCTGCAGTAGCAGCAGGAGCGGCAGAAGCATCAACAGCGGCACCAGAATTTTGCCCAGGGTCAATGGGAGCGCGCTGTGCTCATCCCACTTGATTTGGAAAGCGACATTGTTGTTGTTGTTGTTGTTGTTGTTGTTGTTGTTGTTGTAGAGGTGCGTTAGGGGCAGCCGGTGGTGGTGGTGGAAGACACGCGAGCAATTCATTAAACTTGTTATCGAGCTTTGTTTCGAACGTCTTCTCCATGCCATCTATCTTCTCCATGGCCTCTTCAAATCTGTTTAGCACATCTTGCACCTGTCCACTCATCATTTGCTGAAATTTATCATGCACCGATTCAACCGTACACTAATCATACACGCAAACGTGTACGATCAAGATCAGGGACTCACGGGAAGATATCACAACACAACTCTACAAATAAAATAAGTCATACAAGCATCATATTACAAGCCAGGGGCCTCGAGGGCTCGAATACAAGAGCTCGATCATAGACGAGTCAGCGGAAGCAACAATATCTGAGTACAGACACTAGTTAAACAAGTTTGCCTTAAGAAGGCTAGCACAAACTGGGATACAGATCGAAAGAGGTGCAGGCCTCCTGCCCGGGATCCTCCTAAACTACTCCTGGTCGTCGTCAGCGGGCTGCATGTAGTAGTAGGCACCTCCCGAGTAGTAGTAGTCATCGTCAACGGTGGCGTCTGGCTCCTGGGCTCCAACGTCTGGTCGCAGCAATCGAGTATATAAAGGGGGAAAAGAGGGAGCAAAGCAACCGTGAGTACTCATCCAAAGTACTCGCAAGCAAGGAGCTACACTACATATGTATGCATTGGTATCAAATGGAATAAGGGTATCATATGTGGACTGAACTGCAGAAAGCCGAAATAGGAGGGGGGGGGGTAACTAGTCCTGTCGAAGACTACGCTTCTGGTAACCTCCATCTTGCAGCAGGAGAAGAGAGTAGATGGTAAGTTCACCAAGTAGCTTCGTGTAGCATAATCCTAACCGATGATCCTCCCCTCGTCGCCCTGTGAGAGAGCGACCACCGGTTGTATCTGGCACTTGGAAGGGTGCATTTTATTATCCGGTTCTAGTTGTCATAAGGTCAAGGTAGAACTCCAAGTCGTCATGTTACCGAAGATCACGACTATTCGAATAGATTAACTTCCCTACAAGGGTGCACCACATTTCCCAACACGCTCGATCCCCTTTGTCCGGACACAATTTCCTGGGTCATGCCCGGCCTTGGAAGATCAACACGTCGCATCCCTACCTAGGCACAACAGAGAGGTCAGCACGCCGGTCTAAATCCTATGGCGTAGGGGTCTGGGCACATCGCCCTTTGCACACCTGCACGTTGCGAATGCGGCCGTAAGCAGAACTAGCCCCCTTAATACAAGAGCAGGCTTACGGTCCATTCCGGCGCGCGCCGCTCAGTCGCTGACGTCGCGAAGGCATCAGCTGATACCACGGCGTCGAGTGCCCATAACTGTCCCCGCGTAGATGGTTAGTGCGTATAGGCCAGTGGCCAGACTCAGATCAAATACCAAGATCTCGTTAAACGTGTTATCTTGAAATAACCGCGAACGCCGACCAGGGCCAGACCCACCTCTCTCCTAGGTGGTCTAAACCTGCCCTGTCGCTTCGCCACAAAGATCCACACAGGGGGCTATCGGGAAAGTATGTCCTTCCAGCCCCCAATTCGTGAATCAACCGCGGGTACTCCTCGAGCCGACCCGTCTTTTGTCACCACAAATATCATATATTATGTATAAGTATATACCCGTGACCACCTCCCAAGTGATCACAGTCTGATAGTATAGCATGGCAGACAGACAAGAATGTAGGGCCACTGATGATAATCTAGCATCCTATACTAAGCATTTAGGATTGCAGGTAAGGAATCAACAGTTGCAGCAACAATGACAGGCTATGCATCAGAATAGCATTAACGAAAAGTAGTAACATGCTACACTACTCTAATGCAAGCAGTATAGATGAGAGTAGGCGATATCT
>NC_041384.1:320008365-320030853 GCF_002162155.2 Triticum dicoccoides
AGAGGGGTCGTCAACGCCGTAGTCGTACTGGGTAGCAGCGGCGTCGGTCTTGGTGTTTAGCGAGAGAAGAGGGGGGAAGAAACAATAAATATAATGCAAACAAATGCATGACGATGCATGGCATGACAAAGCTGATGCTAACTGTGCCCTAACGCGGTATGAGGTGGTACCGGTGAAGGGGGAAAACATCCGAGAAAGTATCCCCGGTGTTTCGCGTTTTTGGGCAGAGGAGCCGGAGGGGGAAAGTTGCGTGTTCGCTATGCTAGGGATGCGTGGCGGACGAACGGGCTGCGTATCCGGATTCGTCTCATCGTTCTGAGCAACTTTCATGTAAAAAGTATTTTCATCCGAGTTATGTATTCTTTTATATTAATTTTCTAAAGTTTTAACAATATTCTAGAATTATTATATTTAGCTTAAACCGAATTGACCAAGTCAATTTGGCTAGTCAAAAGGATAGGTGTGGCCCACATGTCATAGACTCTAAACCTAACTTATTTGAAAAGGGGGCCTACATGTCATCTACTACTAGAGTAACTTAGCACTAGTAAAACTAGATAAGGAGCAAAAATAATCCTAAAACTAATCCATCTAATTAAATTAGACCTAAACTAATTTTGGGGCAGCCCACACACATGGCACATCGGCCACATACACTCACACGCTGCACAGACATCACACACACACACACACACCTACACAGCACACACACACACACACACGTTGCTTTGGGGCAGCCCCACACACATGGGCACATCGGCCACACACACACACGATGTACACACATCACACACACCTACAGAATACACACACACACATACACACACAGCACACAACAGCTTAGAGCAGCAGCAGGCAGGAGCTACCAGGAGCAGCAGCGAACGCAGAGCAGCGAAGCAGCCAAGCAGCAGAGCAGCGCAAGGGGCAGCAGCCGCGGCAGCAAGCAATGCGGGGAGCAGCCAGCAGCACCGGGCGCGACGTCGCGTGCACGGACATCGCCGTCTAGCGACGGCAGGCACGACCAGGGCGGCCAGGACGTAGCCGGACGGCAGCAGTGGGTGAGCATGGGCCGTGGCGAGGTAGGACGCGGCGTGGTTGGTCGTCTATGTGCGGTCAGGGGCTTAGGCGGGAGCAGCACACGCGGGCGGGCACGACCATGGGCACGGACGGGCTAAACTCCGGCCATGGTGACTGGTCCTTGTGCGGCGATGCCTACGGCGATAGATCGAGGGGGAAAGCAGGGGAATCAGGAGATGAGCTCACCGTGAAGCTCTTGGATGTGGTTAGGAGGCATGGGGACGCTTGGGCGCGCCGAATCTGACGACGAACGGCGGCGGCCATGGCAGGGAACCAGCTCGATCCCGAGTGTACGGTGCAGCTCCGGTCGAACGGATCCCCGCAGATGATGTACCAGACGACGAGGGTCCTCTTCGATGTGGTGTCATAGCTCGGGAAGGGAGGTGGCCACGACAAAGATGGTGGCACGGTGACGGTTGCGCCCGGGCACAAACGAATTTGGGAGGGAGAGGGAGACGAGCGCGGGGAAAGTGGACGTGCTAGGGTTCGCAGGGGGTCGATAGCGTCTTATCCATCGGAGGGAAACGCAGGATGGCCGACATGCACGCCCAGCAGCGGCCATGGTTGTTGGATGTGTGCCACGACCTCTGTCTCGTACAGGGAAAGGGATGACCCCCATTGGGCTAGGCGAGTGCATAGTAGAGGTTGGGCCAAAGTGAAAGAGAGACTTCTCTTATTTCTTGTATTTTCTCAGATGTTTTGCATTTTATTTAAATTCAAAAGAATTTTGTTGCACTTGATACTTTTCACATAAATATGTTGCAATGCTTTGGGATATAACCACAAAGTTTAGGGGCATTTTGTAGCGCATATTTAATTCTTTATTTTGAAAAGACCAATTTATTTGCTGTTGGAACATTAATAATTTCCTAGGGATCTATCCGTGAGTCAAATGAAGTTGGTTTCCACATGAAAATGATCTGGGGAATTTATAGAACTATTCAAACATTTTAGTTTTATAGTTCGAGGAAAAATAATTTGACTTGTCTTTCAAAATTTGAATTTAAGGTCGGTTTGGAACAAAGTGAAGATTAACAAAATTTAATTATGATGACGTGGCACCATTAACAGGAGTTTACTGTAGCGTGACAACCGGGGTGTTACAAATTTCCTCCACTACAAGAAATCTCGTCTCGAGATTTAAGAGGTGGAGTAGGGGGGAGTTCTGGTTACGAAGTTCTATCGAATCTTCTTATTCTTGTTTGTTGTTCTCGAAGAAGTTGATCCCGTTCGTTGATGCCCTCATTTCTCTGCTTCGGGTAATTATGATGAAGTCGTCGTCCTTTCTTCGGGAACTCCATCGTAATTACGAAAAGGATAAGGGGTAGCTTCGGAAGAACGGCCCTCTACAAGGTTGTATCTGGTAGATAGCTCAGGGAATGTGGTAGAAGTATCTCTCGAACTGAACTTAAGAGAATATAGAGAGTAAGATAAGAAGGTACCATGAGAAGTTTTAAGCGGGCAGGCAACCGTTTGATGCCTAATCATAATGTGAAAGGGTTTTAGAGCAACAGAAATAAAAATTGTGTTTGGTACTAGAGTAGATCGTCTCTAGGGAGGTGGCTCATGATTTACATCTGAAGCCAAGCACGAGGAATAAATTTGGCAATAGGGTGTATAGGAGAGTCAGGTTTCGATCATGTGGAATTGTGGGTTATGGGCCCATCATGTGGGTTAAAAGTTGGAAGGGCGATGACGTCTTGCACGATCATGTAAGCAAGGCATGTCAGAGGATAGCCTATCAGTTATGTTGGTAACAACATCGGTACCATGGGCGAGGGATGAAGAGAACCATTTTCCTGCTCGTTAAATGAGGTGGACCAATAGGCAAAGTTCTCGTCCATCGGTGGCTACCGGAATGTCATCAACAATAGTAACATGGTCTTGCTGACAGGATTGTACACCGGGATGTTTACATAAGCAGGAGAATATTACTTCTTAGATCTTATAGATCGCAAGCAATGTTAAACCAACCAATGGAAAGGAAGATATGATTATCAGATTAAACAGAACAATGGAAAGGAAAATGTGTTTAAACACATATTTCAGGGATATATCCTTCCCAAGGTCAAGTAGAGCATGATATCCATGACAGGATATAATGTAGAAAACTCTTTAGGTACGGGGAGAGAAATTTTCAAGACATTACCCATACAACGGTGTTTGGATAATTGAGCAGGAAACATTAAGCATTGGGCTTCAAATGTTCTTGTTGAAAATCGGAGTACCACAGACATGCTTCGAGATAGCATTGACATGGTCTTCAAGCAAAGGTTGGACTTGGATATACAAAGGATTCATCAGGATCAACTTATAGAATAAGTCTTACAATTTCCTCAGGGAAGAATGGTTAACCTTGCTAAAATGGAAACTATAACAATAGGTCCTCCGGCTAGTTGTGCTAGGCATGACATCACCTTACTGGTATATAAGGACCAGTGTTATAACTCTTGGAAATATGTCCCAACCATTATATTTGACTGAGATTCAGATCTGATCGGTGTCGGGATACCTCAGGCTCAGGATGCCTGAGAAGAAAAGGTGCAAAACAAATTGATGAGACGACATTGTAAGATTCTCGAGAAATGTATTATGAAAGCGAGTTCTGAAACAAGAGCTCATCATTAAACCAATGAAGGGATAAGGAGGTAGCTGATGAACTCAGCGACAATTAATTGGGATTTCCAAAAGATGGATTGCCACAATTATGTGAATAAGGAGATAGCTTTTGCTAGATCAAATGATATAATGAGGTATGCTCGAGGAAAACATACACGATTAAACATTGATTGAAAGGTGCACCCGAAATATGGGTTTATGTAGCATGATCAATGTTAGAATGGTGATTCAATAACCAATGGTCTAAGAATGAAATATTGACCATTAACTTCAAAGCAATAGGGTTGCTAGAACTTTTGAAGTGGCGCATCATAGTTCAATTGTCGGTTTTCCGGTTAGAAACAACACAGGGGCCAAGGGATGAACGGATATGGCAAGAAGTATCACCTGTATCAAGAATTCTTAAGAGGTGGTGAAATTCTAACAACATTCTTGACATAAGGGATGGTAATACTCCAAGGTAGAACATAACATAAGTTGGATAGCATGGAACTCAAAGTATAACACAAAACACGGACAAGTTTGTGTTAAACGGAAGGCAATAAAGTGGTCGGTGATAACACAAATCATCGAGGGCAAAGGATGGTATTTCTCATCAAGAATTAAATAGATATCTTGGAAGGCCTCAGAATGCTGATGATGATCACGACACATGTGTCGAGAGATTTCATGAAGATTTAATCGATTGGCGATAACATCAAGACAAAGGAATGATGAAGCGCAAGGTCATTGGAACCACGGGTACGGCACAAACTCGAAATCAAGCTTGCTGTTCAAGGCGAGATGATATGACAAGGAAGATTGACGTAAGCTTAGCTCATCGTCAAAAGCTGTGCTTTGGGAATAAGGACTGGGTGGCACAGTTTAAACTTTAGCACAAGGTGATAGCCGATCAGGCTAGGATTGACATGCTCGAGTACAAACTCGTGAGTAAAGGAGATTACTAAGAGTTGTTTAATCGTGGTGCGGACCCGATTTAGTTATCGGTGTCCTCGGGTGACTAACAACTCAGAACCAGGAAACATTGGAATCGGTGAGGAATAATACTCGATGAAGGCTCATAATAAGCAACATGGTTCGATGATATTATCAAGATACCAAAGGGTAACACTCGAAGGTAGAGAAAAATAGAGGGTTGACAAGTTTATTGATCTGCAAAAGACAAGTACTTTAACTTGTCCGAGAAAAGGAATCAAGGAATATCAACATGGCCGAAACCATAGTTGGAAGGGATCCAATTCAAAGACACCGGAAGAATTATCCAACTAATTAAAAGTTTTTCAAGAAGCTTCCATGATAAGTTCCACATCAGGTCCATGGGCATGAACACAAAGTTCAAGGTCGACTCCCGCTTCTCCAATGCATAACCTTTCATTCACTTCTCTTTTTCGAAGAAGTTGTAGTGTTGAATTATCTGGCAGAATACTAGACGAGTATGACTCGTGAAAACTTTCGAGTTCACACATATTAAGGAAGGCATAGGTTCAACCCGTCAGGGTATCATGGAAACATATACCACAAGCCTCAATAGTAAATACTACCAGCTCGAAAACAGAGCATGGTTCACAAAGCAGAGGATACAATTTACCAAAGGCATTATATACCCATGGAAAGGCTCACAAGGTTATTCAATATGAAGGACATTGTCGGATAAAATCTGACAAAGGGTCTGGTGGTCCACAAGGGATCTGATGTGAGCATGGGTACTCCACCAGAGGAAGAAAGGATGCAACGAGGTCAGATTATAGAAACAACTGACTAACCCAAAGCTCAAATGCAAAAGAATTAAGATTTCCAAATCGAGGGATCAAAAGCATAGGCTCTGATCAAAAGATAAATGAGTTGGATAGTCATAGATCGACAATCAATCAAGGTTTGAATTGCCGAAAACCAACTCTTGTTCGGGGTGGTGTCTGAGGCCGGAAGAACAAATTCTAAGGTCTGATTGAGGATTGCGAGCATTCGCAACATACTGAATCAATGGACTCAAATGATGATGACAAAGGATGCCAATAAGATTACCACACTTATGGGATTAATCATAATGAAAGCAAGCAAGAAATTCCAGAGCAATAGGTTGCTGAGGATCAGAAGATCAAATCGTATTTCGAAGACTTCTGTGAAACACATGAACAACTAGGGACGAGTGGATACTCGGTAAGTGTGAGAAAGTATCCATAGGGGTATTTCCATGGCAAGGAACTATAAGACAGTGGTACAAGGGATTCTTAAAAGTCGGAGAGCAATTTGATGCATCTTGTAACAACAAGAGAAACTCAGAGTAATGGTATGAACAACAAGTGTATGTCGTTATCCATATGGATATATCAGTAGTAGGGAATTGAAAATACAAAGGGCACAAGGGTCTCGGGAATGGTCGAAGAGTATCTTCAAAATCTTCTGGTGCAGTAGACGATCATCTGGAATGAGGGGCTCTCCGGGAGAAAGTATTATCAAGAACCTAAAGTTAGATTTAATAAAACCATTTTAACCCAAATAGGAGAGAGATCAGAGTCCCAGAGTATAGACAAGGAATAAAAGATCCTAATACCACCCAAAGGCGACGTGGGCCCGTAAGCCACACAGCCATGATAGTAGAATAGTTGTCACTGACTAGACTCAACTTTGGCCAAGGAGTATGGAAGGGGGATTCCTACAGGTAGTCGGCTCTGATACCAACTTGTGACGCCCCCGATTCAACCGTACACTAATCATACACGCAAACGTGTACGATCAAGATCAGGGACTCACGGGAAGATATCACAACACAACTCTACAAAGAAAATAAGTCATACAAGCATCATATTACAAGCCAGGGGCCTCGAGGGCTCGAATAAAAGAGCTTGATCATAGACGAGTCAGCAGAAGCAACAATATCTGAGTACAGACATAAGTTAAACAAGTTTGCCTTAAGAAGGCTAGCACAAACTGGGATACAGATCGAAAGAGGCGCAGACCTCCTGCCCGGGATCCTCCTAAACTACTCCTGGTCGTCGTCAGCGGGCTGCACGTAGTAGTAGGCACCTCCCGAGTAGTAGTAGTCGTCGTCGACGGTGGCGTCTGGCTCTTGGGCTCCAACGTCTGGTCACAGCAATCGAGTATAGAAAGGGGGAAAAGAGGGAGCAAAGCAACCGTGAGTACTCATCCAAAGTACTCGCAAGCAAGGAGCTACACTACATATGTATGCATTGGTATCAAATGGAATAAGGGTATCATATGTGGACTGAACTGCAGAAAGCCAGAATAAGAGGGGGGTAACTAGTCCTGTCGAAGACTACGCTTCTGGTAACCTCCATCTTGCAGCAGGAGAAGAGAGTAGATGGTAAGTTCACCAAGTAGCTTCGTGTAGCATAATCCTAACCGATGATCCTCCCCTCGTTGCCCTGTGAGAGAGCGACCACCGATTGTATCTGGCACTTGGAAGGGTGCATTTTATTAAGTATCCGGTTCTAGTTGTCATAAGGTCAAGGTACAACTCCAAGTCGTCCTGTTACCGAAGATCACGGCTATTCGAATAGATTAACTTCCCTACAGGGGTGCACCACATTTCCCAACACGCTCGATCCCCTTTGTCCGGACACACTTTCCTGGGTCATGCCCGGCCTCGGAAGATGAACACGCCGCAACCCTACCTAGGCACAACAGAGAGGTGAGCACGCCGGTCTAAATCCTATGGCGCAAGGGTCTGGGCCATCGCCCTTTGCACACCTGCACGTTGCGAACGCGGCCGGAAGCAGAACTAGCCCCCTTAATACAAGAGCAGGCTTACGGTCCAATCCGGTGCGCGCCGCTCAGTCGCTGACGTCACGAAGGCGTCGGCTGATACCACGACGTCGAGTGCCCATAACTGTCCTCGCGTAGATGGTTAGTGCGTATAGGCCAGTGGCCAGACTCAGATCAAATACCAAGATCTCGTTAAACATGTTATCTTGAAATAACCGCGAACGCCGACCAGGGCCATGCCCACCTCTCTCCTAGGTGGTCTCAACCTTCCCTGTCGCTTCGCCACAAAGATCCACACAGGGGGCTGTCGGGAAAGTATGTCCTTCCAGCCCCCAATTCGCGAATCAACCGCGGGTACTCCTCGAGCCGACCCGTCTTTTGTCACCACAAGTATCATATATTATGTATAAGTATATACCCGTGACCACCTCCCAAGTGATCACGGCCCGATAGTATAGCATGGCAGACAGACAAGAATGTAGGGCCACTGATGATAATCTAGCATCCTATACTAAGCATTTAGGATTGCAGGTAAGGTATCAACAGTTGTAGCAACAATGACAGGCTATGCATCAGAATAGGATTAACAGAAAGCAGTAACATGCTACACTACTCTAATGCAAGCAGTATAGATGAGAGTAGGCGATATCTGGTGATCAAGGGGGGGGGGCTTGCCTGGTTGCTCTGGCAAGAGAGAGGGGTCGTCAACGCCGTAGTCGTACTGGGTAGGAGCGGGGTCGGTCTTGGTGTCTAGCGAGAGAAGAGGGGGAAGAAACAATAAATATAATGCAAAAAAATGCATGACGATGCATGACATGACAAAATATGATGCTAGGTGTGCCCTAACGCGGTAAGAGGTGGTACCAGTGAAGGGGGAAACATCCGAGAAGATATCCCTGGTGTTTTGCGTTTTCGGACAGACGAACCGGAGGGGGAAAGTTGCGTGTTCGCTATGCTAGGGATGCGTGGCGGACGAACGGGTTGCGTATCCGGATTCGTCTCGTCATTTTGAGCAACTTTCATGTACAAAGTATTTTCATCTGAGTTATGTATTCTTTTATATTAATTTTCTAAAGTTTTAACAATATTCTAGAATTATTATACTTAGCTTAAACCGAATTGACCAAGTCAATTTAACTAGTCAAAAGGATAGGTGTGGCCGACATGTCATAGACTATAAACCTAATTTATTTAAAAAGGGGGCTTACATGTCATCTACTACTAGAGTAACTTAGCACTAATAAAACTAGATAAGGAGCAAAAATAATCCTAAAACTAATCCATCTAATTAAATTAGACCTAAACTAATTTTGGGGCAGCCCACACACATGGCACATCGGCCACACACACTCACGCGCTGCACACACATCACACACACACACACCTACGCAGCACACACACACACGTTGCTTTGGGGCAGCCCCACACACATGGGCACACCGGCCACACACACACACACACACACGCTGTACACACATCACACACACCTACAGAATACACACACACACACACACAACACGCAACAACTTAGAGCAGCAGCAGGCAGGAGCTACCAGGAGCAGCAGCGAACGTAGAGCAGCGAAGCAGCCGAGCAGCAGAGCAGCACAAGGGGCAGCAGCCGCAGCAGCAAGCAACGCGGGGAGCAGCCAGCCGCACCGGGCGCGACGTCGCGTGCATGGACATCGCCGGCTAGCGATGGCAGGCACGACCGGGGTGGCCAGGACGTAGCCGGATGGCAGCGGTGGGTGAGCATGGGCCGTGGCGAGGTAGGACGTGGCGTGGTTGGTCGTCTATGTGCGGTCAGGGTCTTAGGCTGGAGCAGCACACGCGGGCGGGCGTGACCATGGGCACGGATGGGCTAAACTCCGGCCATGGCGACTGGTCCTTGTGTGGTGATGCCTACGGCGATAGATCAAGGGGGAAAGCAGGGGAATCAGGAGATGAGCTCACCGTGAAGTTCTTGGACGTGGTTAGGAGGCGTGGGGATGCTTTGGCGCGCCGAATCTAACGACGAATGGCGGCGGCCTTGGCAGGGAACCAGCTCGATCCCGAGCGTACGGTGCAGCTCCGGTCGAACGGATCCCCGCAGATGATGTACCAGACGATGAGGGTCCTCTTTGACGTGGTGTCATAGCTCAGGGAGGGAGGTGGCCATGACAAAGATGGGGGCACGATGACGGTTGCGCCCGGGCATAGACGAATTTGGGAGGGAGAGGGAGACGAGCGCGGGGAAAGTGGGCGTGCTAGGGTTCGCAGGGGGGTCGATAGCGTCTTATCCATGGAGGGAAACGCAGGATGGCCGACACGCACGCCCAGCGGCGGCCATGGTGGTTGGATGTGTGCCACGACCTCTGTCTCGTACAGGGAAAGGGATGACCCCCATTGGGCTGTGCTAGTGCATAGTAGCGGTTGGGCCAAAGTGAAAGAGAGACTTTTCTTATTTCTGATTTGTATTTTCTCAGATGTTTTGCATTTTATTTAAATTCAAAAGAATTTTGTTGCACATGAAACGTTTCACATAAATACCTTGCAATGCTTTGGGATATAACCACAAAGTTTAGGAGCATTTTGTAGTGCATATTTAATTCTTTATTTTGAAAAGACCAATTTATATGCTGTTGGAACACTTAATAATTTCCTAGGGATCTATCCGTGAGTCAAATGGAGTTGGTTTCCACATGAAAATGATCTGGGGAATTTATAGAACTATTCAAACATTTTAGTTTTATAGTTCGAGGAAAAATAATTTGATTTGTCTTTCAAAATTTGAATTTAAGGTCGATTTCGAACAAAGTGAAGATTAGCAAAATTTAATTATGATGACGTGGCACCATTAACAGGAGTTTACTGTAGCGTGACACCCGGGGTGTTACAATAGGATAGGGAAAAATATTTTTGCCTGCGAAAATTTTGGCCTAAAAACTGCCCGAGGGTCTCCAGACTTTTTTTTCCAAAACCTACTCAAGCAAGGAAACACGAACCGGAAATTAGACGGACCTCGAAAACAAACCTAATATGAAAGGAACTCGGATTGGTGGTGGATATATGATGGTAGGATATGGCAGCGGTGGTGGTATATGGATACGGATTGGTGGTGGTATATGGATACAGATTGGTGATGGTATATGCAGACGGATTCGTTGGGGTATATGGATACGGATTGGTGATGGTATACAGAGACGGATCGATGGTGGATAAGCGGTGGTGGTAGATGGCAGGGGCGATGATGATGGTGCGGCGGCGGCGTGACAAATTATGACCAGAACTCGAAACTCTAAAAGACTAGACTCGAAGACCAGCAACTAGACATGACGATGCAACCGCAAATTCAACAAAGCAAAATACTGAAAAGACTATGCAAAGGCTCAGATTGGTTCGGATATGATGAACTAACCCTAATTTTTTGGGGATTTGTTTTCGTGGACTGTAGGTATGAAGAACAGACTCGATCTAAACTACGAGAAACTATAAAATCTCACCGAGCAACTTGGAAATCTGATACCACTTGATAGAGGCAAAGGTGTCCCGATGTTTCGATGAGATGGTGGCTATCGTTTCTGTGGGAGTCGACCTTGACGATCCGACTACGAACGTGCGAGACGTCACGCCTTAGCAATCGCTAAACCAACTTCCGAGGGGTTATTGACCACGCCGGAGCACGATCAACCTGACCACGAGGGTCTGTTTCCTGCGAGGAAACGAAGAATAAGCAAGAAACTGAGATTGCAATCTCGATATTGCGAATATAAGATGAAAGCTTTATTGATCAAGGTGGGGTTCTGTGACGTCTTGGTCTGGTCGTTGGACACAAACGAAGTACGCGAAGTTGCAGCTATGGTGAACTTTTAATCTAAACAAAACCCAAAGTATAAACGACGCCCTAAGGGCTGTATATATGGAGGAAGAGGGGGGATTTCGTGGCCCTTGGAGGAGGGGTCCGAAACCAACCCTAACTCTTGTTTCCCCACACATACAGACTCTAAAAATAGCCTATACTTAAGTATTTCGAAAATACATGGGCCTGGCCCAATAATAAGGTGACGCAGCACCTAAAATAGCCTCTGGGCGAAATTTATGAAGTGGCATCTTGTATATTTCGTCCAAGGCTTGATGCACTCCTTATGGTGGCTTCAAAGTCCTGAAATCATCACTTGTAACTCCGTTCTGGACCCCCTTGCGCATGCCATCATCTCCACACTTCAACTTGTTCCAAGGTTCATCTTTCTTGTCCAAGCTAGGCCCTTCATTTGTAAGCAAAACAAATGTATCCAATTTAGGCAGCATCATATTCTCATGAACATTAGAATCGTTACCAAGAAACAAAAGTACCTGATAATTCAATTAGCGTGCGCGAGCTCTAGTAATTGGTCCAGTATGTATAGCAGCAGGGGCTGTGGGTGTAACAATGGTATTGATGTCCTCATCAAAACGCCTATTGAAACCAGCGAGGCCAAGAAAACTCCTCACTTGTGTGACCGTTTTGGGCTGCGGCCAACTCTCAATAGCTTCAATCTTGGCTTTATCAACTTCAATTCCCCGTGGAGTAAGATACTCGGTCGGTGCAGAAGGTGCACTTCCCGAGGTTACCAAACAAATGTGCATCACGTAGAGCAATAAAAACAACACGTAAATGTTCCAAATGTTCCTCCAAAGATTTGCTATAAATCAGTATATCATCAAAATAGACTACCACAAAACGTCCAATGAAAGCACGTAAAACTTCGTTCATTAGTCTCATGAAAGTACTAGGTGCATTAGTTAACCCAAAAGGCATGACTAACCACTCATATAAATCAAACTTAGTTTTAAATGCCGTTTCCATTCATCTCCCAATTTCATATGAATTTGATGGTATCCACTACGCAAATCAACTTTGGAGAATATTGTAGAGCCACTCAATTCATCGAGCATATCATCTAGCCTAGGAATAGGATGACGATAATGAATAGTAATATTATTAATGCCTCTACAATCAACACACATACGTGACGTACCGTCCTTTCTCGGCACTAAAATGATAGGAACACCACAAGGACTAAGGGATTCACGTATATAAGCTTTGTCCAACAGTTCTTGTACTTGACGCATAATCTCCTTCGTCTCCTCTGGATTGGTATGGTATGGTGCACGGTTGGGTAATGATGCACCGGGAATTAAGTCAACTTGATGCTCAATCCCTTGAATAGGTGGTAATCCCGGTGGCACGTCTTGTGGAAAGACGTCAGCGAACTCCTGCAAAATGTTAGTGACAGCAGGAGGCAAAGAGGAAGGCACATCCTCGAATGAAAATAATGCCTCTTTGCACACAAAAGCATAGCAAACAGATTTGCTAAAATCTAGATCATCAATATCAGATTTAGTGACAAGTAAACATGCACTTTTCAATTTAATTTCAGAAGCAACACTAGATGGTTTATTATTAGGCTTCATTTGTTTCTCAAATTCTTTTGCCACAATCTGATTTTCACTCTTATTTTTCTCCTGTTTTGCTTTATTAGCTCTATTAATATGATCTTTCAAAATGGAATCAGGAGTCATAGGAAGCAAAGTAATATTTTTATCCTTATGAACAAGAGTATACTGATTGTTTCTACCATGATGCACAGAATTTTTATCAAATTGCCATGGTCTACCAAGTAATAAGGAACATGCTTGCATAGGTACCACATCACAATCGACATAATCAACATATGTAGAGATACTAAAATGCACATGAACCGTATGTGTTACCTTAACCTTGTCGCTGTTGTTGAACCATTGGATGTAGTAAGGATGTGGATGTGGTCTTGTGGTGAGAGATAGATTCTCCACCATCTCCATGCTAGCCAAGTTATTGTAGCTCCCTCCATCTATGATGACGCAAAGAGAATGTTCCTTCACAACTCCCTTTGTATGGAACAAATTATGCCTCTGATTTTGCTCAGCTTGTGTAACCTGCACACTCAAAACATGTTGAGCAACTAAACATTCATACCTGTCAGCATCTTCAGCAGCCATGTATTGCGTCTCATGATCAAAATCATCTCCACCGTGTTCTTCATGTGTAATAAGAGCCAAAGTCTCCTCATCATAGTCACTAGCGGACTCATACCCACCATCCTCAGTAACAATCATCACACGCTGTGATTTGCAATCTCTCGCAAAATGTCCTCTTCCCTTACAATGACGACAAATAATATCACTTGTATGCCCTCTTGATGCCATGGAAGAAGAAGAGCTCTACGCAGGCCCGGCAGGTGTGCTCTTGGCAGATAGTGGTGGTTGTGCCTGCTTTCTTGTAGTGGCACCTAATGGAGATGCTGGTGTAGTGGAAGTAGAGGATGCACGTGGTGTCCATGATGAAGATCGACCTGCAGAAAAGTTAGTTCGCGCCAATGCCTGTCGATCCTGCACTTCACATTCAGCTTTACAAGCAAGATGGAATAAGCGAGTGATATTAGTATACTCCTTATGCTCTAGAATAGTCTGAATCTCTCTATTTAATCCACCCATAAAACGTGCAAGCATAGCTTCATTCTCCTCAACAATACCACATCTAATCATGCCAGTTTGTAATTCTGGATAATATTCGTCTACGGAATTTTTTCCTTGTCTTAAATGCTGCAATTTTTGAAGTAATTCACGTTGATAATATGGTGGAACCCAACGAGTACGCATAGCAGTTTTCAAAGCAGCCCAAGTAGCTGGAATAGGATATAATCTACAATGCTCAGACCACCAAACACATGCAAAACTAGTGAAAGCACAAACATCAGCAGGAACACGTCTCTCCTCGGGGTATTGTAAACATGTAAAACGTTGTTCCGTTTCTAACTCCCAAGTAAGATATATATCAGGAACATATCTACCCTCAAATGGTGGAATATTCAATTTCAGTTTAGGAAGATGGTCATGATCTCGTACCTCATATGGTTGTGCAGCCCTACCATTGCGATGATATACCTGAGGACGACCTGGTGGTGGTGGTGCTGGTGGTTGCATGTAGTTCTGATTTTGATCAACCTCATCCTTGTAATGGTCCTCCACCTCTGCAGTAGCAGCAGGAGCTACAGAAGCATCAACAGCGGCACCAGAATTTTTCCCAGGGTCAATGGGAAGACGTTGTGCTCATCCCACTTGATTTGGAAGGCGACGTTGTTGTTGTTGTTGTTGTTGTTGTTGTTGTTGTTGTTGTTGTTGTAGAGGTGCGTTAGGTGCAGCCGGTGGTGGTGGTGGAAGACGCGCGAGCAATTCATTAAACTTGTTATCAAGCTTTGTTTCGAACGCCTTCTCAAAGCCATCTATCTTCTCCATGGCCTCATCAAATCTATTTAGCACATCTTCCACCTATCCACTCATCATTTGCTGAAACTTATTATGTAACTCTTTGTTTGTCATGTTCTCCCAGTCAGTCTCGTCGACTTGTGATACTGCCATGGTTAGCAGCAATAGAAACACCCAAGAATATGATCCTACAGACTACTAGGAAGTGGTGGTGATGGTGTGGTGGACAATCACAAATCCGTCAAGCGAATCTCAAATTCTTACCAGTTCTTACCAAGCAGCAGGCGGTGATCGGCAACCGTCGTAGTCAACACTCTCAAAGATTGGATAGAGCGATTACCAGGGAGAGTCAAACACACGACGTAGATGTATGTGGAGCTGGGAAGGCTTATAATATGCTAGCACAAAGGGTCAGCAATAATCAATTCAGAGATGCAAAGTTGAATAAAGATTCAACGACAGTACTGTGCTGGTCCTAGGCTAGACCGTGCTAGAGACGCGAGCCTAGAACACTAACAAAATCATGACGTTGCACTTTTTTGCCCCTTTTTACGTGCAGTGCCGTGATTTTGTTAGCGTTCTAGGATCGCGTCTCTAGCACGGTCTAGCCTAGGACTAGCACAGTACCGTCGTTGAGCGTTTATTCAACTTTGCATCTCTGAATTGATTATTGCTAACCCTTTTTTTACCATATTATAAGCCTTCCCAGCTCCACATACATCTACATCGTGCGTTTGACTCTCCCTGGTAATCGCTCTATCCAAGCTTTGAGAGTTTTGACTACGACGGTTGCCGATCACCGCCTGCTGCTGGGTAAGATGATGCGGAGCATCCCAAGGTCATCCCCATGGACCTACCTACATCTCCCACGACACCACTTGGACCAATGACAAGAGCCCGTGCGAGAGCCATTGAGAACGAGGTTAACTCTCTCCTTGTTGAACTTCCCTTTTACCAACTTGACACATGGCTACTACCTCAAACAGAGATGCTTTGTGTGCTTAGGTACCATGTAAGCAACCAAGGAGAAGTCACGATGCAATAAGGACGTCAAGAGAATGAAGAACATCATCCCACCTCAGAAGTCCCAGAACAACCGCCCATGCACCGCCCAACTACCGCCTGGGCGGTACAACCGCTCGACCACCGGTCGACTACCGGTCAAGCTTTTGACATCAAGTGGTGCAAGGCCGGTACAGCACCGGTTTATCCCTGCAACAGCCACCTGACCGGTACAACCGCCCCAGACACCGGTACAACCGCTAAGCACATCCGGAAACACCTCCAGGAACTAGTACCTGAGCTCCTAGCGGTACAACCTCCCCCATGACCGGTACAACCGCCCTGCCTACATGCAGCGACAGGGGCTTCACCCCTTGTATCCCCCAACTTACCCCTTGGACTATATATACTTGTCCCTTAGCTCCGTACTAGGGTTAGCAAAGGTTTAGCTCATGTTTGTGTGAGAGCTTTGCTCATCCACTTGGTTACCTTCTCCACGGAGATTCGAGCCTCCACCGGAGAAGATCCCCCAAGCGGATTCAAGACCCCTCTTCAGGGAAGAACATCAAGACCTCCTCATGGAGAAGACCGGCTACCCTTGTATCGTCCTTAGTTGTCCGTGGATCGTGTATCTTCTCTTATGTATTCGAGGATCTACCACATGTGTGACTTATTCTTGTTGGCCTAGTGTTTCTCTTGTGTCCCCCTTGTGTTTTCACTCTCTTTCCACCTCGTGTTCTTCGTGTTCTTTGCGGGATTCCGCTCCTATCGTGAAAGATCTGGCTATAGGGTTCCTACCCTAGATCATCTTGGCATCTAGAGCCACGTTGATCACGATTTCAGAGCCTCCCCGTTGTGTTTCTAGCATTATTTTGTGTTTTTCGTCCTAATTCAAAAATTCCCCACCAAAAATAGCCCCAATTTTTTTTGTGATTTGTTGGTGTGTTGATGTTTTGTTGGATTTTATCCATGTATTTTCTTGGTTTCAAGTGGATCTAGCATCTCCCCATTTTTCTCCACCTTCCATCCATGAAATTGCTCGAATTTTGACCTCGAAATTATCCTTTTCCGCCCCAAAAACCACCCCGATCCAAATCTTGCGATCTTCCCGACCCCAGCGGTACTACCGTCACCACGAGGGGAACTACCGCTAAAGTACCAAGCAGTACTACCGCCTACACAAGCGATACTACCGCCCCACCCAGTTTCAGTCGAAACCGATTGGCATCTTTTCCTCCACCACTTATACACCATCACCACTTCCGCATACTACCACCATTGTGCCCGTTTCGCACTCCGACACGTGTTGCCACTTCAAGGTTTGAGAATTTGAGTTGCGGTACCGTATCCTTTTGTGTTTCGGCTATTTAGGTACGGTTCGACATCGACATCACCGCCGCTCATCTTCGCCACGGACGCGTCATCAACAACGACAACCTCGACTACAACTTGGTATTCTTGCCACCATTTTGACACCTTACCAAAGCAAGAACGGTAAATTCATCTTGGTATTGTGATACATCATTCTTGCCATTACTTTGATAGCCATCATAGCCTTACTCCTTTCCGTTGCTTACCCATCGAGACTAGCCATTGAGTATTACCGGCAACGAGACTTGTGCACATTAGTGATCATACTCCCCATAGCATACATACACTAGTAGAAAACAGGGCTTTGGTCCAGGCCAGGTCAGCCCATTAGTCCTGGTTCAGTCCAGAATCGGGACCAATGGGGGCATTGGTCCCGGTTCATGAGCCCAGGGGGCCGGCCAGGCCACGTGGGCCATTGGTCCCGGTTCATCTGGACCTTTTGGTCCCGGTTGGTGGGATGAACCGGGACCAATGGGCCTCGCTCCTGGCCCACCACCATTGGTCCCGGTTGGTGGCTTGAACCGGGACCAAAGGCTCCCCTTTAGTCCCGGTTCATGCCACCAACCGGGACCAATGAAGTGCCTATATATACCCCCTCGCGTAAGAGCAGAGCACACTACTCTGTTTTTTTCTGGACGAGGGGGAGAGGGCTTGGTGGTGCTCTAGCTCACCTCCTATGCACACAAGGTGTTCGATGGAATGCCCGAGCCACACTACTTAAGCTTTCTCCTATCCAAGCTCGACCTCCAAGCTCCATTTTCCACAATATTTGTCTAGGTTTAGCGGTCCGTCACGCCCCGTCCCCGTCTTCACCGCCGTCGATCACCCGCGCCGAGCTCATCGCCGGCACCACCGTGGTGAGCCTCTTGTTCTTATCTTCTTTCTGAAAGGAAAAATATTCTTACTTGTATGTTTAGATAGATACTTGTATTATTTTCTTACTTTTATTATTGCATCTTATATAGTGCGATGGTTTTGGTATCCGCCCCCGTCGACCCTTGTCCTGTCTATGATTCGGATGTGGTATATATATTATCTTTATAACTATTTGGTTGATTTATTGTTTATGAAAATTATGCCGACCAACGTGACATAGATTTTATTTATGTAGGATGTATGTGAATCGGAAATGCCAACCGACCCTATTGTCGAGAGGTTAAATTTAGTTGAAGAAAAAAATAAAAAAAATTGAGGAGGAGAAGATGATATTGGAGTTGCATGTTGCGGATGTCGTTGATGATCACAAGATCAAGATGGATGCAATGCGCTTGAAGATTAGAAAGATTAGAAAATGTGCCATTCATACCGAGGCTTGGTATCATTATGTCGTTGGATCAATTGTTACCTTGGTTGCGATTATGATCACATTTGTTTTCGCATTGAAATGTTTTACATAGTTTCAATGTATGGTTTAATTAATTAGATGCTCTAGAGAGCTATATGTTGTTAGATGAGAACTATGTATGCACTTTGGTTTTAATGTGATGATGAACTTCTATTAATTTGGACACTTAATTATATATAATGCATGCAGATGAACCGGCAATGGATGTACGGTGACAAACACACCTGCGAGTACATTAAGGGTGTGCATGAGTTTCTCGATGCGGCTGAGGCAAACAAGCAGAATGGTTTTATGTGTTGTCCATGCACTGAATGTGGGAATACGAGGTCTTACTCTAACCGGAAAATCCTTCACTCCCACCTGCTTTACAAGGGTTTCATGCCACACTATAATGTTTGGATGAGGCACGGAGAAATAGGGGTTATGATGGAAGACGACGAAGAAGAAGAGTACGATGACAACTATGTGCCCCATGAATACGGTGATGCTGCAACGGGGGGAGCTGGTGAAGATCAAGAGGAACCAGACGATGTGCCCAATAATGCTGCAACGGGTGAAGCTGCTGAAGATCAAGAGGAACCAGACCATGTGCCCGATGATGATGATCTCCGCCGGGTCATTGTCGATGCAAGGACGCAATGCGAAAGTCAAAAGGAGAAGCTGAAGTTCGATCACATGTTAGAGGATCACAAAAAAGGGTTGTACCCCAATTGCGAAGATGGCAACACAAAGCTCAGTACCGTACTGGAATTGCTGCAGTGGACGGCAGAGAATGCTGTGGCTGACAAAGGATTTGAGAAGCTACTGAAAATATTGAAGAAGAAGCTTCCAAAGGATAACAAATTGCCCGACAGTACATACGCAACAAAGAAGGTCGTATGCCCTCTAGGATTGGAGGTGGAGAAGATACATGCATGCCCTAATGACTGCATCCTCTACCGCGGTGCATACAAGGATCTGAACGCATGCCTGGTATGCGGTGCATTGCGGTATAAGATCAGACGAGATGACCCTGGTGATGTTGACGGCGAGCCCCCTAGGAAGAGGGTTCCTGCGAAGGTGATGTGGTATGCTCCTATAATACCACGGTTGAAACATCTGTTCAGAAACGAAGAGCATGCCAAGTTGATGCGATGGCACAGTGAGAACCGAAAGAAAGATGGGAAGTTGAGAGCACCCGCTGACGGGTCGCAGTGGAGAAAAATCGAGAGAAAGTACTGGGATGAGTTTGCAAAGGACCCAAGGAATGTATGGTTTGCTTTAAGCGCGGATGGCATTAATCCTTTCGGGGAGCAGAGCAGCAATCACAACACCTGGCCCGTGACTCTATGTATGTATAACCTTCCTCCTTGGATGTGCATGAAGCGGAAGTTCATTATGATGCCAGTTCTCATCCAAGGCCCTAAGCAACCCGGCAACGACATTGATGTGTACCTAAGGCCATTAGTTGAAGAACTTTTATAGCTGTGGAATGGAAACGGTGTACGTACGTGGGATGAGCACAGACAGGAGGAATCTAACCTTAAGGCGTTGCTGTTCATGACCATCAATGATTGGCCCGCTCTCAGTAACCTTTCAGGACAGACAAACAAAGGATACCACGCATGCACGCACTGTTTAGATGACACTGAAAGTATATACCTGGACAAATGCAGGAAGAATGTGTACCTGGGCCATCGTCGATTTCTTCCGACCAACCATCAATGTCGAAAGAAAGGCAAGCATTTCAAAGGCGAGGCAGATCACTGGAAGAAGCCGGCCATGCGTACCGGTGATCACGTACTTGCTATGGTCAATGATTTACACGTAATCTTTGGAAAGGGTCCCGATGGACTAGCTGTTCCGAATGACGCTGAGGGACACGCACCCATGTGGAAGAAGAAATCTATATTTTGGGACCTACCCTACTGGAAAGACCTAGAGGTCCGCTCTTCAATCGACGTGATGCACGTGACGAAGAACCTTTGCGTGAACCTGCTAGGCTTCTTGGGCGTGTATGGGAAGACAAAAGATACACCTGAGGCACGGGAGGACCTGCAACATTTGCACGAAAAAGACGGCATGCCTCCGAAGTAGTATAAAGGTCCTGCCAGCTACGCTCTTACGAAAGAAGAGAAAGAAATCTTCTTTGAATGCCTGCTCAGTATGAAGGTCACGACTGGCTTCTCGTCGAATATAAGGGGAATAACAAATATGCCAGAGAAAAAGTTTCAGAACCTAAAGTCTCATGACTGCCACGTGATTATGACGCAACTGCTTCCGGTTGCATTGAGGGGGCTTCTACCGGAAAACGTCCGATTAGCCATTGTGAAGCTATGTGCATTCCTCAATGCAATCTCTCAGAAGGTGATCGATCAGAAATCGTACCAAGGCTAAGGAGTGATGTGGCGTAATGTCTTGTCAGTTTCGAGCTGGTGTTCCCACCATCCTTCTTCAATATCATGATGCATGTCCTAGTTCATCTAGTCGACGAGATTGTCATCCTAGGGCCCGTATTTCTACACAATATGTTCCCCTTTGAGAGTTTCATGGGAGTCCTAAAGAAATATGTCCGTAACCGCACTAGGCTAGAAGGAAGCATCTCCATGGGCCATCAAACAGAGGATGTTATTGGGTTTTGTGTTGAATTCATTCCTGGCCTTAAGAAGATAGGTCTCCCTAAATCGCGGTATGAGGGGAGACTGACTGAAAAAGGCACTCTTGGAAGAGACTCAATAATATGCAGGGACGGATATTCTTGGTCTCAAGCACACTACACAGTTCTACAGAACTCTACCTTGGTGACCCCGTATGTCAGTGAACACAAGAACAGTCTGCGCTCCAAACACCCGGAGCAGTGCGACGACTGGATTACATGTGAACACATCAGGACTTTCAGCAGTTGGTTGGAAACACGTCTCAGAGGTGACAACACTATTTGTGATGAGTTGTACTTATTGTCCAAGGGACCATCTTTGACTGTATTGACTTACAAAGGATACGAGATAAATGGGAATACATTTTACACGATCGCCCAAGATCAAAAGAGCACCAACCAAAACAGCAGTGTCCGCTTTGATGCAGCAACCGAGAGTGGAAAGGACACATATTATGGTTACATAGTGGACATATGGGAACTTGACTACGGACCTGATTTTAAGGTCCCTTTGTTTAAGTGCAAATGGGTCAATCTGACAGGCGGCGGGGTACAGGTAGACCCACAGTACGGAATGACAACAGTGGATCTGAAAAATCTTGGGTACACTGACGAACCGTTCGTCCTAGCCAATGATGTGGCACAGGTTATCTATGTGAAGGACATGTCTACCAAACCGAGAAAAAGAAAAGATAAGGAAGCGAATACATCATACGATGAGCCAAAGCGCCACATAGTTCTTTCAGGAAAAAGGGACATCCTGGGAGTGGACGGCAAGATAGACATGTCTGAAGATTATGAAAAGTTTCATGAAATTCCTCCCTTCAATGTCAACGCTGACCCAAGCATCCTGATAAACAATGAAGATTATCCATGGTTACGGCGCAATAAGCAAATGACACGAGCGAAGAAAAAGTGAAGACTTTCTCCCGCAACTATTATGATGATACCATGCCAACTTTGTAACACACGAACATGCTACCATTGTCCGTTTTTACATGCACATGCTATGTGGGTGAAATTATGATACCATGCCAACTTTCAACTTTTTCAGAGTTCATTTGAAATGCTTTAATGTCTTATGGTTCGGCCCTTGTAATACCATTATTCAAATTTTAACTATTCAAATTTGAAAACTAATGGCACTAACAGAAAGTTTATAATTTTTCTAAAACTAATGGCACTAACAGAAAGTTTATAATTTTGCTAACCTAAAAGCAAACAGAATTAAAAATTAAAGCAAAAAATAAAAGAAAATAAATAATGCAAAAAACAAATCAAAAAAACAGGAAAAAAAACTATTTTTATAGTAAAGTTAATCACAAAATAAAATAAATAAAGCAACAAAGAAAACTAGAAAAGTAAAAAAGTGTTTTTAAATTTGAAAACTAATGGCACTAACAGAAAGTTTATAATTTTTCTAAAACTAAAAGCAAAAAGAATAAAAAAATAA
>NC_041384.1:320031553-320080713 GCF_002162155.2 Triticum dicoccoides
CCGCGCCACCCCGGAGCTCGCTGTCGTTCCCGAGCCCTCCTCCCCGAGCTCACGCCGCCCCTCGAGCTCACCGTCGTCCCCAAGCCCGCGCCGCCCCGAGCCCGTGCTGCCCCTAATCTCGCCGTCGTCCCCGAGCCCTCCTCTCCGAGCCCGTGCCGCCCTCCTCCCCGAGCCATCCGCCGCCCTCGCCGACGCCCTCGCTGCCGCCCTCGCCGCCGCCCTCGCCGATCAACCTCGCTGCTGTGAGCCGCCACCCCGGTTTATCATTTTTTTTCATTTTTTTGTTCGTATATAATGTATATATGTATGTATAGATGTTCATATATGTGTATTTTTTTGTTCAGAGCATTTTTTGTTCATATATGTATTTTTTTGTTTATGTGTATTTTTTTCATAGCATTTTTTGTTCATATTTTTTTCATAGCATTATTTCCATGTATATATGTATGTGGCTATGTATGTATAGATGGATATCATTTTTTTCCATGTATGCATGTCATTGTCGATATACCCCCTCCCCGTTAACTTCGACAGGAGGGGGGTCGATATAACCCTCCCCGATAACTTCGACATGAGGGGGGGGGGTCGATATACCCCCTCCCTGATAACTTCGACATGAGGGGGGGTCGAGGGTTGAGAACTAGTTAGGGGGTCAAGTGTCGAGAATGTCGGACATTCATGAGAGAGGCGAGGAAGAAGGGGAAGAAGAGGGAGAAGAAGACGAGAGGAAGAAGAGGAAGTCTTCTCCTCTATTCTTTCTTCTCTTCTTTTTTCTTCTTCTTCCAATATGTATTAGTTTTTTTATTTAGGTTGTTAATTAGTAGATATTAATTTTGTTCATATATGTATAGATGCATATGATATGTATGTATGTATCGGGTATGTCATTGTCGATATACCCCCTACCCGATAACTTCGACATGAGGGGGTCGAGAGGGGGTCTAGGGTCGCCGAGGGGTCGAGGGTCGTCGAACATGAGAGGAAGAAGAGGATAGAAAAAGAAGAGGAAGAAAAAAAGAGAGGAGAAGAAATAATATAGGAGTTCTTCTCCTCCAATCTTTCTTCTCCTCTTTTTTTCTTCTTCTTCCTCTTTTTTTATCGGGAACGAGGGTCGTCGAGGGTCAGGGTCGCCGAACGATAGAGGAAACCCTAAATAGCAAGTATCGTCGGTGTGAGATACATGTGGCCGTCGGTGTCGGACAGTACATCCACGTCCCACAAGTGATGCGGGCTTCGACGCCCACGTCACTTGTGGGACGTGGATGTAGTGTCCGACACCGATGGCCACATGTATCTCACACGCACGATACTTGCTATTTAGGGTTTCCTCTACCGCTCGGTGACCCTCGACGACCCTCGTTCCCGATAAAAAAAAGAGGAAGAAGAAGAAAAAAAGAGGAGAAGAAAGAATAGAGGAGTTCTTACTCCTTTATTCTTTCTTACTCCTTTATTCTTTCTTCTCCTCTTTTTTTTCTCCCTCTTCTTTTTTATCCTTGAAGCATTGTCGAGGCCACTCCAAATCCTAGAGAAGCAGTGTCGAGGCCACCCCAAACCCTAGAGAAGCAGCGTCGAGGCCACTAATTAATATTAGTTCTACGTTTGCCACTAATATATCCATCTGTCATGTTTGAACAATAATTTCCATGTTGTCAATATTTGTAGAAACTATGGACACAGGCCCGAGACAAAGTACAAGAAGAGTTGTTGGGGGACATAATCGCACGAGGAAGTGATGCCGTCTGCTCGTTGTTTCTCAACGACACCGATGGTCTGGAAGCAGCTGGCTATGATTATGATGGCTCCGGTGACCTAATGCCAGTGCAAGAAGGAGACCGTGAGGACGGCTCCGGTGACCCAATGCCGGTGCAAGAAGGAGACCGTGATGACGTCTCCAGTGACCGAATCGAGTCCGGCCAGGTATATATATTAGTTAAGCTTCTGCTGACTAGCTAATTGATGCATTCATTGTTTTGGTATGTACACATATTAATTAAGTCTTTGTTCTTTTTTCTAGCCCTCCGGATCGAGCACAACTTCGGTAAAGAGACGAGGCCCGAAGAAAAAGTTGAGCTCGGATGAAAAGTTTGAGATCATAGCAATCGCGCCCGACGACCAACCGATTGAACCCCTCCGGACAAAGAGCACATTTGTTGCTCAGTGCGGGGTTTTGGTTAGGGACAAGATCTCGATCAGCATCCAGCAATGGTTAAAGCCGGCTACAGAAGACCCTGAGGTGTCTTATGTCAATGATATGCAGAAAAATGATCTTTGGACTGAGCTAAAGTAAAATTTCACCCTACCGCCAGAGGATGATCCAGAGAAGCCAGTTAAAGAGCAATTAATCAAATCTTTTGCTCTTGAGAGGATGGCAGAACTATTCAGGAGGTGGAAGAAAGAGCTGAATAAGTTTGTCGAAAATAAAGAGACACCAGAATTCAAGGGCAGATATGAGAAGATCAGAGATCAGTGGCCCGCATTTGTGGCCCACAAGACATCGGAAAAGAGTAAGAAGATGTCAGCGACAAACAAGCAAAATGTTGCGAAGAAGAAGCATCACCATCGCACGGGGTCAGGTGGCTACCTCGTAGCCCGGCCTAAGTGGGCCAAGACTGAGAATGATCTGGTTGATAAAGGGATCGAACCAGAGACAATTAACTGGCCAGACCGTTGCCAAACTTGGTTCTTCGGGGCTGGCGGAACCTTGGACCCTGTAACAGGGAAGTGCATTTGGACGAACGATCAAATGGACATACCAGTCAGGAAGCTTCAGCAGTATATTGAAGCAGCGCAGCAAGGGACGTTCTTTCTAGACAGAGAGAACGACGAGCTCACAATGGCCCTCGGGAATCCTGAGCACCCTGAACGGACATGAGGCACGCCAGGCTCCATTCCGTGGAAGGTTGGGTTTCCGGACGCAGGCGGTTACAAATCCCAGGAGAGGAGGAAAAAATTACAGCAGACCCAAATGCAGGCGCTGCAAGCAAGGGTACAAGCGATAGAGGAACGGGAAGCAAATCGCAGCAAACGTACTGCCGAAGCTTCCCCCGAAGCTACCCCACCATCTCAACGGAGAAGCAGCATGGCTTCCACCGAGCTGCTTCAGCCGAAGCATGCCTTGACGGCTCCTGCCAGCTATCCCGTGGATGCTATCACGGAGTCTCAAAATTGCCACCTTATGACGCAATGGATGAATTTGAAGGTCAAGGCGGCTGTTGGCTCTGTTTATCCTACTGAACCTGGCGCAATTTTTCACTGTCGGCCGATTCCAGAAGGATATGCTAGGGTGATGGTGGATGAAATAACGGAGGGATTTGAGGACCTCCAGCTTGACCACCCTACCGGTGAAGGGGAGACTAGGCTGGGGTCTGCTCTGAAGACTCCATGCCTATGGCGGAAGGAGCTCATCAACCTTTCGAACTGGACGCCTCCGCCTCCTCCTCCGGCAAGTCAGGGCACTCCGCCTCCTCCACCGCCTCCTCCTCCGGCGAGTGACGATCAGGGCACTCGACCGGCTCGTTCTCCGGTGCGTGGCGGCACTCCGCCTCCTTCTCCGCCTGCGCCGACGCGCCCGAGCAGCCAGCCTCCTCCTTCTCTGCCTCGTCAGCAAGGGCGGAAGAGACCTGCCGCCGCTCCGGCTGCTCCGGCGCGTCGTAGTCGTTCTCCTCCGCCTTGTAAGCAAGTAAAGAAGACAACCGCTCCGTCTGCTCTGCCGGCGTCTAGCAGTACATCCAGAGGCGGGAGGAAATACAGATTCAGTCCTTCTCTGAAGACTCCAGAGAAGTTACCATATGAGAGGACCCCGGAGGAGAACGCCGAGATCACACAAGAAGAAGTGAGGAACTACTTTGAAGGGGTGAAAGCAAAGAAACATGCACCAACAGAGGAGAAGGTAGATCCGGTGAAAGCGAAGCGCACTCTGGCTACCCTGACAAAACCACCCAAGTATCTGCCGAAAGGAAACTATGAGCGCATTATTGGAAAGGAATTTGCCGATGCGGAGCGGTCAGGAAGTACTGTCAGTGATCAAAGGCTGAAAGAACGACGAGCTGGGAAACAAATTGCCTAGCTCGGTGAACAAGTGAAGCAATCGTGCCCCCCGCTCAAGGTGCCTAGCGACAACATCTCTAATGATCCGAGGATGGTGCCCGGTTATAGCAATCTTGGCGATTACCTGCCCGACGATGTACATTATGATTTCATGGAGGTGCAGATACAAAGATACGAGTACGGGAAGCCTCTCATCAAAGATGAAAGATATCTATCAACGATGATGCGAAGATTGCATGATTGGTACTTGAAAATCTGCAGATACTCTGGGGGGAGGAGTACTTTGTATGTGAAAGTTAAAAAGGAGCATGACCTCGTTGGAATTGAACTATTTCCTGTTCCATTTGAGGAGTTCTTTCAGTTTTTAAATCAATTGGCCCTCGATAAAACAACGGTCACCTGCTACTGTCTGTAAGTAGTACTACTTCTGTCATTATGTCTCTCTATATAGCTCAGCTCTTTCATTGCATGTATTTATAATCATCCTCACTATATTATGCAGATTGAAGATCGCCAAATTGAAGAAAAGACAAGTCGGTGATATTGGGTTCATTAACACATATCTCATAGATGCAACTCAGGTTAAATTTCATGCTGCAGATACCGAGGCCAACTTGCTACGATCGTTGGTAATAAATGAAAACAAAGATATAATACTCTTTCCTTACAACTTCAAGTGAGTGTTACTGTCTTGTGCGTATTCGGTTTCCCTTATATATTAGTCAAGGTTATAGTAATGTAATTGATGATTTATGCATGCATGTGCAGTTACCACTATATTCTCCTAGAGATTAAGCTTGAGCAGGGACTAGTAACCGTCTTAGACTCAAGACGAAAAGATCCCCAGGACTATGCGGACATGACTCAAATGCTCGAGAAGTAAGTTAAATCGATCATTATCCACCATATCAGCAACTTTGTTCATTTCCTGATATATCAATTAATTGTTTTCTTTGTCTGGTAGGGTTTGGAAAAAATTCTCCAAAAAAGCTCCAGGACTCCCGAAGAAGCTGCAATTTAGACACCAGAAAGTAAGTACTATAGTAGCATGTTCCGCACATCTCCAATTGATTCAAGCGCTAGTTTCATCAATACCATTTGGCATTCTTGCTTATCAGTTTGATTGACCTCTATTTCTTGTAAAGTGGTTGTGGCAGGAACAAGGGAATGATTTCTGTGGATACTACGTTTGCGAGTCCATTCGCCACACGACCTCTGAGCGGGGCTACACTGATGAACAATATGAAGTACGTAAATAACAACATTCACAATTTTATTTTATTACCATCATTTGTGTTGAGTTTCATTCATTCATATATATATGTATTGACCCCCTTCTTCAAATTAGATGTTTCAGAAGCGGGATGAACTCCTAGCACTAGCTCGCATGCGATCAATTCAAGAGGAATTGGCGGCATTCTTTCTTGACCACATGATCGCTGAAGACGGAGAATACTATGTGGACCATGAGTCCGTATGATTATATTTGTAAGAGATAATTATTGTATATATGTAGCCAATAGTGTCGGATAGATATACGAGAACTTGTTGTTCGACCAATCTCTCGGAGAAGGAGAGGTGGTCGATATCACTTCTCTCTGTATGCATATATGTTCATGACGATCTTCTATTTCCTTCGTTTGCTTACTAGCTAGCTAGCATGTCTAGTCCTCTCTATACGTATGTATAGTATGTAGCGTCAACCAAGCACGGACATAAGAGAGGACACTTCTCTCTATTAATTATAGCTAGCGAACACAATATATGAAACACCTAAATTAACCCCCCAAAACCCCCAACCCCCCCCCCCTTTAAAAAAACAAAAACCCCAGCCACAGAAATGCTGACGCATGGATGCCTATTGGTCCCGGTTGGTGCCACCAACCGAGACCAAAGGGTCTCCTGCTTGGGCTCCGCGCACAGGCCACGTGGAGGCCCATCTGCCCCGGTTCTGGATTGAACCGGGACTAAAGGGACAGGGCATTAGTACCGACCCTTTAGTCCCGGTTCAGGAACCCGGACAAAAGGCCCTTACAAACCGGGACAACATGCCCTTTTTCTACCAGTGATACATCATTGTTGCATATATTGGTATCATCTCTTGTGTCACAAAGTTGTCATCACATACTCACTTGCTATCTTGATTCGTCAAGCATTGCGTGAGAAAAGAGCTCAAACATCGAGCCAAACAAGCTTTTAAGCAAAGAGAAAAGATAAGCAAAGAGCTTTTCAGCAAGAACCATAGCATCATACAACATTAAGATTGTCATACTCGATCATCTTGGATAATATCATAGCAACACCTTGCATAGAGCATACTTGGGATAGAGTCGTTGCATTTTTGCTAAGTAGGTTGTGCACAAGTTCTTGTATCAGCCTATTGTGCAATCGTGCTAGCGTCTCTCTAGTGTTGTGCAACAAGAGCATTTTCGTGGATTCCACATTTTGGCTCACCCTTGGTTGCCCAACCCCACTTATCTTTTTGTGTGTGTGTTTCCGTGTACCTTATATGCTTGGTCTACTTGTTACATTGCATCTGGCGAATCTTTTCCAACATTATTGAAGATCACTTACAATTGCATCAAATTTGTGCAACCATCCGAACCAAGCTCCACCATAAGCTTTTACTTGTGTAGGTGTGAGAAACCGACAAGAGCTAGTACCAATTGTGCTATTTCCTTGTCCTACATTGGAGTGATCCTCGGTCCACTTTCAACTTTGGTCAAGGTACATTTGGTACTCGTTCTTCTCTTTCTACCACTCACATTTGTCTTGGAATGATGGATAGGCCAAGTACTTCTACCAACCCACTCTTCATGGAGCAAGACGACGACATGAACTCCTTCATCACCAAGAGTCACCTCTTTGGTGCACAACGTGCTTTGCATCAAGAGCAACAAGCTATGAGTGAACGCATCGACAACCTTGCCACTGACTCGCGACTTTCCAAGCAGCATACAAGGGACTACTTCGACCACAAGCTCGACGATCACAAGCAAGAGAATGACGCAAGGATGGACGAAATTCGTGCTTTGTTTCTCAACCGCTCGTCTCCCACTTCAAAAAGGAGCCATTCAATCCGCCACTCCGACTTCACCCTCTCCGGCTCAAGTACACCAACATCGAACACTCTTCGCCGGGCCGCATGCACCGATCATCAAGCAAGCCTCAATCCGCTACGCGACACCGACTCCCAAGAGCGCCGACAACGTCAAACTCAAGAGGCCTTTGCGCTAGCCCAAGAATGGCAACGACAACGCCAACATGAAGTGGAAGAGCGAGCACGTCTACACCAAGCTGCTCAAGATGCCGAGGCACAACGTCAAGAACAACACCTCCATGACGCTCAAGCACTTGCGGCGCAACAAGCCCTATGAGATTCAAGTCGAGCCGTAGCCGACCGAGGCCGACAAGCCCGTGAACAAGAAGAAGCACTTCGCGATGAAATTCAAGAATGAAGATTTCGAGCTCGCGTGCATCGTCAAGTTCCTCCTCGAGCTCGACAAGCTCATCCACAAGCTCGCCAAGAACAACAAGTCAATCAAGAGCATGAAGACAATGGAGATCCTCCACGACAAGAACAACATGACGATAAGAACCCTCGGCGCCAAGAGCACCATGAGTTGCACAATCATCAACAACACGGGCGTCTTCATCCCCGACCCCAACACAATGAAGAGCAACGTTATGGCAAACTCAAGTTCACCATGCCCAAGTTCAATGGAAGCAATGATCCCAAAGAGTACCTTTCATGGGCATTGAAGGTTGACAAGATCTTCCGTTTGCACAATTATGAAGAAGAGAAGAAGATCGTGATGGCATCCCTTGAGTTCCAAGTCTATGTCCTCATTTGGTGGGAACAAATCATAGAGCGCCGAGAGGCAAGAGGTGAACCACCCATCACTACTTGGGCGCAAATGAAGGATGTCATGAGAGCACGCTTCGTACCTACCTACTACAACCGCGACCTCTTCAAGAAACTCCAACTACTCAAGCAAGGAACAAAGAGCGTTGAAGAGTACTACAAGGAGATGGAGATTGCAATGATACGAGCCAATGTCATGGAAGACGATGAGCAAACTATGGCACGTTTCTTGAATGGGCTTAACCATCCTATCAAGAAAATCGCCGACTTCCAACCATACTCGAACCTCATCGAGCTAGTGCACCAAGCTACCAAAGTGGAACGCCAAGTGCAAGATGATTACAAGTATGCCAAGTTCTCATCCAAGTCCTACAGTTTGTCCAATAACCAATCTTCAACGAATCCAACAATGACTACAAAGCCTTCTACTACCAACATCGACAAGTCGAGTTCCAAGAAAGCTTCGTCACCTACAAGTCATCCTACTATGAGCAACTTCAAGCTGAGAGCTTCATCATCATCAACTGCAACCGATGAGACCGTCAAGATGAGTTCCTTCAAGTGTTTCACTTGCGGAGGCCGAGGCCACAAGTCCTATGAGTGCACCAACAAGCGGACCATGATCTTCAACAACGACGACACTTACAACTCAATGAGTGAAGAAGAAATGGATGCCATCGAGCAAGTCGCCATGCACCGGCAAGTGAACGATGAAGAGGAACAAGTCTTTTGCGATGAAGACTCAAGTCCCGCACTTGTTGTCTCCAAAGTCTTGACCCTCTAACATCAACAACAAGAAGACCAGAGATGCCACATATTCCATACCAAGGCCGACATCAATGGACGATCCGTCAAGGTCATCATCGATGGAGGGAGTTGTCATAATCTCGCAAGTGAAGAACTTTGCTCCAAGATCCAATTGCCCAAGACAAAGCATCCACATCCTTACAAAGTGCAATGGCTTAGTGACTCCGGCACCATCCAAGTCGAGCACCGAGTACAAGTCTCCTTCAAAATCGGCGCCTACGAAGACACCTTAGAGTGCGACGTCGTTCCTATGACCGTTTGTCATCTTCTCCTTGGACGACCATGGCAATTCGATAGAGGATTCGTCCACAATGGCCGAACGAACCACTACATCTTCAAGATGAAGGGCAAGGAGTACGTCCTCCGTACAATGTCGCCAAGTCAAGTGATCGCCGACAAGCAAGCCACCCATTGTGGAGATCATAGTGAGAGAGCGAGCCACCAAAAAGAGAGTGAGCGCCACAAGCAAAAATCAAGTGCCTCCACGATGAGCGAAAACAAGAACCTAGTTCTATTTGCCACCAAATGTGAGATAAGAGAAGTGTGTGAGAACCCATCTAGTGTCCTACAATACGTCCTCGTGTGCAAGGACAATGCACCACAAACTAACACTTCTCACACTCTTCCTCTAGTGTTGTCTTCTCTTTTGCAGGAATTTCAAGATGTTTTCCCCGATGAGCTACCTCCGGGTCTACCTCCTCTACGAGGCATTGAGCACCGAATCGACCTCATCCCCGGAGCACCTCTTCCGAACAAAGCTCCATACCGTGTCAACCCCGATGAAACAAAAGAAATACAAAGGCAAGTAAAGCATCTCATAGACCATGGACATGTGCGTGAAAGTTTGAGCCCTTGTGCTGTTCTGGTCATTCTTGTGCCAAAACGTGATGGTAGTTTTCGCATGTGCTCCGATTGTAGACCTATCAATGCTATCACCGTTCGCTATACGTATCCAATTCCACGCCTTGATGATATGCTTGATGAGCTTAGCGGTGCCACTATATTTTCCAAAATTGATCTTAAGAGTGGTTACTATCAAATCCGCATATAAGAGGGTGATGAATGGAAAACCGCCTTCAAAACCAAGTTTGGTTTGTATGAGTGGTTAGTCATGCCTATGGGTCTTTCGGAAGCACCGGGCAATTTTATGCGCCTTATGAATCATGTCTTTCGCCCTTACATTGGTATATTTGTTGTGCTCTACTTTGATGACATTCTTGTGTTTAGCAAATCTATCTAAGAGCATGTCACCCATGTCCGCACCGTTTTGCAAACTCTTAGAAAAGAGCGCCTCTATGCTAATATGGAGAAATGCCTTTTTGGTGTTGACAAGCTCGTTTTCTTGGGTTTTGTTGTTTCCTCCAAGGGTGTTCATGTTGATGAGTCCAAGATCAGTGCTATTAAGACTTGGCCACAACCAACCAACTTGCATCAAGTGCGTAGTTTTCTTGGCCTTGCGGGTTTCTATCATCGCTTTGTGAAGGATTTTAGCACCATTGCTTCGCCTTTGCATGCTTTGAGCAAGAAGAATGCTCCTTTTGTTTGGGGACCATCCCAAGATACCACATTCGATGAGCTTAAGAATTTGCTTACTCATGCTCCCGTGCTTGCTTTACCCAACTTCGACAAGCCTTTTGAGATTCATTGCGATGCTAGTGGTAATGGCATAGGAGGTGTGTTAACGCAAAAGAAGCGCCCCATAGCTTACTTTAGTGAGAAAATTTCTGGAGCGCAACTCAATTACCCCATCTATGACAAAGAGCTATATGCTTTACTCCGTGTTTTGCATGAATGGGAACATTAACTTCGTCCCCATGAGTTTATCATTCATACCGATCATCAGACTCTCAAGTATCTTAAGGGTCAAACCAAGTTGAACAAGCGTCATGCTAAATGGAGTGAATTTATTGAGTCTTTTCCTTATGTCATCAAGTACATCAAGGGCAAAGAAAACATTGTAGCGGATGCTCTTTCCCGCATATGCATGCTTGTTACACAACTTGAGTTAGATGTCATTGGTTTCGAGCATATTAAAGACTTGTATGAGCATGATGCAACTTTTGCTACTCCTTATGCCAAGTGTTTGTCGCATACATCTTGGGAATGCTATTACATCAAAGATGGATATCTTATGAGAGCTAACAAACTTTGCATCCCCGAGTCTTCTCTTCGTTTGTTGCTTTTGCAGGAATCTCATGGAGGAGGCTTAATGGGACATTTTGGACGTGACAAGACGTTCGCCACACTCTCGAAGAACTACTTTTGGCGCAAGATGTTTCGGGACGTCAATCGTTTCACCAACCGATGCTCTACATGTCGCAAAGCTTTCCAAAGCTCAATCTCACGGCCTTTATATGCCTCTACCAATTCCATACCAACCATGGGAAGACATTAGCATGGACTTTGTACTTGGTTTGCCAAGGAGTCGAAATGGGAAAGATTCGATATTTGTCGTTGTGGACCGTTTCTAAAAAATGGCACATTTTATTCCTTGCAACAAGATAGACGATGCTTGACATGTTGCCAATCTCTTTTGTGGGGAAATATTGCGTCTACATGGAGTGCCCAAGACGATTGTCTCGGACCACGACGTCAAGTTCCTTAGCTACTTTTGGAAGACCCTATGCGCCAAGCTCGGGATCAAGCTACTCTTCTCCACGGCTTACCATCCTCAAACTGACGGCCAAACGGAGGTGACAAACCGCACACTCTCCGCTCTACTTCGAGTACTCATCAAGAAGACCATCAAGGAGTGGCAGGAGTGCCTACCTATCGCCGAGTTCGCCTACAACCGGGCAAGACACTTCACAGCTGGCAAGTCACCCTTCGAGGTCGTCTACGGATTCAACCCATTGTCACCATTGGGCATTCTTCCTCTACCACTCCAAGAGCGCATCAATTTGGATGCAAGTGCACGAGCGACACATCTCAAGAAGGTGCATGAAGATACAAGAAACACCATCGAGCACCAAGTACAACGCCTTGCGACCAAGCTCAACATCCACAAGCACCTTACGGTCTTCAATATCGGTGATCTCGTGTGGCTACACCTTCGCAAGGACTGCTTTCCCCAAGAACGCAAATCCAAACTTCGACCACGGGCGGATGGACCCTTCAAGGTGCTCACACGTTACAACGACAACGCTTACAAGATCGACCTCCCCCGCGACAAGTACAACGTGAGCGATATCTTCAATGTTAAGGACCTCTCGCCTTTCTATGGTGATGAAGAATTTGATCTGAGGAAGGATCTTCCCCAAGGGAGGGGAGATGATGCGGAGCATCCCAAGGTCATACCCATGGACCTACCTACATCTCCCACGACACCACTTGGACCAATGACAAGATCCTGTGCGAGAGCCATTAAGAACGAGGTTAACTCTCTCCTTGTTGAACTTCTCTTTTACCCACTTGAGACATGGCTACTACCTCAAACAGAGATGCTTTGTGTGCTTAGGTACCATGTAAGCAACCAAGGAGAAGTCACGATGCAAGAAGGACATCAAGAGCACGAAGAACATCATCCCAGCTCAGAAGTCCTGGAACAACCGCCCATGCACCGCCCAACTACCGCCTGGGCGGTACAATCGCTTGACCACCGGTCAAGCTTCTGACATCAAGTGGTGCAAGGCCGGTACAACACCGGTTTATCCCAGCATCAGCCACCTGACCCGTACAACCGCCCCAGGCACTGGTACAACCGCTGAGCACATCCGGAAACGCCTCCAGGAACCAGTACCTGAGCTCCCAGCGGTACAACCGCCCCCATGACCGGTACAACCGCCCTGCCTACGCTCAGCGACAGGGGCTTCACCCCTTGTATCCCCCAACTTACCCCTTGGACTATATATACTTGTCCCTTAGCTCCGTACTAGGGTTAGCAAAGGTTTAGCTCATGTTTGTGTGAGAGCTTTGCTCATCCACTTGGTTACCTTCTCCATGGAGATTCGAGCCTCCACCGGAGAAGACCCCCCAAGCGGATTCAAGACCCCTCTTTAGGGAAGAACATCTAGACCTCCTCACGGAGAAGACCGGCTACCCTTGTATCGTCCTTAGTTATCTGTGGATCGTGTATCTTCTCTTATGTATTCGAGGATCTAACACATGTGTGACTTATTCCTGTTGGCCTAGTGTTTCTCTTGTGCCCCCCTTGTGTTTTCACTCTCTTTCCTCCTCGTGTTCTTCCTATTCTTCGCGGGATTCTGCTCCTATCATGAAAGATCGGGCTATAGGGTTCCTACCCTACATCATAAGAACTGGTAAGAATTTGAGATTTGCTTGACGGATTTGTGACATCCACCACCACCTCTTGTTAGTAGTCTGTAGGATCATATTCTTGTGTATTTCTATTGCTGCTAACCATGGTAGGATCACAAGCCGATGAGATTGACTGGGAGAACATGACGAATAAGGAGTTGCATGATAAATTTCAGCAAATGATGAGTGGACAGGTGCAAGATGTGCTAAAAAGATTTGAAGAGGCCATGGAGAAGATAGATGGCATGGAGAAGACGTTTGAAACAAAGCTCGATAACAAGTTTAATGAATTGCTCGCGCGTCTTCCACCACCACCACCGGCTGCCCCTAACGCACCTCTACAACAACAACAACGTCGCTTTCCAAATCAAGTGGGACGAGCACAATGCGTTCCCATTGATCCTGGGCAAAATTCTGGTGCCACTGTTGATGCTTCTACCGCTCTTGCTGCTACTGCAGAGGTGGAGGACCATTACGAGGATGAGGTTGACCAAAATCAGAACTACATGCAACCACCAGCACCACCACCACCAGGTCATCCTCATGCATATCATCGCAACGGTAGGGCTGCACCACCACCTGTGGTACATGACTATCTTCATTGCAATCTCCATCTCCTTGTAGTATTCTTCAACGCTCTTGGTTCCTTGCTTGAGTTGTTGGAGTTTCTTGAAGAGGTCGCGGTTGTAGTAGGTAGGTACGAAGCGTGCTCTCATGACATCCTTCATTTGCGTCCAAGTAGTGATGGGTGGTTCACCTCTTGCCGCTAGGCGCTCAATGACTTGTTCCCACCAAATGAGTACATAGTCTTGGAACTCAAGGGATGCCATTGTGATCTTCTTTCTTCATAACTGTGCAAACGGAAGATCTTGTCAACTTTTAATGCCCATGAAAGGTACTCTTCGGGATTGTTGCTTCCGTTGAACTTGGGCATGGTCAACTTAAGCTTGCGTAGCGTTGCTCTTCATTGTGTTGGGGTCGGGGATGATGACACCCATGTTGTAGATGATTGTTCAACTCGTGGTGCTCTTGGCGCGGAGGGTTTTCAACCTCGTGTTGCTCTTGTCGTGGAGGATTCCCATTGTCTTCATGCTCTTGATGAACTTGATGGTCTTGGCGAGCTTGTGGAGGAGCTTCTCTAGTTCGAGGAGGAACTTGACGGTACATGCGAGCTTGATAAATCCTCTCGTGGACTTCTTCGCGAAGTGCTTCGGCATGGTCACGAGCTTGTCGGCCTCAGTCGGCTATGGCTCGACTTGAATCGCGTAGAGCTCGTTGTGCCTCAAGTGCTTGAGCGTCACGGAGTTGTTGTTCTTGATGTTGTGCCTCGGCATCTTGTGCATTTTGGTGTAGACACGCGCGTTCTTCCTCTTCATGTTGGCGTTGTCGTTGCCGTTCTCGTGCTAGCGCAAAGGCTTCTTGGGTTTGACGTCGTCAGTGCTCTTGCGAGTCAGTGTTGCGTAGAGGATTGAGGCTTGCTTGATGCTCGTTGCGTGCGGCACGTCGAAGAGTGTTTGATGATGGTGTACTTGAGACGGAGAGGGTAAAGTCGGAGTGGCGACTTAAACGGCTCCTTCTTGAAGTGGGAGAAGAGCGCTTGAGCAACAAAGCGCGAATCTCGTCCATCCTTGCGTCATTCTCTTGCTTGTGATCGTCGAGCTTGTGGTCGAAGTAGTCCCTTGTACGTTGCTCGGAGAGTCGCAAGTCGGTGGTGAGGTTGTCGATGCGGTCACTCATGGCTTGTTGTTCTTGATGCAAAACACGTTATGCACCGAAAAGGTGGCTTTTGGTGATGAAGGAGTTCATGTCATCGTCTTGCTCCGTGAAGAGTGGGTTGGTAGAAGTACTTGGCCTATCCATCATTCCAAGACAAATGTGAGTGGTAGAAAGAGAAGAACGAATACCAAATGTACCTTGACTGAAGTTGAAAGTGGATCGATGATCACTCCAATGTAAGACAAGGGAATAGCCCAATTGGTACGAATTCTTGTCGGTTTCTCACACCTACACAAGTAAAAGCTTATGGTGGAGCTTGATTAGGATGGTGGCACAATTTTTGATGTGAATGTAAGCAAGATTCAATAATGTTGGAGAAGATTCACGACTTGTAAATGCAACAAGTAGACCAATAGCAAGATGTGGTACATTGAAACACAACACACGGAAAGATAAATGGGGCCGTGCAGCCAAGGGTGAGCCAAAATGTGGAATCCACGAAAATGCTCTTGTTGCACAACACTAGAGAGACGCTAGCACTATTGCACAATAGGCGGATACGAACTTGTGAACAACCTACTAAGAAAAAATGCAACGACTTCTATCCCAAGTATGATGTTCTGGAGATATGATCCAAGATGATCGAGTATGACAAGCTTAATGTTGTATGATGCTATGGTTCTTGCTTATAAGATCTTTGCTTATCTTTTCTCTTTGCTTAAAAGCTTGTTTGGCTCTTTGATGTTTGAGCTCTTTTCTCATGTGATGCTTCACGAACCAAGATAGCAATTGTGTATGCGATGACTACTTTGTGACACAAGAGATGATTCCAAGATATGCAACACAATGATAGTATGTATGCTATGGGATGTATGATCACTAATGTGCACAAGTCACGTTGCCGGCAATACTCAAATGCTAGTCTCGATGGGTAATCTACACAAAAGTAAGGCTATGGGGTTATCAATCCAAATGGAGAAGAGTATGATGATATCACAATACCAAGATGATACCAATGTAAAATTGATACCACAAGGGTGTAGTCGTTCGTAGTAGTCCTTGGCGAAAATGAGTGGTGCTGATGTTGATGTTGAACCGTCCCTAGGTAGCCGAAACATGAAAGGAAACGGTGAGCCACAACTCAAATTCTCGAAACCAAGTGTGGCCAAAAGCGTCAGAGTAGGTAGCGGTCAAGTGGTGGTGTGGGTTGGGGTATTGGAAAGGTGTGCGTAGGGGTTTGCGGAAGTTAGGAGGTGGTGGTCGAAGTGGGTATGCGGAGGGGTAGGCGACGGTGGTTAAAAGCTGCAGGAAATGCAGTTTGGTTAGAGGAGGCCGGATGATCCGGGCCAGGAGCCGGATGATCCGGGCGACCGGCCGGATGATCCGGGCGGGTCAACTCGCTCGGGGATGGCTCAGGATGAACTCGAAAACAGCCACAAATTCGGGGATTTCAAGGATTTTGGAGGGATTTCGAGGTGGAGATGGTGGGGGAAGGCTAGATCCACTTGCAACACAATAAACTCACGGATCAAAACCAACAAAACATCATCAAAACTCACAAATCAGAAGAAATATTTTTGGGCTAATTTTGTGGGTATTTTCGGATTAGGACGAAAACAACAAAATCAAGCTAGAAAACGAAGAGGGGAGGCTCCGAAATCGTGATTAACCTTGCTCATGATACCAAGATGATGTAGGGTAGAGACCCTAATCGCCCAATCTTTCACGAAAGGAGCGGATCCCGCGGAGATCACGAAGAACACGGGGAAGAACGGAGAGAAAACACAAAAAGAAACACGAGAGGAATCACTAAACCGACACGAATAAGTCACACATGGGCTAGATCCTCGAGTACATAAGGAAAGATACACGATCCACAGACAACTAGGGACGATACAAGGGTAGCCAGTCTTCTCCGTGAGGAGCTCTTGAGTTCTTCCCTAAAAGGGGTCTTGAATCCGCTTGGGGGATCTTCTCCGGTGGAGGCTCAAATTCCGTAGAGAAGACTACCAAGTGGATGAGCAAAGCTCTCTCAAGAACATGAGCCAACGGGCGAAAGGGTAAGTGGGGGACGAAACGGGTACACGGGCCTCGGCCCAAGTCACATACACAGGCGGTGGCCGGATAATCTGGGAGTTGGTCCGGATGATCCGGGCTTCGGGGGTCCGGATGATCCGGGTCGGTGTCCGGATGATCCGGCTGTGTTGGAGCAGCTGCGGGAGGGCCGGATGTCCGGGACCTGGTCCGGATGTCCAGGCATGTCCGGATGATCCAGGCCTAGGTCCGGATGACCCATCTCCAAGATGACATCTCGGGTGTCGCTAGGCACATTATCCGGATCATCTGGGCCGGGTCCGGATCATCCGGGCTGAGGCCGGATCATCCAGACGGCGGTCCGGATCGTTCGGGCTTCTGCTGACTTAGCCCTTTTTCTTTTCCGCCTTCACGTCCATCTTCCTCTTCGGATTCTCCTCGGTCCTTGGCGTCTCCATGGCTAACTCCTTGATACCTGAGTATGCACAATGTCTCCGTTTGAGGTAGTAGCCATGTCTCATGGTCATCGAAGTGGAATTGTGAGAGGAGAGATGTCACCTCGATCTTGAGAGCTCTTGCACGTGATCGAGTCATGGGTCCACTAGGAACTTGATGAGACGATGGTAGGTCCATGGGGATGACTTTGGGATGCTCCGCATCATTACACGTGTCCACTCATACCTTTCGAGGATGGTATACTACTTGACCCCTCTCTCGTGTGCATACATAGGTGTGAGCGGAGCTACACATTCATTGAGGAGTCCAAGAAGAAGAGAACATCTACACCATCCAAGAGGGAAGCCTGGAAGCAGAAAAGGAAGCGCCAAGAAAAAGGCAGCAGCTCCCAGGCGCCCCCGTGATGCGGAGCATCCCAAGGCCATCCCCATGGACCCAACAACATCTCCTACGACACCTCTTGGACCCATGACATGAGCACGTGCAAGAGCTCTTGAAACCGAGGTGACATCTCTCCTCTCACATTTCCACTTTGATGCACATGAGACATGGCTACTACCTCATACGGACACTTTGTCCATGCTCAGGTATCATGGAGAAGCTAAGGAGCAAGGAGAAGAGGAAGAGGAAGATGGATGTGACGACGGAGAAGAAGAAGTGATGAAGAAGAAGCTACGGGCGCCGGACGACCGGCCAGGACCGGACGCCCGATGACCTCCAGGCTCCGGACGTCCGACCCAGACTGGACGTCCGACACTTCCACACCCGAGCCAAAACGACGGACTTCCGATGCTCCACGGACGACCGACGCTCCTCGGACGACCGACCCCGACCGGATGTCCGACCGGAGACCACCCAAGCCAAATCTACGAACGTCCGACAGGCACCGGACGTCCGGACCCTCGCGAGCCTCCGGACGACCGGTGACTCCCGGACGACCGATGCCTGTGTGCTATTTCATGTTGGGCCGCATCCCATGTACCCCTTCGCCCCCCTCTTTTGCACTAAGACTATATATACTCCACCTCGTCCAACTTTCTAGGGTTAGTGTTGGTTTAGCTCATTTTGAGAGATAGAGCTACGCTCATCCACATCGGATCTACTCCTCGTGAGAGACCGCAGCCTCTTCGGAGAAAATCCCTTTGGATTCAAGACCTCCTTGTGGAGAAGAACATCAAGACCTCCTCACGGAGAAGACCGTTACCCTTGTATCGTCCTTAGTTGATCGTGTACCATGTGAACCCTATGTATTCGAGGATCTAGCACATGTGTGACTTTTTTGTGTTGATTTAGTGATTCTCTTGTGTTTCCCTTGTGTTTTCCCTCTTTTCCCCTCATGTTCTTCGTGTTCATCACGGGATCCGCTCCTTTCGTGAAAGATCGGCTGATTAGGGTTCTACCCTACATCATCTTGGTATCATGAGCCACATTGATCACGATTTCGGAGCCTCCCTGTTGTGTTTCTAGGCTTGTTTTGTTGTTTTTTGTCCTAATTCGAAAGTTCCCCACAAAAATAGACCCATTTTTTTGTAATTTGTTAGTGTGTTGAGATTTTGTTGGTTTGGATCCGTGGATTTGCTTTGTTTTGAGTGGATCTAGCTTTCCCCCCCTTTCCCCACCCTTTTCATCCACAAAATCCTTCGGATTTGAACTTTTTCACTATCTCCACCTCGAATCCGTGAAGTTCATCCTGTGCCCGAATTTCGCCCAGGCACTGGATGTCCGACCCAGCCCGGACGTCCGACGACCGGACGACCGGCCCAGCCCGGACGTCCCACGAAACCCGACGAAACTGAATTTGTTTCGGTGTAGTCACCACCACCGCCCCACATTTCCGCGTACGCACTCCTATCACCAATACACCATCACCACTTCCGCATACCAACACCATTTGGACAGTTTCGCTCTCCAACACGTGTTGCCACTTCGAGCTTTGAGAATTTGAGTTGCGGTTCCATATCCTTTTGTGTTTCGGCTATCTAGGTACGGTTCGACAACAACATCACCGCCGCTCATCTTCGCCACGGTCGCGTCATCAACAACGACCACCTCGACTACATCTTGGTATTCGGTCCACCATTTTGACACCATACCGTAAGCAAGAACGGTAACCTCGTCTTGGTATTGGACATATCACTCTTGCCATTACATTGATGGCCATCATAGCCTTACTCCTTTGCGTTGCTTACCCATCGAGACTAGCCATTGAGTATTGCCGACAACGAGACTTGTGCACATTAGTGATCATACGTCCCATAGCATACATACATCATTGTTGCATATATTGGTATAATCTCTTGTGTCACAAAGTTGTCATCGCATACACAATTGCTATCTTGGTTCGTCAAGCATTGCATGAGAAAAAAGCTCAAACATCAAAGATCCAAACAAGCTTGTAAGCAAAGAGGAAAGACAAGCAAAGAGCTTTTAAGCAAGAACCATAGCATCATACAACATTAAAATTGTCATACTCGATCATCTTGGATCATATCATAGAAACACCTTGCATAGAGCGTACTTGGGATAGAAGTCGTTGCATTTTTGCTAAGTAGCTTGTGCACAAGTTCTTTGTATCCGCCTATTGTGCAATCGTGCTAGCGTCTCTCTAGTGTTGTGCAACAAGAGCATTTTTGTGGATTCCACATTTTGGCTCACCCTTGGTTGCACGACCCCACTTATCTTTTTGCGTGTGTGTTTCCGTGTACCTTATATGCTTGGTCTACTTGTTACATTGCATCTTGCGTATCGTTTCCAACATTATTGAAGTTCACTTACGATTGCATCAAATTTTGTGCCACCATCCTAACCAAGCTCCACCATAAGCTTTTACTTGTGTAGGTGTGAGAAACCGACAAGAGCTAGTACCAATTGTGCTATTTCCTTGTCCTACATTGGAGTGATCATCGATCCACTTTCAACTTCGGTCAAGGTACATTTGGTATTTGTTATTCTCTTTCTACCACTCACATTTCCTACATACAAGCAGTTTTACAACACCGTCAAGTTTAACTATTGGCCAGAAATTGAAGAGTTGAATTAGATATAATCAGGGATGTGATGTACCTGCTCGTTCCGCATGCTACTCTTGCAAGCTGCAACCGTCCATTTGTGCAAGCTCGATGCCATGCCCGTGCTGCCGCCGCTGCCTCCCACGCAGGCTACACCCAGGGTTGGATCTTCATCTTCTTGTCCTTCCGTTCGCTTGAAGCCCGGCGACCGCCCTGCAACGAGGGTGCGAGGAAGTGCTGTGTTGGTCTATCCAGCGGTGGCTAGGTTAGGAGCGAACCAGACTGGAGGCTGGAGCGGATGAATTGGGATTTTTCCTGCTGTCGATCGATATGGGAGGCGCTCGTTTGGGCCGCGAGCCTGCTATAGGGCCTGCCTTGCACTTATGTTATTGTCCTATCCAAATTGAAACATTTTTCTTCATTTTTTACATTGCCTGCTCATGCGTTGGGACGAACAAAACTAGCCTGGGCCAACCTGGACGAGTCAAACTAGGTGCACACTTTCGAGTCACCCGAGGCGGACGCCCATACCAGCCCCTATGGTGGCATCACCCCTTTTTGCGTGTATGATAGGGGTAGTGAAAAATATTCCAGTGGCGCTTTTGATTTACCCACAGAATGGTTAAATTGCTTGTTTCTATGAACTGAGTTCGCCAATAATGTGAAGGATGCCAGTCTTTTCATCCTATTGTAGATTGCTTGGATCTCAATATGCCAAAAGTAATCACATGAAATATACAGTAAAAGCCAGTGTGAAGTGTGTGGCTACAACTAGTCTAACTACACGTCCTCATATAACATATGAAGGATGCACCATCTTACCAGATTAACCATTCGACTTACCAATGCAGTGTGGGAAGAAAGAAGTATTGGGACTGCGTATCCAAGCAATTGATGCCATGGACTCCTTCATACAACCTTTTAAGGCGAAAAGAAGTTGTAGTGTGACTGTACAAAGAACTATAGTAAGTTCAGTTACCTGCTTCTCGGAATTTTAGTTAGCCACTTATTGCAAAATTGTTCAATTATGTTGCTTGGCTTAATTTAGTTTGGTACTGATAACATAATGCCACAACCTGTTAATCCTATCATATACTGCGCATATATATGTGTTTGATACTTACTGTTAAGAATTACATGTTTGCCTGAACTTAAATAGCTACTTGTTTGTTTAACTGCTTTGCTGCTGCAACAACGGGTTACAATGATGTTAATAACTACTTTTCAGCATCGAATTGAAACTCTTTAATTCCTTGTTAGTTTAACTGGTTTGCTATTATAACTCCTAGTTGAGATGTTTTTCTAACTTCAAATTTTCGGAATCCAATCGGAACTTTAATGGCAAAATAGGTTAGCCCAAGATCAAAGAGCGAGGTCCCAATGGACGTTGTATCATCCCACAACAGTGGCACCGGCCCAATCGTGCATTATGAATTGCCAACTGCTGATGCTCTAGAGGCTAAACGAGTGGTAGAAAGAGATTCTGCTTCTGCACTTAGATATAAAGTTGACATGTTGACGAAGAAAACATCACAATCAGTAGCAGTACTCAAGACAACCATTAAATATTTGGTGGATGTCAAAATGAAGCAAGCTGAGACTGACCACGTTGTTAAGGTCCTGAAGGAAAAAAAGAAATTAAATTCCCAATTGGTAAATCATAGGTGAAATGTTCTTTCCATCGTTGAATAACCTTTGTGTTGTTTGTTCATGTAATCAATCAAACCATTTGTTTTAGAGATCATGTAATAATTGTTTTTTGTTTTTTGGTTTGTAATTTCATTTGAACACAAGTCTGTATTAATTGATAAGACTCGGAGACATTTCATTTTGATTGCTGTGCCAGACCTACAAATATGCCAATCAGGCTGAATGTGCATTCAGCAATAATAGTAGTATAGATGGACCATAAGTGGCATGCATCGGAAAGGGCCAAGATGCTGTAGTAGCTTGGCTAAAAAAAGGATGCTGTTGTAGAAAAGAAAAGTACAATGGCCTAACTTATGTATGTTAGTTGATATTATTGATCCATATACTCTATAAGTTTTTATATGTCTGTTAGTTCTGTACATTCTTGGTTGATTGACTTGGTATTTGAATCTTGATACATCGCTTGTGTACATATCTAAATGGGAGTTCACATTATGCTGCGTGTGACATTTGAGTTGGACATGAATTCTTCCAAATATTCGAATTCACCCTAAACTGGATTCCAGCTTCTAAATTTGAGTATCGGCATTTGTAAACCATATTCATATATGACAATGGAATACATCTTTGCCCTCCTTTTGGAGATATATAAAAACACATAGAATGATTTATAAATATTCGTATAGGAATACAAAATGGATTCGAATTTAGTTGCCAGGGTAAACGTGGATGCTTATTGTCCCAAAATTCGAAAGAAGCAGCAAAATGTCCACACCCACGTAGGCTGCCTGAAGACAAGTGTTTGGGAGATGGAAATTACTGTCTACCAATTACACGGACAATCCATCGGCCCGATTTCCACTGCTCTAAATAGTGGTAGGATAGTAACTTCAATTAGACATGACACGACCGCCTCTGAGCCCATTCCGACACGGTGGGCGCCAAACATGGGCGGCAAAACACATTTGATTCAAGCTCGTCCGAAAGACCTTTGTTTCTCCCTCCATTTCCCCATTCATACACGTGGGCAGCAAAACAAATTCGACTCGGCCGAAATCAATGTAGGCAAATATTTTCAATAGGGGCAAGTTTGTAACTTCACTCAGACGTGACACAACCGCCCTACCTGTCAGCCCCATTCATACACCGTGGGCGCCAACAATGGGCGCCAACCACCCTCTCCTTGCCCAAAAATTGCTCTGGGCAAATATTGGCGAGATGCCAGATTACCGTCGTATCCCCAACCGACGAGACGTCCAAATTTTAAATGGGGGCTAACACTACAAAAAAATTACACTTCCGTGATGATATGTGTTTGTCAAGTAGGTCACGTTTTCTGTCATGCATGTACATCCATGACAAATTTATGACAGAATGAAGATAGTCATACCTGTGCTGTCATAGAAGTGTTCCATGACATTACCAAAATTATCATCACGGAAGTGTCCCCTTCCATGACGATAAATCGCGCGTCACAAAAGTGCTTTCATCAAGGGTGACCGACACGTGGCATCCATCGTAACGGAACACCGTTAAGCTATCAGGTCTGGTTTTGGATCCGATAACCCGTTAACAGCCCGGACCAGGGATTTTCCACGTGTAAAATTCTGATTGGCTGACGGAAACACGTGTCAGCTCCGCGTTGGCACATGTGTCACTCATCCAATGGGCGAGATGCACCTATGATATGTTGACACATGGACCGGCCCAAAAGTGGCCCATAAAGTTTAAATGGGCCGGCACAACTAAAGGCCCACAAGATTTTGCGGTCCATAATGGGCCAGCCCAGCAAAAGGCCCACAAGATTTTGCGTATCATAATGTGCCGGCCCAGCTAAAGGCCCGCGAGATTTTGCGGGCCATAATGGGCCGGCCCAGCTAAAGGCCCGCGAGATTTTGCGGACCATAATGGGCCGGCCCAGCTAAAGGCCCAACATTCTCAGTTAAGGCCCATACGGCTAGTGCAAAATCGGCCCATCAATGGCCTGTCCTAAACTTGTCATCATCGCGGCCCATGGTCACTTCTGGCCCGTTAACGGTCCGCTATGTGTATGGGCCGAATTACGACCCAGTGTATTTCCGGCCTGTTAAAGGTCCTGCTTCATTTGGGCCCATTTACAGGCCATTGAAACATACGACCCATAAACGACCGTGAAGGATTTGGGTCCTATTCGGCCATGTCTGACATTCGGCCTATTAGAGGCCCACTATAGATTTGGGCCACTTTTGGCTGTTGTGATTTTCGTCCTGCTAACGTCGAACGAAATCCATGGGCCATATGTGGCCCAACGTCACATCAGGCCCATTAATGGCCCATATAAAAATGACAATAATCTAGCCCGACCGAACTTCCGGCCTGTTAAAGGCCCGTTTATTAGGCCGGCACATTTGCGGCCCATCCAAATTTCGGCCTGTGAAAGATCCGCATCATAAATGGGCCAATCTCACTTTCGGTCTTTTAAAGGCCCATGTTTTTTATGGGCTCGAAATATTTACACCTATAAACGGCCTATTGTTATTGAGGGCCCAAATTATGTTTAGGCCTGTTAAAATCCCACTATGGGCACATGCCTACCAAAATAATATGAAATCTTATGCTGATTTAGGCCCAGATAATTTTAGCGGGCTATGTGCAAATATTGGCCCATAATCATTTTTAGCTCAATTGGAATGGGCCCGACGAATGTTGTCATGTTGGGCTCCTACGAAGCTTTCAACCGAATACATTACTAAGATAAACCTACTGTTGGGTTTCGTAGTAATTTCAAAAAATTTCCTACGCACACGCAAGATCATGGTGATGCATAGCAACGAGAGGGGAGAGTGTGATCTACGTACCCTTGTAGATCGACAACGGAAGCGTTTGGTTGATGTAGTCGTACGTCTCCACGGCCCGACCGATCAAGCACCGAAACTACGGCACCTCCGAGTTCTAGCACATGTTCAGCTCGATGACGATCCCCGGACTCCGATCCAGCAATGTGTCGGGGAAGAGTTCCGTCAGCACGACGGCGTGGTGACGATCTTGATGCACTACCGTCGCAGGGCTTCGCCTAAGCACCGCTACAATATTATCGAGGACTATGGTGGAAGGGGGCACCGCACACAGCTAAGAATATGATCACGTGGATCAACTTGTGTGTCTAGGGGTGCCCCCTACCCCCGTATATAAAGGAGCAAGGGGAGGAGGCCGGCTGGCCCCTATAGGCGCGCCAGGAGGAGTCCTCCTCCTAGTAGGAGTAGGACTCCTACTAGGAGTGGGAAAGAAGTGGGGAGGGAGAAGGAAAGGGGGGCACCGCCCCCCTCTCCTAGTCCAATTCGGACCAAGGGGGGGAGGAGGCGCGCGGCCCACCCTGGCGCCCTTCTCTCTCTCCACTAAGGCCCATATGGCCCATTACTACTCCCGGTAGGGTTCCGGTAACCCTCCGGCTCTCCGGGTTTCTCCGAAATCGCCCGGAACACTTCCGGTGTTCGAATATAGCCGTACAATATATCAATCTTTATGTCTCGACCATTTCGAGACTCCTCGTCATGTTCGTGATCACATCCGGGACTCTGAACTAGCTTTGGTACATCAAAACTCATAAACTCATAATATAACTGTCATTGAAACCTTAAGCGCGCGGACCCTACGGGTTCGAGAACAATGTAGACATGACCGAGACACGTCTCCGGTCAATAACCAATAGCGGAACCTGGATGCTCATATTGGCTCCTACATATTCTACGAAGATCTTTATCGGTCAGACCGCATAACAACATACGTTGTTCCCTTTGTCATCGGTATGTTACTTGCCTGAGATTCGATCGTCGGTATCTCAATACCTAATTCAATCTCGTTACCGGCAAGTCTCTTTACTCGTTCCGTAATACATCATCTCACAACTAACTCATTAGTTGCAATGCTTGCAAGGCTTATGTGATGTGCATTACCGGGAGGGCCCAGAGATACCTCTCCGACAATCGGAGTGACAAATCCTAATCTCGAAATACGCCAACCCAACATGTACCTTTGGAGACACCTGTAGAGCTCCTTTATAATCACCCAGTTACGCTGTGACGTTTGGTAGCACACAAAGTGTTCCTCCGGCAAACGGGAGTTGCATAATCTCATAGTCATAGGAACATGTATAAGACATGAAGAAAGCAATAGCAACATACTAAACGATCGGGGTGCTAAGCTAATGGAATGGGTCATGTCAATCAGATCATTCATCTAATGATGTGATACTGTTAATCAAATGACAACTCTTTGTCCATGGTTAGGAAACATAACCATCTTTGATTAACAAGCTAGTCTAGTAGAGGCATACTAGTGACACTCTGTTTATCTATGTATTCACACATGTATTATGTTTCCGGTTAATACAATTCTAGCATGAATAATAAACTTTTATCATGATATATAAGGAAATAAATAATAACTTTATTATTGCCTCTAGGGCATATTTCCTTCAGTCTCCCACTTGCACTAGAGTCAATAATCTAGGTTACACAGTAATGATTCTAACACCCATGGAGCCTTGGTGCTGATCATGTTTTGCTCGTGGAAGAGGCTTAGTCAACGGGTCTGCTACATTCAGATCCGTATGTATCTTGCAAATCTCTATGTCTCCCACCTGGACTAGATCCCGGATGGAATTGAAGCGTCTCTTGATGTGCTTGGTTCTCTTGTGAAATCTGGATTCCTTTGCCAAGGCAATTGCACCAGTATTGTCACAAAAGATTTTCATTGGACCCGATGCACTAGGTATGACACCTAGATCGGATATAAACTCCTTCATCCAGACTCCTTCATTCGCTGCTTCTGAAGCAGCTATGTATTCCGCTTCACACGTAGATCCCGCCACGACGCTCTGTTTAGAACTGCACCTACTGACAGCTCCACCATTTAATGTAAACACGTATCCGGTTTGCGATTTAGAATCGTCCGGATCAGTGTCAAAGCTTGCATCAACGTAACCGTTTACGATGAGCTCTTTGTCACCTCCATATACGAGAATCATATCCTTAGTCCTTTTCTGGTACTTCAGGATGTTCTTGACCGCTGTCCAGTGACCCACTCCTGGATTACTTTGGTACCTCCCTGCTAGACTTATAGCAAGGCACACATCAGGTCTGGTACACAGCATTGCATACATGATAGAGCCTATGGATGACGCATAGGGAACATCTTTCATTTTCTCTCTATCTTCTGCAGTGGTCGGGCATTGAGTCTGACTCAACTTCACACCTTGTAACACAGGCAAGAACCCTTTCTTTGCTTGATCCATTTTGAACTTCTTCAAAATCTTGTCAAGGTATGTGCTTTGTGAAAGTCCAATTAAGCGTCTTGATCTATCTCTATAGATCTTTATGCCTAATATGTAAGCAGCTTCACCGAGGTCTTTCATTGAAAAACTCTTATTCAAGTATCCCTTTATGCTATCCAGAAATTCTATATCATTTCCAATCAGTAATATGTCATCCACATATAATATCAGAAATGCTACAGAGCTCCCACTCACTTTCTTGTAAATACAGGCTTCTCCAAAGGTCTGTATAAAACCAAATGCTTTGATCACACTATCAAAGCGTTTATTCCAACTCCGAGAGGCTTGCACCAGTCCATAAATGGATCGCTGGAGCTTGCACACTTTGTTAGCTCCCTTTGGATCGACAAAACCTTCCGGTTGCATCATATACAACTCTTCTTCCAGAAATCCATTTAGGAATGCAGTTTTGACATCCATCTGCCAAATTTCATAATCATAAAATGCGGCAATTGCTAACATGATTCAGACAGACTTAAGCATCGCTACGGGTGAGAAGGTCTCATCGTAGTCAACCCCTTGAACTTGTCGAAAACCTTTTGCGACAAGTCGAGCTTTGTAGACAGTAATATTACCGTCAGCGTCAGTCTTCTTCTTGAAGATCCATTTATTCTCAATTGCTTGCCGATCATCGGGCAAGTCAACCAAAGTCCATACTTTGTTCTCATACATGGATCCCATCTCAGATTTCATGGCTTCAAGCCATTTTTCGGAATCTGGGCTCACCATCGCTTCTTCATAGTTCGTAGGTTCATCATGATCTAGTAGCATGACTTCCAGAACAGGATTACCGTACCACTCTGGCGTGGATCTTACTCTGGTTGATCTACGAGGTTCAGTAGTATCTTGTTCTGAAGTTTCATGATCATTATCATTAGCTTCCTCACTAATTGGTGTAGGTGTCGCAGAAACAAGTTTCTGTGATGTACTACTTTCCAATAAGGGAGCAGATACAGTTACCTCATCAAGTTCTACTTTCCTCCCACTCACTTCTTTCGAGAGAAACTCCTTCTCTAGAAAGGATCCATTCTTAGCAACGAATATCTTGCCTTCGGATCTGTGATAGAATGTGTACCCAACAGTCTCCTTTGGGTATCCTATGAAGACACATTTCTCCGATTTGGGTTCGAGCTTATCAGGTTGAAGCTTTTTCACATAAGCATCGCAGCCCCAAACTTTAAGCAATGACAACTTTGGTTTCTAGCCAAACCATAGTTCATAAGGTGTCGTCTCAACGGATTTTGATGGTGCCCTATTTAACGTGAATGCGGCCGTCTCTAAAGCATAACCCCAAAATGATAGCGGTAAATTTGTAAGGGACATCATAGATCGCACCATATCAAGTAAAGTACGATTACGACGTTCGGACACACCATTACGCTGAGGTGTTCCGGGTGGCGTGAGTTGCGAAACTATTCCGCATTGTTTCAGATGTAGACCAAACTCGTAACTCAAATATTCTCCTCCACGATCAGATCGCAGAAACTTTATTTTCTTGTTACGATGATTTTCAACTTCACTCTGAAATTCTTTGAACTTTTCAAATGTTTTAGACTTATGCTTCATTAAGTAGATATACCCATATTTGGTTAAATCATCTGTGAAGGTGAGAAAATAACGATATCCGCCACGAGCCTCAACATTCATCGGACCACATACATCTGTATGTATGATTTCCAACAAATCTGTTGCTCTCTCCATTGTACCAGAGAACGGTGTTTTAGTCATCTTGCCCATAAGGCACGGTTCGCAAGTACCAAGTGATTCATAATCAAGAGGTTCCAAAAGTCCATCGGTATGGAGTTTCTTCATGCGCTTTACACCGATATGACCTAAACGGCAGTGCCACAAATAAGTTGCACTATCATTATCAACTCTGCATCTTTTGGCTTCAACATTATGAATATGTGTGTTACTACTATCGAGATTCATCAAAAATAGACCACTCTTCAAAGGTGCATGACCATAAAAGATATTACTCATATAAATAGAACAACCATTATTCTCTGATTTAAATGAATAACCATCTCGCATTAAACAAGATCCAGATATAATGTTCATGCTCAACGCTGGCACCAAATAACAATTATTTAGGTCTAATACTAATCCCGAAGGTAGATGTAGAGGTAGCGTGCCGATCGCGATCACATTGACTTTAGAACCATTTCCCACGCGCATCGTCACCTCGTCCTTTGCCAGTGTTCGCTTAATCCGTAGTCCCTGTTTTGAGTTGCAAATATTAGCAACAGAACCAGTATCAAATACCCAGGTGCTACTGCGAGCTCTAGTAAGGTACACATCAATAACATGTATATCACATATACCTTTGTTCACCTTTCCATCCTTCTTATCCGCCAAATACTTGGGGCAGTTTCGCTTCCAGTGACCAGTCTGCTTGCAGTAGAAGCACTCAGTTTTAGGCTTAGGTCCAGACTTGGGTTTCTTCTCCTGATCAGCAACTTTCTTGCTTTTCTTCTTGAAGTTCCCCTTCTTCTTCCCTTTGCCCTTTTTTTGAAACTAGTGGTCTTGTTGACCATCAACACTTGATGCTCCTTCTTGATTTCTACCTCCGCAGCTTTCAGCATTGCGAAGAGCTCGGGAATAGTCTTATTCATCCCTTGCATATTATAGTTCATCACAAAGCTCTTGTAGCTTGGTGGCAGTGATTGGAGAATTCTGTCAATGACGCAATCATCTGGAAGATTAACTCCCATCTGAATCAAGTGATTATTATACCCAGACATTTTGAGTATATGCTCACTGACAGAACTGTTCTCCTCCATCTTGCAGCTATAGAACTTATTGGAGACTTCGTATCTCTCAATCCGGGCATTTGCTTGAAATATTAACTTCAACTCCTGGAACATCTCATATGCTCCATGACGCTCAAAACGTCGTTGAAGTCCCGATTCTAAGCCGTAAAGCATGGCACACTGAACTATCGAGTAGTCATCAGCTTTGCTCTGCCAGACGTTCATAACATCTGGTGTTGCTCTAGCAGCAGGCCTGGCACCCAGCGGTGCTTCTAGGACGTAATTCTTCTGTGCAGCAATGAGGATAATCCTCAAGTTACGGACCCAGTCCGTGTAATTGCTACCATCATCTTTCAACTTTGCTTTCTCAAGGAACGCATTAAAATTCAACGGAACAATAGCACGGGCCATCTATCTACAATCAAGCATAAACAAGCAAGATACTATCAGGGACTAAGTTCATGATAAATTTAAGTTCAATTAATCATATTACTCAAGAACTCCCACTTAGATAGACATCCCTCTAATCATCTAAGTGATCACGTGATCCAAATCAACTAAACCATAACCGATCATCACGTGAAATGGAGTAGTTTTCAATGGTGAACATCGCTATGTTGATCATATCTACTATATGATTCACGCTCGATCTTTCGATCTCAGTGTTCCGAGGCCATATCTGCATATGCTAGGCTCGTCAAGTTTAACCTGAGTATTCTGCGTGTGCAAAACTGGCTTGCATCCGTTGTAGATGGACGTAGAGCTTATCACACCCGATCATCACATGGTGTCTGGGCATGACGAACTTTGGCAACGGTGCATACTCAGGGAGAACACTTTTATCTTGAAATTTAGTGAGAGATCATCTTATAATGCTACCGTTAATCAAAGCAAGATAAGATGCATAAAAGATAAACATCACATGCAATCAATATAAGTGATATGATATGGCCATCATCATCTTGTGCTTGTGATCTCCATCTTCGAAGCACCGTCGTGATCACCATCGTCACCGGCGCGACACCTTGATCTCCATCGTAGCATCGTTGTCGACTCGCCAATCTTATGCTTCCACGACTATCGCTACCGCTTAGTGATAAAGTAAAGCATTACATCGCAATTGCATTGCATACAATAAAGCGACAACCATATGGCTCCTGCCAGTTGCCGATAACTTGGTTACAAAACATGATCATCTCATACAATAAAATTTTAGCATCATGTCTTGACCATATCACATCACAACATGCCCTGCAAAAACAAGTTAGACATCCTCTACTATGTTGTTGCAAGTTTTACGTGGCTGCTACGGGCTTAAGCAAGAACCAATCTTACCTACGCATCAAAACCACAATGATAGTTTGTCAAGTTGGTGATGTTTTAACCTTCGCAAGGACCGGGCGTAGCCACACTCGGTTCAACTAAAGTTGGAGAAACTGTCACCCGCAAGCCACCTATGTGCAAAGCACGTCGGGAGAACCGGTCTCGCGTAAGTGTACGCGTAATGTCAGTCCGGGACGCTTCGTCCAACAATACCGCCGAACCAAAGTATGACATGCTGGTAAGCAGTATGACTTATATCACCCACAACTCACTTGTGTTCTACTCGTGCATATAACATCGACATATAAAACCTAGGCTCGGATGCCACTGTTGGGTTTCGTAGTAATTTCAAAAAAATTCCTACGCACACGCAAGATCATGGTGATGCATAGAAACGAGAGGGGAGAGTGTGATCTACGTACCCTTGTAGATCGACAACGGAAGCGTTTGGTTGATGTAGTCGTACGTCTCCACGGCCCGACCGATCAAGCACCGAAACTACGGCACCTCCGAGTTCTAGCACACGTTCAGCTCGATGACGATCCCCGGACTCCGATCCAGCAAAGTGTCGGGGAAGAGTTCCGTCAGCACGACGGCGTGGTGACGATCTTGATGCACTACCGTCGCAGGGCTTCCCCTAAGCACCGCTACAATATTATCGAGGACTAAGGTGGAAGGGGGCACCACACACGGCTAAGAATATGATCACGTGGATCAACTTGTGTGTCTAGGGGTGCCCCTGCCCCCGTATATAAAGGAGCAAGGGGAGGAGGCCGGCCGTCCCCTATAGGCGCACCAGGAGGAGTCCTCCTCCTAGTAGGAGCATGACTCCTACTAGGAGGGGGAAAGAAGTAGGGAGGGAGAAGGAAAGGGGGGCGCCGCCCCCCTCTCCTAGTCCAATTCGGACCAAGGGGGGAGGAGGCACGCGGCCCACACTGGAGCCCTTCTCTCTCTCCACTAAGGCCCATATGGCCCATTACTACTCCCGGTAGGGTTTCGGTAACCCTCCGGCTCTCCGGTTTTCTCCAAAATCGCCCGGAACACTTCCGGTGTCCGAATATAGCCGTCCAATATATCAATCTTTATGTCTTGACCATTTTGAGACTCCTCATCATGTCCGTGATCACATCCGGGACTCCGAACTAGCTTCGGTACATCAAAACTCATAAACTCATAATATAACTGTCATCGAAACCTTAAGCGTGCGGACCCTACGGGTTTGAGAACAATGTAGACATGACCGAGACACGTCTCCGGTCAATAACCAATAGCGGAACCTGGATGCTCATATTGGCTCCTACATATTCTACGAAGATCTTTATCGGTCAGACCGCATAACAACATACGTTGTTCCCTTTGTCATCGGTATGTTACTTGCCTGAGATTCGATCATCGGTATCTCAATACCTAGTTCAATCTCGTTACCGGCAAGTCTCTTTACTCGTTCCGTAATACATCATCTCACAACTAACTCATTAGTTGCAATGCTTGCAAGGCTTATGTGATGTGCATTACCGAGAGGGCCCAGAGATACCTCTCCGACAATCGGAGTGACAAATCCTAATCTCGAAATACGCCAACCCAACATGTACCTTTGGAGACACCTATAGAGCTCCTTTATAATCACCCAGTTACGTTGTGACGTTTGGTAGCACACAAAGTGTTCCTCCGGCAAACGGGAGTTGCATAATCTCATAGTCATAGGAACATGTATAAGTCATGAAGAAAGCAATAGCAACATACTAAACGATCGGGTGCTAAGCTAATGGAATGGGTCATGTCAATCAGACCATTCATCTAATGATGTGATCCTGTTAATCAAATGACAACTCTTTGTCCATGGTTAGGAAACATAACCATCTTTGATTAACAAGCTAGTCTAGTAGAGGCATACTAGTGACACTCTGTTTGTCTATGTATTCACACATGTATTATGTTTCCGGTTAATACAATTCTAGCATGAATAATAAACTTTTATCATGATATATAAGGAAATAAATAATAACTTTATTATTGCCTCTAGGGCATATTTCCTTCACCTACACTATACAAAAATAGCGTCGTAATTATTGCAGCCTTTGTCAGCATCATAAATTTTGTATCACAACAAAAGGCCTGTTGGCATAAAGTTTACAGTCCTTCCATATAAAAGCACCATCAGATGTATAGAAGCACATATCATTTAACCCAAGTGCTAATGTTTTAGGCTGTAGAATCTGATGGAGCAGCACGATCTTCACCTTTTTCCGCCATTGCTCTTGAACAACGAAGCAAATGTCTGATAGTCTAGTTTCAAAACCATTCATATCTTGACGACATTTGTCAACCACTATTCTTGTTTCCAAAACGACATCCATTAGGGATTGGCCTCGTGTCTAGAGCATAGATATATCACTCTGTCTAGTAGGAAGATTTTGTTCAGTAGGCGATTTGGATGAGGTTACCTTGACAACCAACCCAGAATTACGCAGGAAGGTGCTTTTTGCACTGCTAGTGGAGAGATACGGACGCACTGCAGCAAGAGGTGACATTGTGCCTGTGGTAGCCTCGTCACTTTCTGGTGATTGTGGCTGTTCAATCATTTTTTCCATAGCTTCTTGAAAGTTTGAACTTTTAGATTAGTGTACCAGATAAGTTACTAATGAGACAAAAACAAACAAAGTAGGTTACATGTTTATACATAACTTATTTTGGTGAACAAGTGTAATACATTAACATGTATTGTAGTGCCAACTACATAATAAAATCACTTCCTCACATTCGTTGACATCTAAGGATAAAGAGACATGGTTTAAAGTAGGATGAACATAGTATGACATCATTCATATAATGAGCAAACAGATATAAAACAAACTGGCTATTTTATCATTGTGTGCGCATGTGAACATAACAACTAGAATACAGATCAAGACCAAAAGAATATCCTTCATCTCTTTTAAACCATGTAAGGTGAAATGATACGTTAAGAAAACTGTGTATAAAAGTGAACAAAGTAACTGACATTGGCTGCAAACCAAGTAGTTAAATGAACACATCACAATATCAATTAGTTCAAAGGTAGGAGGAGTAAGCACTTAGAACAGCGGCTTGAACTGGTGTGCTCATGCCCTTCATCTTGCTGGTGTGGCAATCCTTGAAGATTTTCATTACATTCGGTTCAGGTTCTTTTTGGTCCGCAGAGGCTTTCCTCTGTATTTCGACCAAGTCAATATAGATACGATAATATGGCACAGAAAAAAGAAGGAAGTAGCAGCAATTTACAAGAGCCTCGCAGTGTGCAATATAGGTACGAGATCCTGTTGTCTATTGGAATTTCACTTTAGAACGGTTGGTCTTGTTCTTAAAAAAGTTAGCCTAGAAGAAGATCACTTGTAAGGCACATACATAAATACAAGTTCAATATGTGGTCTGATCAAATACATATAGCCTACCTGATACTTTGGATCAGACCAGTGTTTAACGAGGGTTGTCCAGTCTTCATCTGTAATATATTCCACTGGAGATGTTTGGGCAATTTCATTGTTAGCCTTGCCTTCAAAGTGAGATTTTCTAAGGTGGTACCAATACTGTCGCAGAGCAGACTGAAAAACATGAGTGCATGCTTGTTTAGTTGCATCTCCAGTGGAATACAACTGGAATGTGAGTCTTATTAGGAGGAAGTGCATGCTTGTTTAGTACCGATCCAACTTGAACCTCATCTTTTGAAAAAAAGAATGTGAGTCTTATTAGGAGGAAGCTAGAAAGTATGGGACAGAGCAAGACAATATTACTAATTGCAATGAATAACATTACTTACAGATAAATGGTCAAGGAAGTTGTTAAACTGGGTATTGTCTTTCTCATTCCTGTACTGGATCCATGTTGGGAGGATACGTGCATGACACCTAATGGCAACGGCTGCCTCTGATACTAACTTGGCTGACTCTGTAGCATCACGTGGCCTTTTTAAACCTACCTCAAAATGGATCTCCATTCATCCTCCTTTAGACTTTGTTAATTTGTCAAGCATTATCCCTGATGTCTGTTTCCGCTTACGTCTTGGTGCTAGTTCAACAACGAATATGGAAAGTGTTAGTGTACATCAAACTATGAGAGTACATATAAAGGAGCATGCAACTGCAACTTGACTCGGTCAGGTACCGTCTTGGTGTTGATGCTCATGAGGTTCATCTGATCTTGCCAAGTCATGTTGTGTCAGCAGTGCTTCGGAAGTAGTGTTAGGTGTGAAGACACCTTGGGAACTGGCCAGTTCCGGAGCAAACGCATGGGTAACTCGTTGAGATGCTGGTACAGTTGAAGCAGATGCTGCAGCTGGTGGAGCAGGTGATACTGTGTTTGTAGATTTAGCTGGTGGACTTGGACCTTCTACTGCACTATAAGTACCAGCAGAATCTGGACGGCAGATCCTTTTCCGTTTCACCCGACGAGTAACACCACTCCCTACTATATTATTTTCCTTGCTCTTTTTTGACTTCGCCATGTCAAGTCGTACCCACAACACGAAAGAATAAAATCACTCTTCAGAACTCATTGATGCATGATACAGACAAGCAATACTTTGATGTAAGACAACCGTATGAGGATGGAATATGTAAGAAAAACAGGACGACATGACATATTCACAGCTACGATGTGTAAACTAAGCAGAACGATTTTCAAGAAAATAGAAGTAATGCAAGCTAGACACCATATGAAAGATGCAACCAATATTACTCTGCCAAGTTAAAAGTGTCTTGTCATAAGTGGCAATTCGAAAAATTAGAAGCAGTACAATGTAGAAATCAATGCAAGATGCAACCACTATCAAACTGCCATGTTAAAAGTGTCCAATCATGAGTGACTGATGCGGGATACACAATAGCAGTACTTTGATGTAAGAACATGGTATGATAGATAGATGAAGTGTATTCTGGACACAGAACGCCATGTCATATGCACATGTATAACATATGAACTCAGCAGGTGCAATTTATTCAAAATAGAAGAAATACAGGATAGACAACATATGCAACATGAAACCAATTATCACACTGTCAACTTAAAGCAAGCACCTGCGATGGTGGAGTACAGGAGATGAACTCATCATGTAGACTTGGGACTTCAACTTCATTAGCAGTAGCAGTGGCAAATCTAGAGAGTCTTTGTTTGCGTCGGTGTGGAGGACCACCAACATCCCCTAACTTACTCTTTTCCTTCCTATTTTCTGATATTGCCTTATGAAGTCAAAACCACAAGAAGATGAATAAAATTATCTCTGCATAACTGGTTGATGCATGATACAGACGAACACTACTTTGATGTAAGGCAAGCGCGAGATAGGAGGATGGAATTTAGAAACATTATAACCGGGCACTTTTCCAGCTCTCTCATGCCTCCATCGATTCCGGCCGTCTGATGGCATACGCTGGTCGTTACTGGCCGTGCGATGCACCTCCTGTGTGGGCCGCTATTCTTGTAACGAAATTGGAGGTCTCTTGGTCATTGATGCGGGTTGAGGTCCGATGCCAAACAGACAGTCGCGATACGGCTCTCTATCCACCGTCGTGCCCCACCCCCTCCCGTCCCCATCGCGACCCGCATCCCACCTCGCTCTGTGCCCCCACACCCCTCCCAATCTCGGATGAGGTCACTGCCGTACAGAGAGAGAGAGATGATGGAAAATGGCAACCATGGGCTTGACGCTGGAGTGAGTCGCCAATTAGCACATCTCTGTTGAATTCGAGCCGCCCGGATCACTACAAACTCCAAATCTCGCACGAAAAAATAGCGATCATGGCGATGGCGACATTGGATGTCCGTGTGATCTAGGCAGAAAATCTCACCCGTGATCTTAGGTCAATCCTCTAATGGTATGTGTCTCTCCCCCTTCCATGCATCCCCTATTTTTGATAGGTTCAGTTACTCTCGATCTGGTATCCGTGTTGGTGGAAGAGGAGATGAGATGATGAGGAATAGAGGGTCGGATTTAAATTGGGGGAAATAGTAGGATTTCCAATTGCAATATATTGCTCCATATCACGTAGGCATCTCGTCCTTGAGGAACAACGACCTTGCACGATCTCGACCTCGCGTGACGCAACTCATCCTCTTGCCGGCTACATGCCGATTCAACCAGTGTCTCAGGCACGCTGCTGTTCAAGAGAGCCTCCGCTTCCGCCCTACATCAACCATATCTTCCCCTAGATGCGTGAGGATGGGAAAGTAGGAGGACAGGAGGAGAACGCCTCTATCATGTAGAGTATTACTTAGGTATTTTGCTTCATGATATCCAACACAGATTGCACTGCAAGGTTAGTATTATAGATTGGTTCTGAAAGTCTTTTTAGCTTGTGTTGCATTGGGCATCTAATTGTAATTCCAGATGTTTTCTCGATTACAAATTCAATTATAACTTGCTTTGGTCTGTTGTATCTGGTGAAACGAATTAAGCTCATTTGTGTGTAAAAACGATCAGTGTGAATGTACATGATTAGATGGCGGATGTGTACAGAGTATGGACAAGATGGGGACAACAAGTTTGAAGATGGCAAAAAGGGACCTTCAGAAGATGTATCAGGGATTGCAATGAATCATCTCCTGTCGATTGGAGTCGACTCACTATATTGAGAAAATAAATTGTTGTTGCTACACACCGATTATTGCAAGTCAGTTACTATGTCGGCTGTGTGTTCCTACTTCACTCCACACGCGTCTATATAGACTCTCCCTTGTGTTGTCTCGCTATTCGTTCTCCACTCCCCTCTTTGGCTTCTTAATTCTATGACAGTCTCCGACAGCCATCGTTGATGCTTAGGTCACCACTCCATCTTGTGATCTATGCCTGTCTCCGCTACCTCCTACCTACCTTCTTAACTCAATTCTTTCTCCATGGAATGTAGAAACACTTCTACTCCATAAAATAATAATTTAGGAATACTTCTAACCCCAATTCTTTTATTCCTGGTTTTTCACTGAGTTCACCGTGACTTGCTACTATAGGCTTGTGATTACATACACGAATTGGATGTTCTGAGGTGAATATACCACGGGTTGTCATGGGGGTTGCGCTGGATGCCCTTGATTAGTTCATGATACGGCAATTGTATGTGTGGAAGTAGTGGCATGTTTAAGTAAAGATGGTTGACCGGAATGAGTATGTCTGCGTGTAGTTTTGTGGTTCAGATTATTTATGCACACAGAAGTTTTGGTTTCAGTTGTAGGCTTGTAGCTGATGCTCATCAACTCAATCACCCATGGCAATCTGTACATATGGAATCAATGCCTTAAATAATGTTATTATTCGTGCTCAGTTCAATTTGGTTGGCTTCTCCCTTGCCTCAGATTCACCCTTCTTCCTATGTTCCTTCCATCTTTTGCCCAGTTAATTATGGGTTCTGACTTTTGTTATAGTTTCTTCCCAATCTGATGCAGGTGGTGTTAGTGTACGAAGTGGCAACTGGTTCTACTCGATTGTCTGAAGGAATCCTATATAGTTTTTGATTTCTTATAGCTAATGGCCAGGTCACTAAATGTACATGTACTCCTATTGGTGATGTGCTTGCTGGCACTGGTTTCAAGACATAATGGATGTATGCTTAACTATTTTATTCAACTCCATGGATGTGTTTCTTGCACCTGTTTTAGATCTCTGTATGTCTGGGGCATGTATATGTTAAAATGTTCACTCGAGAAAAAATGACCTACTTGTAAATTTACTTAGTTAGATTTTCAAATTTTAGTTCAATTTTTGTAATTATTATTTTTCATACCATATCTCAATTTTTTATGTTGCAAAAAATTGAAATTATGTGGTGGTTGTGGTGTAGCCAATCAAAGGCATGAATGTTGGCTGCGGACACAAAGGGGAGAGTCCATCAGTGGTGCCTCAGGGTCACCCAGCCATCAATGGTGAAAGAAAGCTCGAAGATCAGCCTGCTCCGCCTATGGATGCATCGGCCATCATTGGATAAATTCACAAAAGTTCCTATGCTTGAGCCTTGAGTTCTCTCCTGTCACAATTTTTTCTTAGGACTGGCATGACAATCTGTTGGTGCATACATGGTAGGACATACTGATTCATGGTTGGCCTTCTTTGTTTGTTAATCTTGAAATTGGTTATTTGCTTACGACGCTCGCCTATTATAGATCTCAGGTTTCATCAAAGCCTCCCATGGTTGCCCCTTCCATTTCTTCTGGTAACTATGAGTTATCAATGCAATTATGTAGTGAAGAGGGGCCAGTAATTAAATTATTTTATTTGTTCAGCAACTCCAGAACAGATATTTTGGTACATCTCAATTATCTAAAAAACTAAAGAGGTTCCGAAGGAATTTCTTCTTGTTTTCGGCATATTTTTTAGCTATCCACGGAAACATTTTGGTTGTTTCTTGGATGATTCATATGTGAATCTAAGTTATTTTCATAGGTTCTGAACCTTATGTTCATCTGACCTTTATAATATCTCCAATTTTTGGTAGTAAGATGTGATGTTTGCTTAATATTGATAGTACAATTCTTTCCTCAAAGTTCATCTGAAATCTGAGTGATATATGTTTTATTTCATTGCAAAATCTGTTGAGTTTGCTTCAGAAGGTATTGCAATGCCTATTAATTGTTTCTACAACTCACTCGAGGTAAACCTCCTGCTTCAGTTATATCAACATTTGATTTAAGTTTTACATGCTCACTTTTTCTTGAAGGCATTTCCCCCATTTTATACATGTGGCAGTCCATGTATAATTAATGCTCACTTGTTACAAATGACCAGGTGCATCAGGCTCGCCTAATTCTTCTTGGTTGTCGTGCATTATGTTGCATTTGGAGGTCTGAAGATTTCATCAATGCACCATGTATAAAATCTACTATGACAATTGAAGTCAACAACTACATGTTTGTTTGTGCTACTGCTCATTATTTGTCTTGAAAATACTCTATATTTACTAAGTGTATGTTGTTTCATATGTTGTCATACCGAAGCCAGTTTGTACCTGTGATATTTTCCTTGATTACTAACTAATATGCATTTATGTTTATGCAAAATTTAATATGTTTCATGGGGTCATATATTTATTTTACAAATAGACGGGTGCGGCAACGTGCGCCATCAATGATCTAGTATATACAAAAAAGACAGCGTTTCATATTCACACGTACGATAGGAGGATGGAATATGTATGAAAAAATAGTAAGCGGAAGGCATTTCAACAAAATTAGAAGAAATGAAAGCTAGGCACCATATGAACATGCAACCAATATCACTCTATCAGGTAAAAAATGTCTCGTCATAAGTGCCATTTCAAGAAATTAGAAGCAATACAAGCTAGAAGACAATGCAAGAAGCAAACTACATCACAGTCCCAAGTTAGATGTGTCTTATGGGTAAGTGATCGTTGCCGGTATAAGTTGTAAGCTACGCAGATGCAATTCGACATAATCAGAAGCAATACAAACTAGACATCATACAGAAAATGCAACCACATATAACAGTTCCAAGTTAAAGCAAGCACCTGTGATGGTGGAGTAGGGGAGATGTGCTTATCATGTACACGTATGTTCTAGAAACAGGAACACATGTCATATTCACAGGCATTATGTGTAAAGTAAGCAGATGCAATTCAACAAAGTTAGAAGCAATACAAGCTAGACATCATACGCAAGATGCAACCACATATAATAGTGCCAAGTTAGAGCAAGCACCTGTGATGGTGGAGTAGGGGAGATGTGCTCATGATGTACACGTATGTTCTAGAAACAGGAACACGTGTCATATTCACATGCATTATGTGTAAAGTAAGCAGATGCAATTCAACAAAGTTAGAAGCAATATAAGCTAGACATCATACGCAACATGCAACCACATATAATAGTGCCAAGTTAGAGCAAGCACCTGTGATGGTGGAGTAGGGGAGATGTGCTCATCATCTACACAGCTACGTTGACTGTCTAGCCTTGCGTTGTCTTGCGAATCTTGTTGGGAGGATGGCGGAGTAGAATCTGTAGAGAACCTCCATTTCAGTTGCTCGGAAGGACCACCGTCATCCAATGCCTTGCCAATTTCCTTCAGCATTGTTGATTTTGCATTGTGAGGTCAAACCAACAAGAAAAAGGAATATAATTCGCTCTTCAGAACTCATTCATGCATGATACTGACGAACACTACTTTGATGAAAGGCAAAGTCATGATACGAGGATGGAATATGTACAAAAAAATGGACGGCTTGACATATTCACACCTATGATGTGGTAACTAAGCAGAAGGCACTTCAACAAATTAGAAGCACTGCAAACTAGACACCATATGAAAGGTGCAATCAATATCACTCTGCCAAGTTAAAATTGTCTTTTCATAGGTGGCGTTCATCAAACTAGAAGCAATACATGCTAGAAATCATATTCAAGACGCAAAAGAATATCACACTGCCAACTTAAAGGTGTTCCATCACAAGTGACTGATGCAGGATACACAAGAAGAGTAGTTTCATGTAAGAACATGGTGTGATAGACAGATATAGTATGTACCAAAAATAATAAAGCTTGTCATATTCACACGTATCATGTGTAAGCTAAGTAGATGTAGTTTACACTAATTAGGAGCAATACAAGCTAGACACCATATGAAACATGCAACCAGATATCACACTGCCAAGTTAGAGCAAGCACCTTGGATGGTGAGAGTAGGGGAGCGGAGACTTGGACCTTGTAATGCACTATCAGTACAAGGAGAATCGGTACAGATGCTCCATTTACGTTGCTGCATAGGACCACCATCATCGCCTTCCTTACTCTTTTCCTTCCTCTTTCTTGATTTTGCCTTGTCAAGTCAAACCCACAAGAAAAAGGAATAAATTTGCTCTTTAGAACTCATTGATGCATGATACTGACGAACACTACTCTAATGAAAGGCAAAGTCATGATACGAGGATGGAATATGTATGAAAAAATGGAAGGCCTGACATATTCACACCTATGATGTGGTAACTAAGCAGAAGGCACTTCAACAAATTAGAAGCAGTACAAACTAGACACCATATGAAAGGTGCAATCAATATCACTCTGCCAAGTTAAAATAGTCTCGTCATAGGTGGCGTTCATCAAACTAGAAGCAATACATGCTAGAAATCATATTCAAGACGCAAACGAATATCACACTGCCAACTTAAAGGTGTTCCATCATAAGTGACTGATGCAGGATACACAAGAAGAGTAGTTTCATGTAAGAACATGGTGTGATAGACAGATATAGTATGTACCAAAAACAAGAAAGCTTGTCATATTCACACGTATCATGTGTAAGCTAAGCAAATGCAGTTTACACTAATTAGGAGCAATACAAGCTAGACACCATGTGAAACATGCAAGAAGATATCACACTGCCAAGTTAGAGCAAGCACCTTGGATGGTGGAGTAGGGGAGCGAAGACTTGGACCTTGTAATGCACTATCAGTACAAGGAGAATTGGTACAGATGCTCCGTTTACGTTGCTGCATATGACCACCATCATCACCTTCCTTACTCTTTTCCTTCCTCTTTCTAGATTTTGCCTTGTCAAGTCAAACCCCCAAGAAAAAGGAATAAATTTGCTTTTCAGAACTCATTGATGCATGATACTGACGAACACTACTCTGATGAAAGGCAAAGTCATGATACGAGGATGGAATATGTACGAAAAAATGGACGGCTTGACATATTCACACCTATGATGTGGTAACTAAGCAGAAGGCACTTCAACAAATTAGAAGCACTTCAAACTAGACACCATATGAAAGGTGCAATCAATATCACTCTGCCAAGTTAAAAGTGTCTCGTCATTGGTGGCGTTCATCAAACTATAAGAACTACATGCTAGAAATCATATTCAGGACGCAAACCAATATCACACTACCAATTTAAAGGTGTTCCATCATAAGTGACTGATGCAGGATACACAAGAAGAGTAGTTTCATGTAAGAACATGGTGTGATAGACAGATATAGTATGTACCAAAAACAAGAAAGCGTGTCATATTCACACGTATCATGTGTAAGCTAAGCAGATGCAGTTTACACTAATTAGGAGCAATACAAGCTAGACACCATATGAAACATGGAACCAGATATCACACTGTCAAGTTAGAGCAAGCACCTTGGATGGTGGAGTAGGGGAGCAGAGACTTGGACCTTGTAATGCACTATCAGTACAAGGAGAATCGGTACAGATGCTCCATTTACGTTGCTGCAGAGGACCACCATCATCGCCGTCCTTACTCTTTTCCTTCCTCTTTCTTGATTTTGCCTTGTCAAGTCAAACCCACAAGAAAAAGGAGTAAAATTTGCTCTTCAGAACTCATTGATGCATGATACTGACGAATAAGGCAGTCGCATGATAGGAGGATTGAATATGTATGAAAAACAGGATGGCGTGACATATTGACATGTATGATGTATAAAGTGTAAACTAAGCACAAGGTACTTGAACTTGTTAGAATCAATGCAAGGTAGAAACCATATGAAAGATGAAACCAATATCACTCTGCCAAATTAAAAGTGTGCCCTAACAAATGTATTTGACAAAAGTAGAAGCAATACATGGCAACATGCTAGAAATAATATGCAATATGCAACGAATAAAGGTGACTCATCGTAAGTGATTGATGCAGGATACAGAAGAGAGGTAGTTTCATGTAAGAACAAGGTTAACACATAGATGTAGTGTGTACCAAAAATAGGAAGGCATGTCATATTCACAGGTATAATGTGTAAACTAAGCAGATGCAATTTACCCTAATTATAAGCATTACAAGCTAGAGACCGTATGCAACATGCAACCACATATCACACTGCGAAGTTAGAACAAGCACCTGTGATGGTGGTGTGGGGGAATTGCGGTCATCAACTAGAGAGCTACGTTAACTATCTTCATTTAGCCTTACTGTTTCTTGAGAATTATGTGGGGAGGATGACACTGCACTCTTTAAATGAGTATGGTGTCTCACAGTAACCCACCTGGGTGACTATCTCATCATAAGTGATTGACGAGGGATACAAAAGAGCATTAGTTTGATGTACGTACATGGTTAATAGACATATGTAGTACTCCCTCCGTTCGGAATTACTTGTCACAAAAATGGATGTATCTACAACTAAAATACATCTAGCTACATTCATTTCTTGGACGAGTAATTCTGAACGGAGGGAGTATTTATGAAAAATAGGAAGGCATGTCATTACGAAAGGTATAATGTGTAAAGTAAGCAGATGCAATTTAACCAAATTGGAAGCAATACAAGCGAGACACCATATGTAACATGCAACCACATTTGACAGTGCGAAGTTAAAGTAAGCACCTGGGATGGTTGTGTGTGGCAATTGAGATCATCAACTATAGAGCTACGTTTACTGTCTCCAACTGCTGACACTACGTCCTTTAGAGCGCTGAAACGCTTAGTGCTTATCTTCGAATTACACTGGAGCGACTTCTGTCTTTTCTTTTCAGCATTCATCAACACTGCGTCAGAGTCTGAAATACCCATGCATAAAAAACAATAATGTGAGTATGGGTGAAGTGTGTTCACAATTAGTACAATGTAAAGGTAGTAGATAGCAGGTCGGTGAGAAATAAATGATGGGAGACATATGATAGCTCTGTAACATGCATGGCACAATAAATTACTACAGGATTCTATGAAAATAACATTCGACTGAAAACAAATAGGTCAGTCCATTTTTTCTACACCGTCCGATGTACAAAGAATGGGCAGATCGCCTTCATCTACCTCCAGCAGCCAGTGTTGACGATCTTCCTCGAAACGGCAGCGACCACCGGCCCAGTCCCCTGCCTGCACCCTCCCCTCGACCTCACTGCACCGCCGTGCTTGGCACCGCCCCCTGGCAATCCATTCATGCCCCGCCGACCTCCAGATCGGGTGCAAGAAGCTCCTGTGCCCCACACCCGTATGATAGACACCGATGCGCCCGTTCCCTAGCGAACAGGCGGACTAGGTGCTCCGCGTGCCTAAGCGGGTGCTGCTTCTTTTAATTGCGGTTCGACTGACCCTGAATTGAAATCCAGGCGGGCTACTGACCTCTAGCAAAGGTGAAATAGTAAAGGGAGGAAACCTTGTGCATTTAGTATCACGAAGAAGATGCAGTAAGAAGCGCTCAACTAGTTTCTTTCGTGGGATGAATACGGTGTGAGCAGAGACGTAAGGTTTGCATGAATAAGGGAAGAGGACTACCTCTTTCTGTTGGCAGTGCTGTGTCCTTCTTCTGTTTTTCCAATGATGTTCTTGTGGTTTGCCGGAAATGAGAAGTTCTGGAGGACGGTGCAGCCTTGGATGAACCCATGGCCGAGTTGTTGAGTGTGGTGTGGTGGCCGTCTGTCGGCGGTGGGGAAGCAGATCCGAGGCGGCGAACGACGGCCTAGCGGGAACAGCTCCGGTGCAGTGGACGGTTGTGACAGTGGAGCGGCAGCAGTGAGGCACAGGACGGCGTGGTCGGAGTGGTTCTGGTACGGCGCACGTCGGCGTCGGCGTCGTGGAGGCAGCTCTACCTCGGCTTCAGCTGCTAAGTCCTTGAGGGCGTTGCTATTGCGGTTGCATTGGACGATGACGTCGGGGTACCGGCTCCAGCATGATGGAGTTGGGCGGCGGTGGATTGGGTGCTATGGGGTGGAGGACGAAGGAGGCTGGGGTTTCACGGCTGGTGGAGAGGGCGTTTTGGCGCCCACAGAGTATGAATGGGGAAACAGAGGGAGGCGGGGAACTAAGGGGGAACAATGTTTCGGTTTGGGACGCGCTTGTTTGAAATTTGGGGAAAGTTACAAACTTTGCCCCCGTCTAAAATTTCGGATATATTGCGGGTTGGGGGTAGGACAGTAATCTCATGTGTCCCAAATGTGGGCGGGATAGATTTTGGCTGAGCGCATGGGTGTTTAGGTGCGCACGGTGTATGAATGCTTCTCGGAGGCGGTTGAGACTGGCGTGTTGGTGAAGTTACAAACCTACCCTGGTGGACATCAGGCCAATAGGCTACACGGGCCAGAGTCAGGACAGTAATTTCCTACCACCAAACATTAGTCTCGCGCAGTTTCAGGTGACCAGAGGCCTATTTGGCGCTTCGTTCAATATTTGGGAGCAGAAGCATTAATGTTTTCAGTTCTCTTGAATTGAACATTCATGATTTGTCAAACTTCAAAAATCTTTACTCTTGAAAATCCTAAAGCTACGATTATTTTGGAATGGAGGTGGTACATTTGAATATACATTGTACACGAGTATATATTAGAAAATATGCAACTTACCTCAGTTCATGCATTGTTCCAGATATAATCTCCTTGGTTGCAAAAAAAGTTAGACATGCGTATGAATATATATAGCATGTTCAAACGCACAACAAAGATTGATGCCCCCCTTTACATCTGATTTACAAATGCCATTATCTCGGATTCAAATAGATGAATGCACTTCCTATGAATTCGAATCTTCGAAACCCCCTTTATATTGAATTCCACATGTATTCTATTTCGTATCTAGCAATTTGGAATGTATCCATGCAAGTGACAAATGTATAAAGTGCTTCACACTAACAACATGGAGTGCACTAATTAATGTTTATATATGAATTGCAAAAGCATTCATTGCATGTATTTGAAACCGCTCTCACTCTATGGATCGATAATATGAAATAAACACATGCACATGCTAGAATTCAATAGAGTATGGGTGTCTGATAGACCGATTTTCGTCCATACTCAATTTGAAAAATTCATGATCTCATCCAAAAATAATAATGCCATTTATACTTTAATTTAATGCGTAGAACCACCTTTTACATGTAGATGCACTATGCCTCGGCCCATTCTCACAAACGCGCTATATATCTCTCTATCTACCGCATAAGTGCACACACTTTATATGCATCGGCATTTCTCTTTCACACATGCTCACAACCTCTCTCGGGGTGTCGAGGAGTCTCACGCACATGCTCTCTCTCTCTCTCTCTCTCTCTCTCTCTCTCTCTCTCTCTTTCTGACTACTATGTACCACTCTTTTCACTAATCTCAGTTGGAAAACACTATTTCTCTCACATGCAAACATACACACGCACGGTCTCTACTAGCCCTCTATTCGCACATATATGTGCCTACGTGTCTCCCGCACATACATTATATTTAGGCCTCTCTCGCACACATTGCCCCCCCAGACACACCTCTCTCTTAGTAGTTGGCAGATATGATTCCATCATATCATTCGGTAGGATATCCCTGACTGTTAGGCTGGATGGTAATACGAGGCAAAGTTTTACCCTAGTTCGGACCCTTGCAGTTGAGGAAAAAGCCTACTCCTGGTACTGTATATTAGTCATAGGGGTGTGTACAAAGTACACATGAATACTAGGCATTGTGCGTGTGTGTACTATCGACGAACTAGCCCCCAAGCTTCTATAACATACTCGGGGCCTAGGGTTACAAATCATATATAGTCGGCTTATCACCAGTGGGGATAGAGTCCTCCGCGACGCTGGTAGCTAGCTTCATGTTGTACGCCGAGTCCTCCACATGGGTCATCGTATAACGCGTCTCGATCCAACCTATGTGGCGCTGATGGAACCAACCCATGAGTCCTCATGTTGACCCACCAAACTAGAAATGATGTGCCCACCACACCACACACGCAATCTGCTACTAAGAAAATAAGCATATACAATAGTACAATGTTATACATGAAAGTTAATTGCATGGTGCATCCAAAAATATTTGTTCTACATTGTGAATGTTTATATATTCTCCTAAAATATTGGTCACGGGAAAGAGAAACGAAGGGCATATCTCTCCTTGTCTCCACCGGACATCCCCTCTTTCTACACCACTTTCACGTACGCACACAAACTATCTCTCGGCCCTCTAAAAGTGTGCATGCCCACGACACATTCACACATGACGGTCACTATATTTCAAGATAAAGCACTATAGGGTCACTGGAGTTCAGAATATGCTCATTACAGTCACCGTATACATTCTCGTGGTGATCATACGGTATCTAGCTCACGATACGTCTCCGTATTTTCTTGATGACACTGGCGGACTTTGCATTTGATGCGTGCTCCGTATTTTGTTGACGACACTTACGTTCATTATATTTGAAGCGAAAGCACGATATGGTCACTGGACTTCAGAATAAGCTCATCACGGTCACCACATACATTTTGTCGTGCTAACCAACATGTGGTTGGATGGCTCGGAGGACAGTGGTTTCTCGAGCCCACCAGGGTTAAAGTCCCAGTGCTCGCATTTATCCTGGGTTAATTTCAGTATTTTCCGGCGATGTGCGTTCAGTGGGAGGAGATGTTCCACTCGACTACGAGGCACATATGGTGACGTAAAATCTCAAGATCATATGCTGGCCCAAACTCTCGAAGGTGCTCATAGGGGTAGGGTCTGCGTGTGTGCGCTTATAGCGGTGAGTGCTTGCGTGTATATATGAGCCCTTGCGTCTGTACCGTGTTAAAAAAATACATGTCATGATTATACGGTCACTGGCTCACCCGTACAACTCCGTATGTTGTTGATGACACAATCAATTGACCTGTCAAACGTTCCACATGGCACAACTAGTGTTGCACCATCGGGGCGCGTAACCGTGGGGCCCACCTGTCAGCCCGTATATGAAAGAAAGAAATGGTAGTTTGAGTCTATATTGTGTTAATAAAATACATTTTAGGGTGATCGCATGGTCACTGGCTCACCATACAGCTCCGTAATTTGTTGATGACACGATCAATTGACCAGTCAAACGGTCCACATTCAGCAGCGCACATTACCATAGGGCCCACCCGTTAGCGCGTATATGAAGTACAAAAAGGTAATAAATTAGTGGTCGGTGGGTACTCGAAGTCGTGAGACCTCTGGTTGGCAGTCGCCGGCGGTGTGGGGCTGTTGATTGGGCGATGGGGTGGGGATCACCGGAGAAAAAGCTCGGC
>NC_041384.1:320080917-320099709 GCF_002162155.2 Triticum dicoccoides
GACCGGCGGTGAGGAGTTGTTAAGGCGGGCGGGGCGGCGTGGCAGCACGGGCCGGCCGCGGGGGCCAGCGGTTCGGCCGGTGGTGGCTGGCGGCTCAGGGGGGTGGAGTTTGATGATAAACTGCAGGCCCTTGATTTCGTATCCAACGGCTAGAAAATCTAATGACCAGAGATGAAAAAAATGAGTCGACTGACGTGTAGCCTCACTCTGCATGTACACATGCACACACACAAGACACGCACGCATGCAGGCGTGCAACACTAACACATACACATAACGAACACACGCACCCATGCAGGCGTGCAACACTGACGCGTACACATGCACTCACGAACATACGCACATACACACACATGCATCAATACTGAAATGTACCCTTGCACGCATGCAACACTCGCACGCCTGCATGCACACAATACATGACGCAAGACACACGCTCAACCTATACGTGCATGCACCCTTTGTTAAGGACATGGATTGTTATGGGTATTAATCAATCTTATCTGTGATGAGCAGAACATTGATGTTTGTAGCGGTCTTTATGAAACACAACGTATCAAATAGGCTATCAACATAGTAGGCTTATCTACATGAAAAGGATGACGTCACACTCAATGAACAATCATCGGTTTATGAAATGCCCGCTTCTGACCGCCCTGGCCCACCAAAGGTTTCTCTGCTGTGTGCTGCCTGCGTTGGGTCACTGACATGCATGCCATGTACCCAAAGAGCCCACACGTCAGTGGAAGAACGGCACGCGGTCCTACATCAGAGTCAAGGGCGCCACTCGCTGCACGCCCGGCTGAACACGCCTCCTTGCCGCATTCAAATGCCTCCATGAAACCCGCCCGTGTGGAAGCGAAGAAACCCAATCTGGACACACGTCCGTTCATGACCGGGCCGGCATTAAACGCAACGCCGGCCGAGCTCCTCCCGTCCGCTGTTTATTTAATCTCCTATTTAAACGAGGCCAAACGCCAGCCAAGAATCGCACACCTCCGCCGCTCCCCTATATCCTCCTTCACCATTTTGTCCACTCTTACAATGGCTTATGAAGAGTAGTTATTCCGCATCCAAGACGGCTGGGTGGCCCGCCGAGCCCGCCGGATACGAGATATGCAGCTCACTAATCCACCTCCCTCCCCTCGCCCGACGGAGCCAATTGCCGCCCCAAGCCGGCGCGCGGTTCAACAACTCGCCGCTCCAGGCCAGCTCGACGAGGAGCGGCGCACGGGCGTCGTTGCTGCCGTCCATGCCGCCGCCTTGTACCGCGTCTCCTGTTTCTGTGGGCGAGACTCCAATGCCGGCGGCTGCACCATGCAAGTAGCGACAGAAGCTGGGTGCACGGAGATCGACGAGTCAGTGACGAGTCGATATGCAGCTTGCTAATCCACCTCCCTCCCCTCGCCCGCTGCCATCGAAGTAGAACACGGGAGGCCGCCGCCACTTGGGAAGGCCACCACGGAGGCAACACCGGTGTACACAGCAGGTGTCTTGCCGGATCCTTTTCTTGCGAGGACCTTCGTCGACCCCGCATATACCTCCGGGGATCCCGGCAGTCCGGTGATTGTGCTGTCGGACATGAGGAACACAAATCGATAGGCGGGCGACCATTTAGGCCAGGTATTATATACATGTGGTGTCTAGTACTAGCACCGCGTAGTTCATTTGAATGTAATGAAATCTGTCGTGTTTGTATGAAAATCCGGTATCTTATATGATTTCCATCGTTGTTTATATGAAATACCACCATGTTTGCCTGAATTTCGTCCGGTTGGTTGACTTGCTGTCATAATGTGTGCGGCTATGGTTGGATGGCATAATTTGCGGGTCGCCGGTCGGTCTGCGGGCGGCTCGGGCGGCTTGGTGGGACAAAAAGAACACAGCTCGTGCGAGCTCGTCTCCAACGTGCACGCTGGAGGATGCATGAGAAACCGATCCATTCCTCGTTCATCGGTGGCAAGGGCACCGGTGGACAAAAGGGTCGCCAATATTTTGGCTACTTCGGGTAAGATCCAAACAGCCCCTCCCAATAGATTCAAATCCCTCGTTCACCGCGGAATTTTGCCATGTGTTGTTTTCATGGACTAGCAAGATGCCCGTGCATTCCACGGAACATCAAGATGCTTTTTTTTACAAAACACCTGTTGTGATTGACCCATGCAGGAGTAATCCCATTTTGTAAAAACTAATGATTGCTCGAGAATTTTATCACATAAATGGTATCTCGAGAATTTTATCGGACTCCATTTTTGTATACAAGGCCACAAACCCATATTACATGTACCAAGGCAAAAATTAATTTCTTCTAACTCAATGTTGCAAGCCACCTTGTTTCCTTGTTTGTCGTGTAAATTAATGTGTATTCTTCTCTTTCATGCACATCAAGCCAATGCTCACACTCCCGCATGCATGCAAGGGGTAATTAATGTCCTCCTTTGCTAGTAGTACTACGAGGCAAACACCATTAATATTGCACCGATTAGTGTTAGTGGCCTTGTATATCTGCAAATTGTAATTTTGATAGTGGCCTTGTATATAAAAATGGAGGGAGAAAGATGAGAGATAAGGTGAGGAGGAGTGGGGCGTGGTGGTGACTAATGGTCGAACTAGGCGGAGGCATGGGGATGGACGGCGCATTATGTCTAGGTTTGTATCTCTATAGTCCCTCTCACACACACCCATGTAGGTGGGGGACGTGCACGAAGAGAACAGGTGCACGCACAGCGCACATACTCCCGTCTCTTTCCCAACCACACCCGAGCGGGTATACGGTGGAGCTCATTTCTATACGAAAAGGCAGCCCATGTGGTAACTTGACACGTGTACTGGTTGTCCACTAGATGGAGGGAGGATCGTCTACCACGGGTGAACAAACAAATTGCAACATGACACGTTATGTTAAAAAAGAGGCCAACCATGTGGGGCCTACCTTAGAGGCAGGGCTCTATACACTGGAGTACTTTTGATGTGTCCCATCAACTCGCAGAACAAGGAGAAGCTTGCTTAGTACGCCGTACCCCCTGCCCATGGGCGCGGTGGCTCGCGGGATGAGGTGAAGCTTGCTTACTACGCCTTACGCCCGGTCCCTCGCCCACGCGCGCGGTGGCTCGCAGGACGAGGAGAAAATTTTACTAGTACTCCCTCCATTTACTCCTCATCCCTACCTTGGTTAGAGAGATTATCATATTGTTTGGAATATATATGTCCTTTAGTACTCCCTCCATTTACTTAGAGGGTGCTTGGATACATTTTAGTCTCATGACTAAAAGTAGTGGGACTAAAACTTGCTAGCCTCACCCATGCTTGGATCCAAATACTAAAGAGACTAAAATCAAGTTAATGAGCATTTATTATCCTCCAAACCCTCCAATCCAGAACTCGCCCGTGTTAAAGGAGAGGATTTAAATGAGGAGAGAGAGGACTAATCCACATTTTTAGTAGGGGTACCCCTGACTAAAAATTTTTAGTCTCAAGACTAGGTTTAGCTCCTCTTTAGTCAGGGGTGCTTGGAACTTTAGCCTCTTAAAGAGACTATTTTTAGTCAGACTAAAATAAGTCCCTTGGATCCAAGCACCCTCTTATAAAAGGCCACTATAAAAAAATACATTTTGCATCTATACAAGGCCACAAATAGTAATCGAGACAAAAGTTACTACTCCCTCCTTTCCAGTTTATGGCTCAATTTCAAAATCTCTCCAACTAAGGTAGACAGTGAGTGGTCAAATTAATTTCGTACTCCTAGTTTGCACAAGTAATTAGTACGCTCATTTTTCTCAAGAAGTTATGTTTACCGAGGCATTAATTAGAACGAATGCATGAATGACCACTAAATTTCCATGAACTTCTACATGCATTGGTGAGTTTTCTCTTAACACTGCTTGCATCGGGTGATCTAACACACCTCGAAATCCAACATGTGATGGTACTACTACTACTAGTAGAATTGAGACTTATAAAACGGAAAAATGAATGTTTTGTAGATGAGCCCTATAAACCCTACTGGGTACGTACTCCGTAAAATCAGATTTTCCCAAAACTAAGTCGCTCAACCTTTATTTGCTTGTTTCCCTTCCTGCCTCCTTGCCTCGAATAGACTATGCCAAACTCCCCTGCTTGCCGCGCGGGAAAAGACCGCCCTCGCCTTTTTTAGTCCGGGTTTGTATCGATGGATCGCGCGAAGCAGCAAAAACCCAAACCGTGTCATGTACTCCTCCGTCAATGTTCGCTTTCATGAATTCTGTACTTCCTGTCGCAGACATGTGGGACATATAGCAACTGGGTCGACGTGTCAAGCACCAAATAACAGTGCAGAACAACAGGGGGACGCACCCCAGTCGTACCACCCCAGTAGTAGTAGTAATGAGCAATGAGACGTCAAATCACAATGCAGCACCTTCCCAGACGGACAAAGCAACCATTATTTCACACTTCGGTTCGCCATCATCTCAAACCACGTAGTATTGCTTCTGCCTCAAGAGGGACACGTGCTTCACCTTGGTACATCATGACACGTGGGACCACATGACAGGCCATGCTCCCGCGCCGATCGCTCGATAAAATCACCTCATTTTGACTACTATACTTCCTCCGTATCGGTTTACATGGCATGCACGTCGTTCTAGGTTGAGAATTTAACTGGCTATATATGTGATGAAAAGTATATGTTTAGAAACTACATCCGCTTAATAATCCAATGATATAATTTTTGTGACATAGTAACTCGGATTTAGTTAGTCGAATGGATGACCTAGAACTATGTGCATGCCCTATAAACCGAGACGTCTAAAAAAACAAGACGGAGAGGGTAGTTCAGTACGTATCTTTTTAGATCAATATAGTCGGGATTCACCAAGGAGAAAAACCAAGTGGTAGGCTGCACCTGTCGTGTTGGCGTAGCGACTCAAGAAGGGTCAGTCCGCACATGAAATGGTGACACACTTAACAGGACCCCTTTGGACGACATGTGGCTCATCCACCATCTTGTTCCACGTGCGATGCACCAAATTACAGTTCGGGGCAGTGGTTGGAATTGGAGGCACCCCGGTCGTAGCGCCGCAGTAGTAGAAAATGAGCGATGAGGGGTCAAATCACAAAGCCCCACCTTTCCCACATTAAGTTGGACGGACGAAGCAACCAACATTTCACTCTAGGGCGCAAGAGCATAAAGAAAAGAGAAAACCAATGATGCTTGCAGTAGCTACCTAGGGCACCCTAGGGTAGGGGTCTCCACTACAGATAATTTTTTTGAAAGCGCCTCCACTACAAATCGGCTTCTCCCTCGTCCTCTTGAAGAAAACTGATGATGCATGCGGCGGTAGGGTTTGTAGGAGTACTACTAGGGTGTGTGAGGCCACATCGTAGTAAACGGGAGAGGGATTGAGTTCGAATCGATGCCTTAAATATGTGTGGGTCGCTTGGTTTTAGGGGAACGAGGCACCATTTTGGGTTCGGGGACCAGTGGAGATATAGTACGTACAAAAAATTGTGGACGTAGGTTTGATCGAAAGGCAATGATGCATGGCCCCTGCATTTTATATACCCAGGGCCGCGTGAAATTTGCTACTCTACTCAAAACTAGTAAGGTACACATGCATTGAACGCATGAGATTTCAAAACCAAATTATGAATAAATACACAATATAGCATGTAAAGCTTTGAGTCATATATGCATGATGTTGATGTTCGTTTAGTTGTTATAGTTCATCTCATTCAAAATCAATTAGTTTTATAAAAATGTTAAGATTCATGGGGTTGTGCATTGTAAAGCATAAAGTAAAAACAAATAATTGCAATTGATTTAGAAAAAAATTAATTATTATAAGGAAGATTCTAGAACAAAGGAGAAGTGCTTGTGTTTTGAGCTTTGTGCATTATGCTTAAGTTCAACCATGGAGTCTTCTAAATTGTACATGTGGCAGATCTAGTGGAATGTTGATAATATCCAACGGCTAGTAGTGCTCGGATTTGCCATCTCTGCACTGTCGGATTAGCTTCATCCAGCGACCATCTTTCAAGTTATTCTCACACTATATAGTTCTTGTGCCATAGTTTCATGTCTTGGAAAAAAGCTACTAGTGGGTTGTACTACCTATTAGGAATAGAAGATATATACATGGAAGTTGTAGGGAAACAGATGGCATGGAGTATCTCAATTCCTATGAGTAGGGATTGGAAAAGAGATGTCATTTGGTTGACAACATAGGAACTTTTCTATTGAATCTAGAGATGACCTGTATCTCAATTCCTATGAGGAGGAATTAGAAAAGTGATGTAATTTGGTTCATATCATAGGAACTTTTCTATCGAATATACGCTAATGTTTATTTTCCTTTGAAATTATGGGAGTATAGGAATCCATTCATATGAACCAAGTGGCTCTAAATCTATAGAAATGATAACATGTTTATTTCCTTTGAAATGTGGAGTATATGAATCTATTCCTATGAACCAATTGGCTCTAAAGGAAAAATCCTACAAAAATCATATCATATAGAGTTCCTATGATATTCCTCCACACCAAAGGATGGCTGAAATTGCTGCAGGGATGGTCTTTCTTTGTAGACTCCTTCCCCATCTTTATAGTTACCTCTCGAAGATGAATGAAATGATATATACAGGGTATTGTACATGTGCAATTTGGTACACGAAAACTCGTTAAAAGTTTCCGAGGTTTGAATTTTCAATAAAGCCATATGCACTGCATTTTGGAACGGAGGGAGCATAAGGTAGTTGCTAACACTGACGTGGATGATTTCTGTGTAGGAGGAGTGGTTGTTTTGTTAAATGACATGCCAAAACTAACATTGTCGGATGCCGATCTAACGGTTCTTACGGCGTTCGTCAGGAAAAGGCTTGTGGCGAATGTTTGTTGGATAATGATTTACGGACACATGCATTGCATTGATACGTGCCCCCCTCTCTCGCACGCACACGCACCCTCCTGAGTCCTCTCGCACCCACCGTCTATCTGCAGGTAGACGTCACACACATATGTGCTCTTCACAACCTACCCTCAAAACTTCTAAAAAACAAAAGACGTCGCGCACATTTTATTTTAGCTCACATGTCACACACTTATACTATTACTCTTGTTGCGAACGTTCTTTGGGCATAGTATATTGTACTCTCAAGAAGAGAAGCGGTGCACGCACGCACTAGTTCTCTCACACCCACTCGCGGGTACACGTAGGAGCGCATTTTTTTGAAGCTGGTACAATAAAATCACTCCACTATATATATAAGCAGGAGCCTTAGCGCTTGCTTTACTAGGGTTCCTCTCCTTCACTCTCTCATGCTCTCCAGATCTAAGCAAGACATAGGTGGCCACACTCTCTCTCAGCTCACGGTTGGTCACAAATCCGGCCGAACAACCTCGACTGGGGCAGGGGTATAGATGCATCGTTCACGCTATCATCGGCGGCGAGGGAGGAGACCAACGGTTGCCCGCGCGTCCCGATCGGCGGCCGTGCTGTTCTCTCCGAGAGAGCACCGGCCACGGAGGGCCTCCGACCCCTTATTCCGCCCTGCGGTATTGTGGCCAAGATGCGGCCTCCCGATGCAGTCTTTGCCACATGCTGACGACCCTCAGGTATATATTCCTTCGAAACCTGCCTTGCTCTACTCCCCCTAGCTCCCCACTTGGCTTCCTGTGGATCTTTTTCTACTCCCGTCTGCTGTTCCAAAGCCACCTAGACTTTTACTATTATTAGAGGTAAAGCTACTTCATACAGTCGACTCTAAGAGTTGGTTCAAACAGGGAAGAAAGTGGGAAAGCTGTAGCATGAATCTAGGACTTTGTTCTAAGAGGAAATGGGGGAAATTAGTAGATACTGGCTACCCAAGTGGTCTCTTGGTTGAAAAGATGAAGAAAGCATGGTGGATGGCGAAGGGTGGGGGAAGTGGACCTATCTCTTGCTACAAAAGGAAAGAAAGTGATGGGCGTTGGGGGACAACGCAAATGAGAATGAGAAGGTCTAGATTTCCTGTGCTCACATAGGAAAATGTCGCCGAGGAGATAAAAAATGGGAAAAATGCAGACATGCTGCCAGTGTGTTTGCCAGTCTCGGCAACCACATCTGCCTCACCACTTAAATCTCACACCGCTAACATTGCTTCATCCCAGTGGAATTGCACAAATTTGATTGCACATTTACTGACCATGTGCTACTATCATGATAGTAATACTAATGCTATTGTTCTGCATGTTAATCTAGTGGCAGTGTTGATGTGATGTGATGCTACTTACGTAAGGACACTTTCATACTGTCAATCTAGTGCCAATTGTAACACAATAGATGCTGTTGTTAATCATACGCCACTTCAAATATTTGTCACTTTTTAAGTAATCGTATTTCGTATTTGCACAAACAGGGATGTCTGTCTCCATATTGTTTCAGGATGTATGTCTCCGTATCGTTTCTATCTGCGCAATCAAAAGCACACACCTCAGTTTTAGTAGAACTACGCAAAATGAGATGGCTATCCCTCGTTGCAGTCGTCTAACCACCCATCTTCCAGGTATTCCTACATTGGTAGTTACTAGGTAGAATGACCAACGCAATATAAAATAAGTTGATTCGTACGTTTTACTTCCTTATTGCAGTGCAGGGACGAGCGAAAACAACTGCATCCTAGTCCGGAATGCACTTTCTACCAGTTCATCCATGGACCGAGGACTAGCTGGCGCGGCTGCGCGACGGTTTTTTGGACAGGTGCACGGACAAGAGGCATTGTGGTCTGCTTATTTCTACAAATAGCGGTCCTTAAATTTAGTGGAATGCACAAGAATTTCAGCTGGTTAGTACACTACATGGTTCAGTTTAGCATTCTAGCTGAGAACACAATTATAATTGGTTATTCTGGAATGAGAGAACCTAACCCTGGATGGTGGCAACAAGAAAAAACCAGAGTGAACTCTAGGAAATTTAAGCCTGTCGGGAGGCCCTTTGCTCAGAGAAGCCTTGCTTGTTTTTCCTGATTTGTAAACCTTCTCACAACTTTGTCTTTTGCTGTGAACTAGTATATGTTCGTTATGTTCTATGAATCATTGAGATGTATAAAATTGCTTAACTTATGCTTGTCAAGTTTTTTATGAAGCCGAGTTTAATGCGAGTGTTCCACATGAACGTTGGACTAGCGTGTGAACATTTTGGAATTTACATTGTGGCCTCAGTTAACTGCATGAACCACTGTAATAAGATACATGGTTGCTTATATGTCAGACATCAGATTGTTGATTGTTGGCTGGTCGACAGCCTAGTGTTGAAGCGAGCTGAGCCAATGTGCCGTGTTTTGCACAACTACTTACAAGTGGGGTAGCACCAACAATGTTTACAAGTACTTATGTATACGTCGGCACAGAGTTCTCAAACGAGTACTCTATTTCATCAAAACACACACTGCTCATATGATAAAACTAGTGAGGACGCATCTGTTTCGACAACAATTATGATGATTCACGGGCACGCAAAAGTAGCAGCAGTTTGCATAGACGGATTAAAGCAGTGTACTAGCCTAGAGGGCTCGATAACAGGCAAGGTTCGGATAATTAGACAGAATCAAAACTAGTATTAAACACTAGTTGGGGCAAGTATTTCATGCGTCGATCTAATTTGGGATGGACACAAGACGGACCTTGCCATGAACATCATCGAGGATGTCCGCAGCAGCTCAATCCTGTGAACCTTCATGAAGAAAACCTTGTGGCCTTGCCACTCATAAACTTGTTTGTGGAGGCATGCCACATCATCTTCCTACGTAAGCTTGACAAGAACAGTATGCTTCACAAACGAATGAGTAGCTTTGAACTTCTTGTGCTTCAGTACACCCTGGACAACACGCCTGACAAAAGTGAGGCTGGAATACAACTCTTCATTGGTATAAGCGCAAATGGCTTCTAGGATCCAACAACCTAAAAACTCTGTTTTCCCAGTGCATATATTCAGGTCATCCGCCTCATAGCGAGTGACATGTACAACCACACAATCCTTGTATGCATCAGGGCTCTAATTGAAACAGGAACAAATTCTGAATTACTTTCAGTATAAGAAACACAAGTTATTTAAACCACTATGTATAGCATTGTTGGAAATATGCCCTAGAGGCAATAATAAAAGTATTATTATATTTCATTGTTCATGATAATTGTCTTTTATTCATGCTATAATTGTATTATCCGGAAATCGTAATACACGTGTGAATACTTAGACCACACTATGTCCCTGGTAAGCCTCTAGTTGACCAGCTCGTTGTGATCAACAGATAGTCATGGTTTCCTGACTATGGACATTGGATGTCATTGATAACGGGATCACATCATTAGGAGAATGATGTGATGGACAAGACCCAATCCTAAGCATAGCATAAAAGATCGTGTAGTTCGTTTTGCTAGAGCTTTGCAAGTGTCAAGTATCTCTTCCTTCGACCATGAGATCGTGTAACTCCCGGATACCGTAAGAGTGCCTTGGGTGTATCAAACGTCACAACGTAACTGGGTGACTATAAAGGTGCATTACAGGTATCTCCGAAAGTAGCTGTTGGGTTGACACGGATCGAGACTGGGATTTGTCACTCCGTATGACGGAGAGGTATCTTTGGGCCCACTCGGTAATGCATCATCATATTGAGCTCAATGTGACCAAGGTGTTGGACACGGGATCATGCATTACGGTACGAGTAAAGTGACTTGCCGGTAACGAGACTGAACAAGGTATTGGGATACCGACGATCGAGTCTCGGGCAAGTAACGTACCGATTGACAAAGGGAATTGCATACAGGGTTTGATCGAATCCTCGACATAGTGGTTCATCCGATGACAACATCGAGGAGCATGTGGGAGCCATCATGGGTATCCAGATCCCGCTGATGGTTATTGACTGAGAGAGTCTCGGTCATGTCTGCATGTCTCCCGAACCCGTAGGGTCTACACACTTAAGGTTCAGTTACGCTAGGGTTATAGGGATATGTATATGCAGTAACCCGAATGTTGTTCGGAGTCCCGGAATGGTCCGGAGGTAAAGATTTATATATGGGAAGTCCTGTTTCGGGCATCGGGACAAGTTTCGGGGTTATCGGTATTGTACCGGGACCACCGGAAGGGTCCCGGGGGTCCACCGGGTGGGTCCACCTGTCCCGGGGGGCCACATGGGCTGTAGGGGGGTGCGCCTTGGCCTAATGGGCCAAGGGCACCAGCCCCACATAGGCCCATGCGCCTAGGGTTCAAGGGGGCAAGAGTCCTAGGAGGGTAAGGCACCTCCTAGGTGCCTTGGGGGGAGGGAAAACCCCCCTTGGCCGCCGCACCCCCTAGGAGATTGGATCTCCTAGGGCCGGCCACCCCCCCTTGGCACCCCTATATATAGTGGGGGAGAGGAGGGACTTCATACCTGAACGCCCTGGCCTTTGGTTGCCTCCTTCTCCCTCCCCAACACCTCCTCCACCTCCATAGTGCTTAGCGAAGCTCTGCCGGAGTACTGCAGCTCCATCAACACCACGCCGTCGTGCTGCTGCTGGTGCCATCTCCCTCAACCTCTCCTCCCTTCCTTGCTGGATCAAGAAGGAGGAGACGTGGCTGTTCCGTACGTGTGTTGAACGCGGAGGTGCCGTCCGTTCGGCGCTGGTCATCGGTGATTTGGATCACGTCGAGTACGACTACATCATCACCTTGCAAGCTTCCGCACGTGATCTACAAGTGGTATGTAGATGCAAACTCTCTCCCTAGACTCGTTGCTTAGATGAACTCATAGATGGATCTTGGTGAAACCGTAGGAAAAATTTTAATTTTCTGCAACGTTCCCCAACAGTGGCATCATGAGCTAGGTCTATGCGTAGTTCTCTTTGCACGAGTAGAACACAACTTTGTTGTGGGCGTGGATTTTGTCATCTTACTTGCCTCTACTAGTCTTTTCTTGCTCAACGGTATTGTGGGATGAAGCGGCCCGGACCAACCTTACACGTACTCTTACGTGAGACCGGTTCCACCGACTGACATGCACAAGTTGCATAAGGTGGCTGGCGGGTGTCTGTCTCTCCCACCTTAGTTGGAGCGGAATCGATGAACAGGGCCCTTATGAAGGGTAAATAGAAGTTGACAAAATTACGTTGTGGTGATTCGTAGGTAAGAAAACATTCTTGCTAGAACCCAATTGCAGCCACGTAAAAGATGCAACAACAATTAGAGGACGTCTAACTTGTTTTTGCAGCGATTGATCATGTGATGTGATATGGCCAGAAGTTGTGATGAATAATGAATTGTGATGTATGAGATCATGTTCTTTGTAATAGGATTCACGACTTGCATGTCGATGAGTATGACAACCGGCAGGAGCCATAGGAGTTGTCATTATTTTTTGTATGACCTGCGTGTCATTGAATAACGTCATGTAAACTACTTTACTTTATTGCTAAACGTTAGTCATAGAAGTAGAAGTAGTCGTTGGCGTGACAACTTCATGAAGACACGATGATGGAGATCATGATGATGGAGATCATGGTGTCAAGCCGGTGACAAGATGATCATGGAGCCCCGAAGATGAAGATCAATGGAGCTATATGATATTGGCCATATCATGTCACAACTATATAATTGCATGTGATGTTTATTATATATTATGCATCTTGTTTACTTAGGACGACGGTAGTAAATAAGATGATCCCTTATAAAATTTCAAGAAGTGTTCTCCCCTAACTGTGCACCGTTGCTACAGTTCGTCGCTTCTAAGCACCACGTGATGATCGGGTGTGATGGATTCTTACGTTCACATACAACGGGTGTAAGACAGTTTTACACAGCGAAAACACTTAGGGTTAACTTGACGAGCCTAGCATGTGCAGACATGGCCTCGGAACACGGAGACCGAAAGGTCGAACACGAGTCGTATGGAAGATACGATCAACATGAAAATGTTCACCGACGATGACTAGTCCGTCTCACGTGATGATCGGACACGGGCTAGTCGACTCGGATCGTGTAACACTTAGATGACTAAAGGGATGTCTAATCTAAGTGGGAGTTCATAATTTGATTAGAACTTTATTATCATGAACTTAGTCTAAAACCTTTGCAAATATGTCTTGTAGATCAATGGCCAACGCTAACGTCAACATGAACTTCAACGTGTTCCTAGAGAAAACCAAGCTGAAAGATGATGGCAGCAACTATACGGACTGGGTCCGGAACCTGAGGATCATCCTCATAGCTGCCAGGAAACAATATGTCCTAGAAGGACCGCTAGGTGACGCTCCCGTCCCAGAGAACCAAGACATTATGAATGCTTGGCAGTCTCGCGCTGATGATCACTCCCTCGTTCAGTGCGGCATGCTTTACAGCTTAGAACCGGGGCTCCAAAAGCGTTTTGAGCATCACGGAGCATATGAGATGTTCGAAGAGCTGAAACTAGTTTTTCAAGCTCATGCCCGGGTCGAGAGATATGATGTCTCCGACAAGTTCTACAGTTGTAAGATGGAGGAAAACAGTTCTGTCAGTGAGCACATCCTGAAGATGTCTGGGTTGCACAACCGTATGACCCAGCTGAACATTAACCTCCCAGATGAGGCGGTCATTGACAGAATCCTCCAGTCGCTCCCACCAAGCTACAAGAGCTTTGTGATGAACTACAACATGCAGGGAATGGAAAAGACCATTCCTGAAGTGTTCTCGATGCTGAAGTCAGCAGAGGCTGAAATCAAGAAAGAACATCAAGTGTTGATGGTCAATAAGACCACTAAGTTCAAGAAGGGCAAGGGTAAGAAGAACTTCAAGAAGGACGGCAAAGATGTTGCCGCGCCTGGTAAGCCAGTTACCGGGAAGAAGTCAAAGAATGGACCCAAGCCTGAGACTGAGTGCTTTTATTGCAAGGGGAAGGGTCACTGGAAGTGGAACTGCCCCAAATACTTAGAGGATAAGAAGGCCGGCAACACCAAAGGTATATTTGATATACATGTGATTGATGTGTACCTTACCAGTAATCGTAGTAACTCCTGGGTATTTGATACCGGTGCCGTTGCTCATATTTGTAACTCACAGCAGGAGCTGCGGAATAAACGGAGACTGGCAAAGGACGAGGTGACGATGCGCGTCGGGAATGGTTCCAGAGTCGATGTGATCGCCGTCGGCACGCTGCCTCTACATTTACCTACGGGATTAGTTTTGAACCTCAATAATTGTTATTTAGTGCCAAGTTTGAGCATGAACATTGTATGTGGATCTCGTTTAATACGAGATGGCTACTCATTTAAGTCTGAGAATAATGGTTGTTCGATTTATATGAGAGATATGTTTTATGGTCATGCTCCGATGGTCAATGGTTTATTCTTAATGAATCTCGAGCGTAATATTACACATGTTCATAGTGTAGATGCCAAAAGATTTAAAGTTGATAACGATAGTCCCACATACTTGTGGCACTGCCGCCTTGGTCACATTGGTGTCAAGCGCATGAAGAAGCTCCATGCCGATGGACTTTTAGAGTCTCTTGATTATGAATCGTTTGACACGTGCGAACCATGCCTCTTGGGCAAAATGACCAAGACTCCGTTCTCCGGAACAATGGAGCGAGCAACCAACTTGTTGGAAATCATACATACCGATGTGTGCGGTCCAATGAGCGTTGAGGCTCGCGGAGGATATCGTTATGTTCTCACTCTCACAGATGACTTGAGTAGATATGGGTATGTCTACTTAATGAAACACAAGTCTGAGACCTTTGAAAAGTTCAAGGAATTTCAGAATGAGGTGGAGAATCAACGTGACCGAAAGATAAAATTCTTACGATCAGATCGTGGAGGAGAATACTTAAGTCACGAATTTGGTACACACTTAAAGAAATGTGGAATCGTTTCACAGCTCACGCCGCCTGGAACACCTCAGCGAAACGGTGTGTCCGAACGTCGTAATCGCACTCTATTGGATATGGTGCGGTCTATGATGTCTCTTACCGATTTACCACTATCATTTTGGGGATACGCTCTAGAGACAGCTACATTCACTTTAAATAGGGCACCGTCTAAATCCGTTGAGACGACACTGTATGAATTATGGTTTGGAAAGAAACCTAAGCTGTCGTTTCTAAAAGTTTGGGGATGCGAAGCTTATGTCAAGAAACTTCAACCTGAAAAGCTCGAACCCAAGTCGGAAAAATGCGTATTCATAGGATACCCTCAGGAAACTATAGGGTATACCTTCTACTTAAGATCCGAAGGCAAGATCTTTGTTGCCAAGAACGGATGCTTTCTGGAAAAAGAGTTTCTCTCGAAAGAAGTAAGTGGGAGGAAAGTAGAACTCGATGAAGTACTACCTCTTGAGCGGGATAGTGACGCAGCACAGGAAACCGTTCCTGTGATGCCCACACCAACTGAAGAGGAAAACCATGATAATGATCAAGGTACTTCGGATCAAGTTACTGCTGAACTTCGTAGGTCCACAAGGACACGTTCCGCACCAGAGTGGTATGGCAACCCTGTCCTGGAAATCATGTTGTTAGACAACAATGAACCTTCGAACTATGAAGAAGCAATGGCGGGCCCGGATTCCAACAAATGGCTTGAAGCCATGAAATCTGAGATAGAATCCATGTATGAAAACAAAGTATGGACTTTGACAGACTTGCCCGATGATCGGCGAGCGATAGAAAACAAATGGATCTTTAAGAAGAAGACGGACGCGTATGGTAATGTTACCATCTATAAAGCTCGACTTGTCTCTAAGGGTTATCGACAGGTTCAAGGGATTGACTACGACGAGACATTCTCTCCCGTAGAGAAGCTAAAGTCCGTCCGAATCATGTTAGCAATTGCCGCATACTGTGATTATGAGATATGGCAGATGGACGTCAAAACAGCATTCCTTAACGGGCATCTTAAGGAAGAACTGTATATGATGCAGCCGGAAGGTTTTGTCGATCCTCGGAACGCTAACAAAGTATGCAAGCTCCAGCGATCCATTTATGGACTGGTGCAAGCATCTCGGAGTTGGAACATTCGCTTTAATGAGATGATCAAAGCGTTTGGGTTTATGCAGACTTATGGAGAAGCCTGCCTTTACAAGAAAGTGAGTGGGAGCTCTGTAGCATTTCTCATATTATATGTAGATGACATACTCCTGATGGGAAATAATATAGAATTTCTGGACAGCATTAAGGCCTACTTGAATAAGTGTTTTTCAATGAAGGACCTTGGAGAAGCTGCTTATATATTAGGCATCAAGATCTATAGAGATAGATCGAGACGCCTCATAGGTCTTTCACAAAGCACATACCTTGATAAGATTTTGAAGAGATTCAGAATGGATCAGTCCAAGAAGGGGTTCTTGCCTATGTTACAAGGTATGAGACTGAGCTCAGCTCAGTCACCGACCACGGCAAAAGATAAAGAAGAGATGAGTGTCATCCCCTATGCTTCAGCCATAGGATCTATTATGTATGCCATGCTGTGTACCAGACCCGATGTAAACCTTGCCGTAAGTTTTGTAGCAAGATACCAAAGTAATCCCGGCAAGGAACACTGGACAGCGGTCAAGAATATCCTGAAGTACCTGAAAAGGACAAAGGACATGTTTCTCGTTTATGGAGGAGACGAAGAGCTCGTCGTAAAGGGTTACGTCAACGCTAGCTTCGACTCAGATCTGGATGACTCTAAGTCACAAACCGGATACGTGTATATGTTGAATGGTGGAGCAGTAAGCTGGTGCAGCTGCAAGCAGAGCGTCGTGGCGGGATCTACGTGTGAAGCGGAGTACATGGCAGCCTCGGAGGCAGCACATGAAGCGATTTGGGTGAAGGAGTTCATCACCGACCTAGGAGTCATACCCAATGTGTCGGGGCCGATCAAACTCTTCTGTGACAACACTGGAGCTATTGCCCTCGCAAAGGAGCCCAGGTTTCACAAGAAGACCAGGCACATCAAGCGTCGTTTCAACTCCATCCGTGAAAATGTTCAAGATGGAGACATAGAGATTTGCAAAGTGCACACGGATCTGAATGTCGCAGATCCGCTGACTAAACCTCTCTCGCGTGCAAAACATGATCAACACCAGAACTCTATGGGTGTTCGATTCATCACAATGTAACTAGATTGGTGACTCTAGTGCAAGTGGGAGACTGTTGGAAATATGCCCTAGAGGCAATAATAAAAGTATTATTATATTTCATTGTTCATGATAATTGTCTTTTATTCATGCTATAACTGTATTATCCGGAAATCGTAATACACGTGTGAATACTTAGACCACACTATGTCCCTGGTAAGCCTCTAGTAGACCAGCTCGTTGTGATCAACAGATAGTCATGGTTTCCTGACTATGGACATTGGATGTCGTTGATAACGGGATCACATCATTAGGAGAATGATGTGATGGACAAGACCCAATCCTAAGCATAGCATAAAAGATCGTGTAGTTCGTTTTGCTAGAGCTTTGCAAGTGTCAAGTATCTCTTCCTTCGACCATGAGATCGTGTAACTCCCGGATACCGTAAGAGTGCCTTGGGTGTATCAAACGTCACAACGTAACTGGGTGACTATAAAGGTGCATTACAGGTATCTCCGAAAGTAGCTGTTGGGTTGACACGGATCGAGACTGGAATTTGTCACTCCGTATGACGGAGAGGTATCTCTGGGCCCACTCGGTAATGCATCATCATATTGAGCTCAATGTGACCAAGGTGTTGGACACGGGATCATGCATTATGGTACGATTAAAGTGACTTGCCGGTAACGAGACTGAACAAGGTATTGGGATACCGACGATTGAGTCTCGGGCAAGTAACGTACCGATTGACAAAGGGAATTGCATACAGGGTTTGATCGAATCCTCGACATAGTGGTTCATCCGATGACAACATCGAGGAGCATGTGGGAGCCATCATGGGTAGCCAGATCCCACTGATGGTTATTGACTGAGAGCGTCTCGGTCATGTCTGCATGTCTCCCGAACCCGTAGGGTCTACACACTTAAGGTTCGGTGACGCTAGGGTTATGAAGATATGTATATGCAGAAACCCGAATGTTGTTCGGAGTCCCGGATGAGATCCCGGACGTCACGAGGAGTTCCGGAATGGTCCGGAGGTAAAGAATTATATATAGGAAGTGCTATTTCGGGCATCGGGACAAGTTTCGGGGTTATCGGTATTGTACCGGGACCACCGGAAGGGTCCCGGGGGTCCACCGGGTGGGTCCACCTGTCCCGGGGGGGCCACATGGGCTGTAGGGGGTGCGCCTTGGCCTAATGGGCCAAGGGCACCAGCCCCACATAGGCCCATGCGCCTAGGGTTTAAGGGGGCAAGAGTCCTAGGAGGGTAAGGCACCTCCTAGGTGCCTTGGGGGGAGGGAAAACCCCCCTTGGCCACCGCACCCCCTAGGAGATTGGATCTCCTAGGGCCGGCCACCCCCCTTGGCACCCCTATATATAGTGGGGGAGAGGAGGGACTTGATACACCAGCCCCTGGCGCCTCCACCTCCCCCCGTTACGTCTCTCCCTCGTAGTCTCGGCGAAGCCCTGCTGCTGTGACGCCCTGCATCCACCACCACGCCGTCGTGCTGCTGGATCTTCATCAACCTCTCCTTCCCCCTTGCTGGATCAAGAAGGAGGAGACGTCTCCCGTCCCGTACGTGTGTTGAACGCGGAGGTGCCGTCCGTTCGGCGCTGGTCATCGGTGATTTGGATCACGTCGAGTACGACTACATCATCACCTTGCAAGCTTCCGCATGCGATCTACAAGTGGTATGTAGATGCAAACTCTCTCCCTAGACTCGTTGCTTAGATGAACTCATAGATGGATCTTGGTGAAACCGTAGGAAAA